>NW_024870884.1:15167500-15528114 GCF_019054845.1 Dipodomys spectabilis | reverse complement strand
TCAGGCCTGTAATCCTAGCTACTCAGGAGGCTGAGATTCTGAGGACTGCAATTCAAAACCAGCTCTGGCAGAAAAGTCCATGAGACTCTAATTTACAGTAAGTCACCCACCCCCCAAAACCAAAAAGCCAAAGTGGAACTGTGGCTCAAGTGGTAGAGTGGCACAAAAAAGAAGAAAAAAAAAAGAATGAAACAATCCTGTAATCCTAGCTACTCAGGAGGCTGAGGATCAGAGCCTAAAACCAATCTGGACAGACAAATCTGAGAGACCCCTATTTCCAATTAAACAGCAGCAAAAAACCAAAAGTAGAGGTGTGGCTCAAGTAGTAGAACACCAGCTGCTCAGAGCTCAAGGATCTGAGTTCAAGCTCCAGTCCAGTACAAAAAATGTTTTTTAAAGAATGCAACCTGGGAAGTGGCGCTGTGGCTCAAGTGGTAGAGCGCTTGCCTTAAGCTGAAGAGCTCAAAAAAAGAAAAAGAAAAAGAAAAAAAAGCCGAACCTTGGTGGCTCACGCCTGTAATCCTAGCTACTCAGGAGTCTGAGAATGGTGGTTCAAAGCCAGCCTGGGCAGGAAAGTCTGTGAGATTCTTATCTCTAATAAACCACTCAGAAAACCAGAAGTTGTACTGTGGCTCAAGTGGTAGAGTGCTTGCCTTGAGCTGAAGAGCTGAGGGATAGTGCCCAGGTCCATATCCAGAGTTCAAGCCTCATGACGGCGGGGGGGGGGGGGGTGGGGGGGGGGGGGGGGGGGGGGAGGAGAATACAACCTGGTTCTGAGGAGCCTGAAGACTGAAGAGAAGGTGTGCCCTTTCCTATCCTGGGCTAGTTTACCCTGCAGCTCCTGTGTTATGACCATGGGATACAGAGGCATCCAGGGGACAAGGACATTCAAATCTTACCTGGGGCTTAGCCTCGTCTTTGTCCTTGTAGTAGAAGAGGTGATCCCCACGCAACACAAACCAGCGCTGCTGCCAGTTCTTCATGATGCTCTCTGCTTCCGCAGCCAGCCTGCCTTCAGCACAGGGCTGGGCTGCAATGGCCGCCCAGGACTTCGGCTCTGCTCTCCCATCACCAGGCTCTTGGAGCGGGCTGGAAGCCAAGAGTACACACGTTGAGCATGGAGCCTGGCATGCCAGCGACCAGCCCTGACCCCATCCTGGAACCAGGGCCTTAGAGCCTAGGCTGGCAAGACTGCCTTCGAGGGTCCCCAAGGGATCAGCTGTAGCATCTCAGTA
The DNA here is from genome assembly GCF_019054845.1 of Dipodomys spectabilis. Lineage (NCBI taxonomy): Eukaryota > Metazoa > Chordata > Mammalia > Rodentia > Heteromyidae > Dipodomys > Dipodomys spectabilis. The sequence continues at coordinate 15,526,879 of NW_024870884.1, read as the reverse complement.
GTAGCAGCCCAAGCCTCTTGAACTGCTCACCAGATTAGCTTCTGCTCTAGCATCCTAGATGCTCCATTCTCCCAGGCATATTCATCCATGCAGATTTCCAACCACTGAGTCATGCACTTATTCTTTGTTGTTGTTAGTTGGTTTTTGTGCTGGTCCTGAGGCTTGAACTCAGGGCTCAGGCACTGTCCCTCAGCTTTTGTGGTCAAGGTTAACACTCTACTTCTTGAGCTACAGCTCCACTTCAGGCTTTTTGTTTGTTAACTGGAGATAAAGAGTTTCACGGACATTCCTGACCTGGCTGGCTTTGAACTGTGATCCTCAGATCTCAGCCTCCTAAGTGGCTAGATGGGAGTCACCAGCACCTGGCCCATTCACTAAAAGTTTTTTTTTTGTTAGTATACATTAAGAGCCTATGATGTGTGCTCCAGCTACTGAAGATAAAATGATGGAATAAAAAAAAAAGCCACTGGTACCAGGTGCCAGTGGCTCACATCTGTAATCCTTAGCTACTCAGGAGGCTGAGACCTGAGGATCGCGATTCAAAGCCAGCAGGAAAAGTCTGTGAGACTCATCTCCAATTAACCTCCAGACCGAAAAGTAGCACTGTGGCTCAAGTGGCAGAGTGCTTGCCTTGGGCTAAAGAGCTCAGGGACAGTGCCTCGGCTCAGAGTTCAAGCCCCATGACTGACAAAAAAAAAAAAAAAAAGCCACTGATGGCTCAGGCCTGTAATTCTAGTTACTCAGGAAGATGAGATCTGAGGATCAGGGTTCAAAGCCAGCCCAGCAGGAAAATCCATGGGACCCTTATCTCTAATTAACCATACTCACACACAAAAGAAGCTGTAAGTGAAGGTATGATTCAAGTGGTAGAGCACCAACCTTAAGTGAAAAATGCTTAAGAACAGTTCAACTCCCAGTATTGGCACAATAAATACATAGATGGATAGGTAGATAGATAGACAGACAAACAGGCATACAGGCAGGCAGACAAACAGATAAGCAGATAGAATCTGGCCACTTCTGGAGCTCATAGTCTAGCAGTGTTTCTGTTCCTCAGGCCCAGAGAGTCTGGCTCCATCCAAATCCTTCTTCTAGTTCTTTCCTCTGAAGGTTTTAACTATAAGCACCAGTGCCCAGACCACCCCTCTACCAAGCCCACTCTGCTGCTTTCCTGGGAGCATCCTGGGCCAACTGGTTCAGCAATTGGTGGTGATGTGATGGGGCTCCTTGGCAAGGCTTCTATCTCTGAGCCTTCTGAGTTGCCTCCAGCCCTGCTGGACCCTCTTCCCTCCCTTGACATCACTGCCTAGTAGTCAGCAGGGAGAGAGCACTGCCCTTCACAGCGAAGACTGAGTTCTGCCTCCCTCCAACCCCACCCTCCTCTACTTGCCCCCATTTCTCTCTCTTCTATCTCTCAGGAAGTTTCTTTTTTTGTTGGTCATGGTGCTTGAACTCTGGGCCTGGGCGCTGTCCCTCAGCTCTTCAGCTCAAGGCTAGCACTCTACCACTTGAGCCACAGTGCCACTTCTGGCTTTTTCTATTTATGTGGTGCTGAGGAATTGAACCCAGGGCCTCATGCATGCGAGGCAAGCGCTCTACCACTGAGCCACCTTCCCAACCCCATCAGGAAGTTTCTTTCCTCTCCTTGGCCAGCAGTGGACACCAGGAGGTGTCCTGAGCCCAAATGTAACCACACTTGCAGTTCTTGGAGCATACATCCAAGTCTCTAATTGAAACACAGGTCCCTGGGACCTGTGACTTTGATGCTGTAACTAATTTCTCTTGTGTGTGCCTGCATGCACGCACACGCACCTCCCATTGTACTAGTGACCACAGTTCCCTAAGCCTCACTTGTCTTCCGCCCACCCTGCCTCACTAGCCTGGACTTTGCTTCCATTCCTCTCCTATTTAATCTGTGACTTTGGCTGCATGGTGAGCTCCTACTCAAGATCTAACTCAAAAGACTACTTCCACCTTGGAACCTTACTCCTGCATCATCCCCAGATGATTGTTCCCTTCCCTACCAGGACACATGGAACTGTGGCTAGCAATCATTTGTTTGCTTACTTATATATTTACTTGTTGCCTGTACTAGGGCTTGAACTTAGGGCCTAAGTGCTGTTCCTGACCTCCTTTGGTTCAAAGCTAATGTTCTACCACTTGAACCACAGTGCCATTTCTGGCTTTTTCTTTGATTAATTGGAGATAAGAGTCTCTTGGACTTTCCTGCCCCAGCTGGCAACCAACCGCAATCCTCAGATCTCAGCCTTCTGAGTAGCAGCCTGGATTACAGGTGTGAGTGACTGGAGTCCAGCTGAGCAGTCCTTTACATAGTTGCCTTTCTATATCTCTAGACTAAGGAGTAGGATGGGAGGAAATGGTATCTCATCCAGTTCTATATGAGTGTGGCTGGAAATGGATATGTCACCGTGGTCAAACATCAAAGGACACTTCACAGTCCCCTTATCATCATCTGAACGTCACATTTAATGTAATGTGACATTCAGCTGTTACCTGAGGACATCCTGTTACCTGAGGGCTGGAATATAATTGTGTGTGTGTGAGTGTGTGTGTGTGTGTGTGTGCATATGCACGTGTGCGTGCGCGCTCACGCGCATGTGCGCGCACTGCTCCTGGGGCTGGAACTCAGGGCCTGGGTGTTGTCCTGAGATTATTTTTGCTCAAGACTAGCACTCTACCACTTGAGGTATGAGCTATTGGTACCTGGCTATGGTCTCCATACAGATGGACATAGAATCAGCACACTCTCCCCTCAATCCTAATGACCCTCTACTCTCCTACCTGCAGATCCATGTACTTGCCATGATACCTAAAGACCTTTCATTACTAAGCATTTCTATTTTTCCAGTGTTAGCTATACAATGAAGAAATCAATGGAGCCTAGTTGAAGAACTTCGAGCTTTGGACATGGGTTTGAATCACTATCAGTTGTGTGCCTCTGTTTGCAGAATGACAAATGGCCCAAGAAGATGATGAGTATACTCCCCCTGCAGAGCAGGGGGAGAAAGGAAGAGATAAGGGGGAGAAGGAAGGCAGCCACGCCCAGCAGAATGCTTGGGGGTGGGGGGTGCCTCAGATCCTGGTTACCATGGTGATAATGGTTATGCAAATAAAGGGGTGGACACCTCCAGGCCAAATTCAGGCAGCACTTAGTGTGCTCCAAGGTGGATCTTCCAATGGCTATTTGCTGATTGGGTGACTTTACACATTCCCTTCAAAAAACGGATGCAGCTGTATTGTATCATACCATCATACTTGTGCAAGGTTGCCTCCCTAACCAACATTGAATAAATAATATACCTGGAGAGTTCCCACTTCATAACTGAGTAGGAAAACAACAGACACTGGCTCAGCTCGCCTTGTTTCTGGATTGTTCAGCAGGTGAGTTAATCGGGCTCTATCACCAGTATGAAACATCTGCTCACTGTCTTTGCCCTTCTAGCGGATCCTTCCCTGGGAGGAGCAGCTGGCGTCCTAAAGGTCCACAGCAGACTCAGCCACTTCCCCTCCCTGTAGGAGCCTTACCTTTCCCTGAGAGAGAGCTGCTAGGCTCCCAGCAACCTGGTCCAGCATCCTTGCCTTGCTTGCTCAGCCACATTGCCAGAAGACATGTCTGTCTGGGGCTGAGCCAGAATGCTGATGAAGCAGGTAGAGCACTGTCTGATGGCACCCCAGGACAGCAGGCTGCAAGAAGGGCCCTTATGTTCCCAGAGCTTCCCCCTCACCTGACCTTACATCTCTTCTCCTTTCTCCAGCTGGCCAGGGTCAAGAGCAGGGCTAGAATGGATAGATACTAGCTATGTCAGACTCAAGGACTATGGACAAGATGTCCATAATAAGAGAGTAAACATATACACCCAACAGTCTGCTACAGTCTGACAGAGGCCGAAAGGAGAGAGAGAAGATAGGGTAGCCCTTTGGTGACTGAGTTTTGTTCTCTGGACCTCCATTTGCTTATCTCTAAGATTCCTTCAATGGGTTAAGAATCAGCAGTAAAGGCCTAGCACTAGTGGTTCATGCCTATAATAATCCTGCCTACTCAGGAGGCTGAGATCTGAGAACCTGGGTTTGAAGCCAGCCCTGGCAGGAAAGTCCATGAGACTCTTATATTCAATTAACCACCAAAAAGCTGAAAGTGGACCCGTGGCTCAAATGGTAGAGCATTAGTCTTGAGTAAAAAAGCTAAGGGTCAGTGTCCAGGTCCTGAGTTTGAGCCCCAGAACTAGCATAAACAAACAAAAAAGCAACAACAAAAACAAATAGAATCAACAGTCAAACTAAGTTATCAGTGCTTGGGATTTTGTTTGATGCAATTGCTTGAGATTTCTAACTGGAGCCCAGTTTCTAGGTGCTGCTGGTGTGGATGGTCAAGCTCAGGACTTCACTGACTATTTTGAACTTTCTCCTCTTCTCAGGGGATCTGAAAAAATCACTTAGGATGTCTGTCCCTCCACAAATTTTTGCACAGATCTCCCCTCCTGCCCCCCTGCCGGAGGGGGGGTGTTCACGCAGTAGGGACTAAAGTCATGCAATATTTTAAGGCCATGTTCGTGATTCTATTTCTCATCTTCTGTTACAACAGAGCCTGGAGCTGGCTCATTCTACTACGAATGCACCTGCTTTCCCTCTCCCACCCAACAGCATCCTGGGTAAGGCAGCTCATAGCAGGAGCTCAATAAAATCTCATGGGCCCATAAGTGTGGTTGGACTCTGCTGCAAGCCACTAAACAGGGTCTGTGGAGGTGTCCTATGTCCACCCCAGGAAGGCTCTGGGGGAAAGCTGGACAATGAGTGACTGTGTGGGTGACTGGGTGGACTGGTCCATAGTTCCCATAACATGGGGACACAAGAAAAGAAGGTTATCTTCATCCTTGGACACCAGCCCTCTGAGAGCTGTGGGTAAGGAGAGAGAAGAGAGTGAGGAGCCATAATCCCCCGGGGGAGGAGAGGGTAGCCCCAGCTCTCCCACAGTCTACCAGTAGAGTTTCTTCCTGCACAACCCACTTAGATGCCAAACCAGCACAGGTTTTTCCTCAAACGATCGATCACCCAGATATTATTTATCAGGCAGACTAAACTTCTTCTCCAAAGGAAAATAGTCATTGCTATGATTTATTAATAACCACAGTTCCTGTCCTCAGGACTTCCTTTAATCAATTTATTTGGTTCTGTAAATATTTAAATCAGGCCTCAAGTTAAGCAGCTCTGACATGCTAAGACTTCAGACTGATTGGGATTTGCAGAAAGGCCCTGGGAACAAGACTGGGGCAAGCCAGTGATCAGGAAGTTAGTGACCTTTGCCTTCTTTAAAGTTGGGGTTGTTTTGCTCATAAGCACATCATCCATCCATCCATTCATCCATCCCGAACCAGCAGTTTCTCCAAATACCGTGCAGTATCCTGAGTTGATAGTCCCTTGAGGACCTTTGGCCTGGCAGGAGAAATAAATCACAAACAACAACTATACAGGGGTGGAAGAGCCACAAGCCACACGAGGCAGGCAAAGGGAAGGATGCTGAAATGAAGGTGAAGACCTCTCAGTTGCTGTTCTCTTCAGAGCCACCAGGGGGAGAACACAAAGAGTCCAGGCCCCGAAGGATGATGGGCATGTAGGGTGACTCATGAGGGTCAGGTGGGGCTCAGGTCATTAGGGAGAAAGGAACAGGATGGCATTTGCTATCTGGTGGCTTGTGTTAGCACGTGTGGCAGGAGGGTGGGGTCATTTCCTCTTGCTGGCAAGTGTGTGTTGATGGGTGGCCCCCAGGATACCTGGGGCTCCTGACTCTCCTTACCCAGTCCTCATCCATCTCCTGCCTTTGGAGGTTTTGACCTCTTCTGAGTTTGTACTGATCAAATCCAATAGCCTGGTCTCAGCCTCTGGGATCTCTTGGTCAATCCTCCTCTCCTTTTTTTTTTGTCAGTCATGGGGCTTGAGCTCTAGGCCTAAGCATTGTTCTTCAGGCTCTTCAGTTCAAGGCGAGTACTCTACCACTTGAGCTACAGCACCACTTCTGGTTTTCAGAGTGTTTATTGGAGATAAGAGTTTCATGGACTTTCCTGCCCAGGCTGGCTTTGAACCTAGATCCTCAGATCTCAGCCTCCTGAGTAGCTGGGATTACAGGCATGAGCCACCAGTGCTGGGCCTCCTCTCCTTCTTTTCTTCCTACCTCCACCCTGCAGGGTCTAACTGCTCACTCCTCCATGCAGCTCACCTGCTTCTGGCCTCGAGTCCCTCCCATCCCTTCTCCCTCTCCCACCCATCAGGAGTCCAAGTCCTCATTTCTACCAGATCTTTGGAACTTGAACTCAGGACTTCATGATGATCTCAGTTGGCTTTTTGCTCCCAAGGCTGGTGATCTACTACTTGAGACAAACCTCTATTCTAGTTTTTTTTTTTTGCTGCTTAACTGGAGATTAGAGTCTTACAGACTTTTTCTGCCCAGATTGGCTTTCAATTGTGATCCTCAGATCTCAGCCTGCTGGTCTGTTAAAATTAGGCATGAGCCACCAGTGCCCAGACAAACCTTTTATTTTATTATTACCTTTTTAAAATTTAGAGCTCTAGAGTTGCTGCAGTAAATGCCTCCTTTTTGGGCCCTCCATTCAAGTGGCTTCCAAACTGGAAGGCTATCTGTACCCACTCTCCCCATCCCCCCCTTTCTGAATCAGTTCTAATGAACCAGCCTTGTGTAAGACTTCCTGTTCTCCATCACATTCTCCTAAATAGCCATGCAGCCACCAAGGAGAGGCCGTGCATGCGTCTACCAGTTACCGCTGACTACTGGCATTTGTGTTTGTCCACGTGCAAGCTGACGCTTGCAGAGGCCATGCTGCTAGCAGGTGTCAAAGCCTGGTTAGGGGTCTGCATCTGCCAAAGTTCATAGCTCCGCACTAATCCTCTCATGGGACTGGATTGCCATGGTTTCTAAACATGGGTCTAATAACCAAGTCCTAACCAGCACACACCTTCAATCCTAGCTATTCAGGAGACTGAGCTCTGAGGATAGAGGTTCAAGCTAACCAGGGCAGAAAGTCAGGGAGACTGTTATCTACAATTAACCACCCCAAAAATGGGAAGTGGAACTGTGGCTCCAAGTGGAAGAGTGTAAACCTTGAGCAAAAAAGCTCAAGTTACACCGGCAACCCGTGGCTCATGCCTGTAATCCTAGCTACTCAAGAGGCTGAGATCTGAGGATCACAGTTCAAAGCCAGCCGGGGCAGGAAAGTCCATGAAACTCTTATCCCCAGTTAACCACCTGAAAATCTGAACTATTGCTGTGGCTCAAGTGGTAGGGTGCTTGCCTTGAGCTGAAGAGCTCAGGAACAGTGCTCAGGCCCAGAGTTCAAGCCCCATGACCCACCCCATCCCCCCCCCCGAAAAAAAAAAACTCAGGTACAGGGCCCAGGCCCTGAGTTCAAGCCCTACAACGGATATGATGATGATGATAATAATAATAATCAAACTCCTGTTCCAGAACATAGCTATGATATTTATTTGTTTGTACGAGGATATTCTGGACCCGGGGCTTGAACTCAGGGCCTGGGCACTGTTCCTGTGATTTTTTGCTCAAGGCTAGTGTTCCACCACTTGTGCCAAAGCTCTACTTTCACCTTTTTGATGGTTAATCTGATATGAGTCCCGTGACTTTCCTGCTCTGAGCTGGCTTCAAACCTCAATCTTCAGATCTCAACCTATTGAATAGCAAGGATTATAGGCATGAGCCATTGCGACTGGCTCCTGTTTCTCAAGAAGGGGCTGGATCAAGCTGCTCCTTGCACAAGGCCTACAGGACTCTCCACTTAGCTGTCTCAGGAAAATTCAAGCCATCTTTATGGTCCACGAGGGTCTCAGGCCCCTGGCCATACCACTGCTTATCCCTCTCTGAACTCTTTCTTTTGTCCTGGCCACACTGGCCTCTGCTGCGCATGTCCGAACCTGTGTCCAGCTCTGGGTTTTCTGTGCCTTCCCCTGCCTCCTCTCAGCCCCATCATTCCCTTCAAATGCCAGTCCCCAGCCGTGCCTCTTCTCCATGGTCAGCACTTTGAAAGATGGATCTGCACCTCTGCTGTCTCTCTCTTCCTGGTTCACTTCACATGTACAGTGGTAAATGTGGAGCTGGTTCTAGGACCCCCAAATCCACAGATGCCAAAGTCTCATATAAAATACCACAGTCTCTGCATATAACCTGTGAGAATTGTCCTATACACTCACATTGGCTCTAGATGACTAACAACACTACTAGGATGGAAGCACTACAGACGTAGTTTAGGATATAAACACCGTTTAGAAAATAATAAAGGTGTCTGTACCTATGTAGTACAGATATAACTATTATTGTTGTTATTTGTGTGTGTGTGTGTGTGTGTGTGTGTGTGTGTGTGTGTGTGCAGGTCCTAGAGCTTGAACAAAAGGGCCTAGATACTGTCCCTGAGCTCTTTTGCTTAAGGCTAGTGTTCTACCACTTGAGCCACAGTGCCACTTCCAGCTTTTTGGTGGTTAATTGGAGGTAAGAGTCTCATGTACTTTCCTGCCCAGGCTGACTTTGAACAGTGACACTCAGATTTCAAAAGCTAGAAATACAGGAGCAAGCCACTGGGTCAAGCTAAAGATTCTATTTAGAGCACAACAATATCATCAATAACAACCAACCAAAACTAACCCCAAACCAAAATGGAAATAAAAAACCCATAGGCACCCAGCCTCCGCACCTCTCTCTGTAGGTGAGCTCCTTGGTCCAGTGTGCCTGGGGTTCCCCTAGAGGGTTGGGTGCATGTGTGAGGCAAAGCTGGTAGAGTAAATGGAACGTGGGGTAACCACAGCGGCTGAGAGGCTTTCTAAGGATAGAGCACAGCCTCCTTCCACGGGGATCCATTCTGAGTGACAGACATCCAGCCACAGGGGTCAGGAGTGATAGAACTCTACCCAGAGTCTCTCTCATCCCTTTCCAGCCCCCCACCCCCAGTTTCGTGGCCTTTTGCAGCTTTGTCTACCGGAGGCTCTCAGAATGGCTGGCCTCTTTGGAAGGTTGCCCTCGGGCTACTGGAACCTTGTTTCATCCTCTTACAGTAGAATGAGGGCCTAGGAATTTCTGTCATCCGCTGGTAACCTGTGGCCAAATCAGAGTTCTTAGATCCTCAGGCTAAGACCTCCATGTGGCCAGGCACTAGTGGTTCAGGCCTGTAATCCTAGCTACTCAGGAGGCTAAGATCTGAGGATTGAGGTTGGTTCAAAACCAGCCTGGGCAGGAAAGTCTGTGAGACTCTTATCTACAACTGATCACCAGAAAGTGGGAAGTGGAGCTGTGGATCAAGTGGTAGAGGGCTTGCCTTGAGCAATGAAGCTCTAGGCCAGTGCACAGTCCTGGTATTCAGGTCTTGGGAAGGGGAGGGGAGAGGAGAGAAAAGGAAGAGAAGGGGAGGGAAGGTTATACCAGGCTGCACCTAGCTGTGGCTTGGCTCTCCAGTCTCTGGTGTGCTTCCTCCAGACCCACACTGGTATCTACAGGGGCCTCTTTAATAAATGACTGTATGTGAGATGTTCACCCAACACCCATGATTGTTTTTCAGGATCTTTTGAACAGGCCTCCCATCTCCATCTCCCATCTCTGGACCATGCACATGGGAGGGCTGGCCTCTAGGATATTTACCCCCTGAAGGTCCATAAATGCATTGGGGAGCACGGGGGAGTGGCGACCAGAGGTCTCAAGTCCTATTGATTTATGAAAGTCAATGGGATTTTAAAGCAGGCTGGGAAAATGGCAAAATGGAGCTCAGAGCTGAATTGATTTAAAGGGTAAGAATCAAGGCTGAAAGATTGATTGAGAAGAGAGGGGTGAGGTAATGGAAGGGCATTCTGGAGGGCTGTGGACGGGATGGTTTCATAAAATTAATGTGATTTGTAGCCAGAGTCCAGGGGGTTTGGATGAGTCTGTGCTGTCCTGGGAATACCACTGGAGTGGCTGATGATTTATTAAACCACTGCTCCTGTGTGCCACCTTACTATTTTTTTTCTGTTAGTGTTTTGTTTTGATCAGTTCCTTTAGCACACTTCCTGAGCTCTCTTGGCCACCTTTTCTTTCCAAGGTCCCCATCTGAGGGGAGTGGAGAATCAGCCAGTCCCTGTTAATGGGTCCCACTTTAATGCATGAAGAAATTCAGATACATATACTCTACCTCTTCCATCAATAAAAACATTAATTTTTAATAGCAGTGTGAGAGCCTAGAAAGTTTAGAAATTTTTCATAATGATTATTTTAATGCTTAAAGAATCAATATAAAAGATCATATATATATATATATATATATATATATATATATATATATATTTGATATATCTGGTGCTGGTTTTAGTGCTTGAACTCTAGGCCTGGGCACTGTCCTTTAGCTTTTTGCTGTCACTTTTTCCACTCAAGGCTAGTACTCTACCACTTGAGCCATATCTCCACTTCCAGCCTTTTGCTGGTTCATTGGAGATAAAGTCTTACAGACTTTCCTGTCCAGACTGGCTTCAAACCCTGATCCTCAGCTTTTGGCCTCGTGGGTATCTAGGATTACAGGCATGAGCCACCAGCACCACTTGACTATTACATTCTTAGAAGTTCTTCCTGGCCGTCCTGGATCTGCTGAGACAGGGGAAGAGCTGGAGGGGGCTGGGGCAGCACCCAGACTACTTGTCCTGTATTTCTGTGTAGAGGAATCCTTCAGGTTCAACTACAGTTATTTTTCTTCTCTTTGAATTTATGATGGCTGCAGCTTATACGAAGGAAGAGTGGGGCATGAAGGAGGCAGTGAGGAAGTCAGGCAGGGAGAATAAGGCAGGGAAGAGGCAGGGAAGCCAGAGCTGGGGCTGAGGCTGAATAAATGCATAACTGAATGTGTGAGTCACTCCCTGATGGTTGGGGATGAACAAATGGCACAGAAATAGGGAGGCAAGTTCATCCCAGGAAGTCTTCCCTCAGCCCTGATTTATTATTATTATTGTTGTTGTTGTTGTTGTTGCTGTTATATTTTATTTTTGTGCCGGCACAGAGGCCTGAACTCAGAATCTGGGTGCTGTCCCTTTACTTTTTTACTCAAGGCTGTCGCTCTCCCACTGAGCCATCCCTCCACTTTTGGATTTTTGCTGGTTAATTGAAGGTAAGATTCTCTTAGACTCTCTTATCCTAGCTGGCTTCAAAACACAATCCTGATATCTCAGCCTTCTGAGTAACTGGGATTACAGGCACAAGCCACCAGCACCTGGATAGTCATCTATAGGATGAGACCTTTGGAAATCTCTTCCTCTGTCATCGTGGTCCTCCTCCTCCTCCTCCTCCTCCTCCTCCTCCTCCTCCTCCTCTTCCTCCTCCTCCTCCTCTTCCTCCTCCTCTTCCTCCTCCTCCTCCTCTTCCTCCTCCTACTCCTCTTCCTCCTCTTCCTCCTCCTCCTCCTCCACCTTTTTTCCTTTTTCTCCTCCTTTTCCTTCTCTTCTTCCTCCTCTTCTTCCTCTTCTCCTCCTCCTCCTTTTCTTCTTTTGCCATTCCTGGGCTTGAACTCAGAGTTTGAACACTATCCCTGGGATTCTTTTGTCCAAATCAAACACTCTACACTTGAGCCACAGCGCCACTTCTTGCTTTTTCTGTTTATGTGGTACTGAGAAATTGAACCCCGGGCTTTATGCATACTAGGCAAGCACTTTACCACTAAGCCACACTCCCCGCCCCTCCCCTGTCTTCTAGGCAGTGTCTGTTGCTGCTGACCAGGGACCCTCAGAGCTGGCACTTCCGCTTCTGTTTCAACCAAAAGCCAGCAATCAGTGAGCTGTGTTAGTCAATCTCAGTTATAGATTTCATTTCTGCCGGCTTATGTGACATTGGCTAGCCCTGCCCTTGATGAAATAGACATGTAGGTCCTTGAGGACTTCCACAGAGCTAGGCAGGGTCCCCAGCTACCTAGGTTAGAGAGCCCAAGGCTCAGGCCAGACACAATTCAGCACCATCCTGCAAGTTACTTACTGCTGCCTTCGAACAGTAAGGGGGAGGCCAAGGCTCCAGTTGTCTGGGGCCTTGTGGGTAGCTTGGAGCTCCTCTAGACCAGCACCTGGCAGAACTTAGGCCCTGAGGGCCCAGCCATGTTAGATCCTGGGCACCTTCAATTGACAAAGTAGGGCAGGAGTATGGGAAAAAGAACAAGTGGGGGCTTGAGTTCAAGGCACCTCTCTCCTAAACACAGAACCCTTCTCTACTGGCTTGTATACTAGGCCACCTGGCTAGCTTAACAGCCAGGGGTAGGTTGTCTGGCCAGGAGTCTATAATTTCAGCTTCTGTTCTTCTCCCTCTTCTCTGTTCTTCCTCCCCTCCATCTCTCCCCTCTTCCCCTTTTCCTCACCTCCCTCCCCCCCCCCCCCCCCATCCTGGGGCTTGAAGTCAGGGCCTGGGGCTATTCCTGAGCCTTTCTGCTCAAGGCTAGCAACTCTACCACTTTGAGCCACAGCTTCACTTCTGGTTTTTAGGTGGTTAATTGGAGATAAGAGTCTCACCGACTTTCCTGCGCAGGATGGCTTTGAACTGTGTTTCTAGATCTCAGCCTCCTGAGCAGCTAGGATTGTAGGCATGACTCACTGGTGCAGGGCTTCAGCCTCTATTCTTAACATACCTGTACTTAGACTATTCAGAGATGGAGGGAAGATGGGGACTGTGGTCAACCACTGCTCAGCCTGCTGCTGGCCCTCTGGGCAAAGTGTCCAGACTTAAGAGGAGCCTCGCTGGCCCCAACAGAGCAGAGGGCTCTCCACAGAGCCAGCTTCTCCTTCTGTCTCCCTCACACTGTGTGGATGGCAGAGAGGAAGCAGCATTGCTCCCCCAGTATTTCCCGAAGGCCCTCTCTCCCTGCCCTTGGGCACCTCCCTGCAGATGGGATGTCCCCACGGTGGCTCAGGGCCATCACCTACTGCTCTTCCCCCACCAGATGCCTGGTTATCAAAACCTTCTCTGGATGTGAGAACCCCTTATTCCACAACCACATTTCTCATTGCCTTCCTTTGTTGGTTTGTTTTTGTGCCAGCACTGGGGATGAACTTCACTTGGCTTTTTAGTTGTCGTTGTTGTTCAAGGCTGTTTGCTCTATCACTTGAGCCAAAGCTCTACTTCGGGCATTCTGGCTGGTTAATTGGAGAGAAGAGTCTCTTAGATTTGTCTGCCTGGGCTGGCTTCAAACTGATCCTCAGATCTCATTCTCCTAAATAGCTAGGATTACAAGCATGAGTTACCAGCCCTGGCTGCCACTGCCTTCCAGCTCACAGCCAGGCAGCTGGGTGCTGGGGACCATTCTCCTCTCCAGTTTCCTCAGTCTGGGCTGGGTGTATAACTGTATCCAGTGCACAAGGTGTCAAGAGCTTTTGGGCTTTGCCTCCAGTCCTTCCACTTCCTAGCTGGCAAGTTCTCCACAGTCTGTAAGTGCCGGGGTGTGGTAAAACACCAGCTGAGAACACAGGCTCCTAGCCACTCCTCCCCCTGGCGCTGGGTCCCTGGAGCTGCCAGTCTATTTGCCGCTGCCCAAAGTGCACATGCCAGAAGAGAAGGCATGGTGTCCATGAAGGAGACGTTGCCAAGTCCAGCCCCCTTCCCAGTACTTCCCACATCGCTCCCACTAGCTGATGGGCAAACGGATTTCTCTCTCCTCTCACCTTATCTGGAAAATGGGGCCACATTATCTCATTTTTGGGGGTCTTAAGAGAATGGGAGGTACCACAGGGGCCAGCACATGGCCAGTGCAACAGGACTCCAGGATGGACATACAGACAGGGCACAAAACCAGGATGTGATGCAGTAACTCAGAGCCAGATCCAAAGCATCCTCTCACAGAAGCAGATCCTCAGAACACAAGGGGCATAGCCCCGGGCTTGAGACGGCCGTCATGGCCTGTGTTGGTGTATTGTAAAGTCAAGTACTTCTGGGACATTTTATTACCCGGAAGTGCATAGGACTAACAGAGTCTGGCAGGCAGGGGTGGATAGGCCTGGCCCCCAGGAGGCTCTGAGCTCTGTCTGCTGTGGAGCAAGGCAGTAATGCTGGGAAGCACGGAGTTGCTTAAGTATGAGACAGGAGTGCAGGTGGGGTGGAGCAGGCCACTGCACTGGAGCTGCTAACTACAGAAAGCCAGGGAGTTAATATTCAACAGCAGAGCTGGGCGCTGGTGGCTCACGCCTGTAATCTTAGCTACTCAGGAGGCTGAGACCTGGGGATGGAGGTTCAAAGCCAACCTGGACATGACAGTCTGTGAAATTCTTATTTCTAATGAACCACCCCAAAGCTGGAAAGAGAGTTGTGGCTCAAGTGGTAGAGTGCAAGTCTTAAGGAAAAAAAAAAAAAAGGTCAAGGACAATGCTCAGGCCTTAAGTTCAAGTCCCAGAGCCAACACACACACACACACACACACACACACACACACACGCATATGTGTATATATATGTGTGTGTGTGTGTGTGTACATATAGTCACACACATACAGTAGCAGACAAATTTGCATTGCTTGATACCACCAGGTAGAGCTATCCAGGCCTGATTAAGTACTGTCACATCCTTTTCTGCATTCTTCATATGGTCCTCTCCCTTCTATGTTTTTTTTCCTTTTTAAAATTTTATATTGTTATTATAAAAGCGATGTACAGAGGGGTTACAGTTACATGAGCCAAGAAAAGAGAACATTTCTTTTTGGGCAATGTCACCCCTTCCCTTGCTCTCTCCCAGTTTTTCCTTCCTGTCCCCACCCACAAGCTGAATAGTTCATTTTCCACATAGTGTCTAGTGAATGCCACCGCTACATTTGTTCATCCTTTGTCCCTCCATTTCTGTACCCTCCTTACTTTTCCAAAGACAGATCAATGAACAAACAAGACAAAAAAAAAAAAAAAAAGGAAATGAAAACAACAATAAAGGGAAAAACGGCCTGCTTCCATTCATGTTTTTCTTCTATAGCACTTTCCCTCTCTACCCCACCGCCCAGCATCTCCTCCTGGCCCTCCTCCCACCATCCTCCTCCTTCTCCTTCAGACCCCTTCCTCCTTCCACCATCCTTTGCACACGATCCTCCCCTTCCTCCCTGGGCCCCTCCTCTTCCTCTCACAGTCCTCCTTGTCCCCTTCACCTGGCCCTTTCCCACCACACTCCCCCTCCTCCTCCCACAGTCCTTCCCCTTTTATACCACCCGTCTCCTCATACAGTCCTCCTCCTCCTTCCATGGTCCTCCCCTTCTTCACTTGGCCCTCATCCTCTCCCACCATCCTCCTCCGCACATAGTCTTCTTCCTCCTCTCAGTCCTCCGCAGGGTCTCCTGTCGATGAATCCCCCCTGCCTGTCTTTATTCGCTCATTCTCCCTGCTCCAAGAGCCATTTTTCTTCATCCCTCCTTGGCAGAGCTCACCTGCCAGCCATCTTGCCCTTCCTCTGAGTGATGGTCAGAGCCAGCTGCCGCCTCACCTCATTAGCCTAGGTGCCTTGTACCCCACTGTCAGGGGCATGGAAGTGATCTCTCTCAGGGGGCCTTCGGGAGAGCTGAAATGCCTGGACAGAGCATGGAGTCACCGTGGTCCCCCTCAGGGAAGCCAAGCCACCCAGAACTAAGCTGCATGGGGGGGACATGAAGCCTATAGTTGCCCTTAGGAGCAGAAACGTCTCAGGTTCTGAGTAACCCAGTCAGCTGTTGTGGGGAGGGAGGCAGGGGCCCTGGGGCACAAGTCAGCAATCCCACAGCCCTGAGCAAGGGCCCCAACCTCTAGGCCTTCACTTCTATCCCCACCCCGGAAGCAGTGCAACCACTTCCGGGCAGCAGCCAGGCACCTCCTAAAGGTGCTCTGCTAGTGAGGGACCATGTGACTGAACTCCTGTGTGACTATAATAGAGCCAAAAAAGTTCCTCTTATGTGTGGCACAAATCCCATGGTGAGGCTGGTGTTAAAACTAACTTGTTCCCAGTTGTATAAAAGTATAGCAGTATAACTACATACAATGCATAATCTATGATAATGACAATAGACTACTGGTTTATATATTTAACGCATACTTATAAAGTAAAAAATTATAAAGATATTAACTTATTATTGAATAAAGTTTTGTTTTTGTTTGAACTCAGGGGCTGGGCACTGTCCCTGAGCTTCTTTTGCTCAAGGCTAGCACTCTACCACTTGAGTCACAGTGCCACTTTTGGCTTTGTCTGTTTATGTGGTACTGAAGAATTGAACCCAGGGCGTCATGCATGCCAGGCAAGCACTCCACCACTAAGCCACATTCCCAGCACTAAAGCAACATGTTTGTTTGTTTTTTGATAATCTAGTATCTAGTGGGTTTTTCTTTTTCCACCAGCATAGAGTTTGAACTCAGAGCCTCATGCTTGCTTAGCTGGTGCTCTTGCACTTGAATCATGCCTCCAGCCCTGTTTTTTAGTGGTTAGTTTGGAGCTGGAATCTAGAAAACTCTTCCGCCTCGAATGGCCTAGAACTAAGATCATGTGGATCTCAGTAGGCTTATAGGCATGAGCATCTGCATCTGCTTATCCTACAGCAGTGCACAGTGATAGCTGAAGCTAGGTCCCCTTCCCTTCCCGAAGACTCCATTACTCACCCACAGCCACCTCCAGCCCAGCATCCTCCTCTCATGGTAAGGACCACCCATAGGTATGCATTTTAGAATCTTAAATGATGTAATTGTGTGTGTGTGTGTGTGTGTGTGTGTGTGTGTGTGTGTGTGTGTGCGCGCTGGGCCTGGGAAGTGAACTCAGGACCTGGGCACTTATTTTCCCTAAGCTTTTTTGCTCAAGGCTAGCACTCTAGCACTTGAGCCACAGCTCTACTTCTGGCCTTTTGGTGGCTAATTGGAGATGAGACACTCATAAATTTTTCTTTCCAGATTGGCTTTGAACTGCAATCCTCAGATCTCACCTCCTGAATAGCTAGGATTACAGGTGTAATCCACTGGCACCTGGCCAGTGGTTGATGATTTTGCTTAGACGTTTTCCATATCTAGACACACAAATACTTCCTAGTAGAGTGCAGCTATCTACAGTATTCAGCCCACTGATATACAATAGCTGGGGGAGGAGAGGGACTGTACCATAAAGCTTAGATGTGTGCTAGGCCACACCATAGCTTGGGAAAATACAGTCTGTGATATTGGAACAATAACAAAGTACAAATAACAATAACAAAGTAACGTAATGGCACATTTTCTGAATGTGTACCTGTCATTAGGCAAAACATGACTTGTTTTTTTGCACTAACTTCCACAGTTATAAATAACATTAATTTATCAATTCATTTCTTGAGTTTTCCCTAAGAATTATCTATTTTCTTCTTATAATAGAAGAGGATTTTGTTTCTTTTGTTCCCTTATTTCCAACATGCACAAGCACCACTGAACCTTCAAACAGTATTACATTATAAAATTAGAGAGCTGGGTGCTGGTGGCTTATGCCTGTAGTCCTCACTACTCAGGAGGCTGAGATCTGAGGATCATGGTTCAAAGCCAGCCAGGACAGGAAAGGCCATGAGACTCTTATCTCCAATTAACCACCTAAAAACTGGCTCTAAAAACAGTGGTGTTGTGACTCAAGTGGTAGAGCACTGGCCTTGAGCAAAAAAAGCTCAGGGACAGTTTCCAAGCCCTGAGTTCAAACCTCACAACTGAAAAAAAATTGGTTAAATATACAAAACTTCCATCATTTGAGCTATGGATTACAAGATGATACATATTTTTTCCTTTCAACTTTCAGCCTTTGTCTTTCCTGGAATTCTCCTTGCTTTTGTATTTGCTTAGTTTTCTACTAGCAGTCTAGTACTAAACCGTAAACAACTCATCAATTGTTTATTCTAATCTCAGAATAGAAAGATTTTATCATTCCAGGAGGTCCCTGGGAGACCAAGAAGACCCGTTACAGAGGTCTGTAAGTAGTGCTGTCTAGGAAAAAGGTCCTAGCATGGAACAGGCATGGGTTCTCCAAGCCACCACTGATGGGGGCACCTGTGATTCTCCACCCACAGCACATGGCAGCCACGAAGCCTACCCTCAGCATACTCAAGACAAATAAGTGCGATTCAAATGCCTGAAGTACTGGGCCATACACACATGTCAGTTTACCCTCCTGCAGAGAAGAGGGAGAAAAGGCCACTGAAAGGACTTCACCCCTCCATGCATTCTCTGCCAACCCATGGATGAACAGCTCTGTCCACTCAGCCAAGCCCCCTCCCCACCGACACACCCTCTATGGTGGATGGCCACACCTCGGGGGGCCCTGTTCAGTGTTCTGTGGTGTTTTTGAAAGAAGAAAAGACCCCCACCAGGCATTAGTGGTTCACCTCTGTAATCCTACCTACTCAGGAGGCTGAGACCCGAGGATTGTGGTTCAAAGTCAGCCGAGGCAGGAAAATCTGTGAGACTGTTATTTCCAATTAACCGCTAGAAAACTGGACGTGGAGCTGTGGCTCAAAGTGGTCAAGTGTTAGCCTTGAGGAAAGAGCTCAGGAACAACACCTGGGCCCTGAGTTTCAAGTCCTATGACTGACTTAAAAGAAAAAACAAAACAAAAAACAAAAAGACCTCAGTGACAGCAGCCAGTCCAGCCTAAGCTTTCCACACAAAGTCAGGCCTGAAAGGAAAATCGAGGGAGCATAAACAACTGGAAAAATACAACTTAAAATCTTAGACATCTGGAGGAAAAAAATCTTAATATAAAAAAGTCAATGATAAACAGCAGATAGGGAAAATGCTTGTCACATCCAAGTCAGGAAGAGAAAGCTGGGCATTCCTAGGGCCCTGAACCAATTAAAAGTGGAGGCAGTGTGACAACTTCCCAGGCTAATGCTGCTCCATTAATCACTAATTCATTCATTCATTCATTCATTCATTCATTCATTCATTCGGTTGTCCAAAAACATGTTGAGTAGCCACTGGGTATTGGGGGTATGATGATATTCAAAACAGAAATGCAATTGGGCTCTGGTAGTTTACATCTGTAATCCTAGCTACTCAGAAGGCTGAGATGGGAGGCCTGCAGTTCAAAGGCAGCCAGGGCAGGAAAGTCTGTGACACTCTTATCTCCAACTATCTAGCAAAAAGTCTGAAGTAGAGCTATGGCTCAAGTGGTAGAGGACCAGCCTTGAGCAAAGAAGCCAAGGGAAAGTGTGAAGCCCTGAGTTTAGCCCCAGTACTGGCACCAAAACCAATAAAACATAACCAGAAACAGCTTCAGCCTTCAGGGGCCTTATAATCCAGTACAGATCACAAGTGTCCCTTGCAGAAAATAAAAACAGCTTTAGTACCGTGCATCTACAAGCGGAAGGAGGGCATGGGGCAGAGAGCTCAGCTTAGAGCAGGGTGTGGGGGAGGGACTGCCCTGGTGAGGAGAGGAGGGCTGGAAGGTGAGGAGCTTTGGGATGCGTGCATGTGAGAGGGGAATTCCAGAAAGCAGCAGAGTGTGCAGAGGCCCTGTGGCAGGAGAGTCATTAAATACTGAGGACAGGCTAGGAGAGTGAGAAGTGGTTTGGAGGTATGCAGGAGGCTCTGTGGATCACAGTAAGACTTTTTTGGATCATAACCCAGAGCAGGCAGGGAGAGGCCACTGAAGGCTACCTATGGAGATGGCTCCATCTCCACCAGCTCCATAGGTAGCCTTCAGGCCTTGGTTTGCATTTGGAAAGAAGCCTCAGCTTTGGAGTAGGAGATGGAGGGGGCCAGGCAGGGTGTTATGGCCCAGCCCTGGTTAGAGAGGAGGGTGGTTGAGGAGGAGTGGGTACAGTGGAGATGTGTCACACTCCCCTGGAGCCAGGGAAGGTCATGGGAGCTCAGGACCTGGGCACTGCCCCTAAGCTTTGTGCTCAAGGCTACTGCTCTACCACTTGAGCCACAGCTCCACTTCTGGCTTTTTTGGTGGTTAATTGGAGATAAGAGTCATTGAACCACAATCCTCAGATCCCAGCCTCCTGAGTAGGCTAGGGGCTACTTATTGTAGCTAGGTGTAAGCCACTGATGCCTGGCTTGTCCATTTATTAACATCATCATCACCATCATCATCCATGTGGGTTGTGTGTATGGCATGGTGGGCAAATGTGTGAATGTGTATGTGTGTGCTACTCTATGTGTGTTGTATGTGTATTTATTATATTGCTGTGTGCATGTGTACTGTGTGTTGTATCACATTGCGTGGATATGTGTGTATGTCGTGTGCTGTGTATGGACATAGCATTGTGCTGTATTGTAATGTGTGTACTGAGTATGTGTCGTGATGTGCTGTGGTGTTGTGTGGTATGTGTTGAGTATATGTGTTGCACTATGTTGTATGTGTTGTGCTATGTATTGTGTGTCTGTGTGTTTATGTGTGTTGAAATATGTGTCTAAGTTGGCCAGGCAGGGCAGGACAGTGAACCAAATTTAGTTCCTGTTAGGTTTCAACCTTATTTGCTCATCAACTCTAGCACTGATACCTTTAAAAGGTAATTAGGTCATGGGGTGCCAACCTGTAGAAGGGATTCATGTAGTGGGTGGTTTATGGCAAGAGCAGGTTATGGAGTGAGCCTGAAGCCCTGTTCAGGCTTTGCATGCCTGTGATCCTCCCCCATGTGAGCTAGCTCCCCTCGCCCTGCTCTCACCAAGGTCACGCACAAGACTCAACATGCTCACTGGCCTTGGGATCAAATCAACCTCCCTCCCACCCCCTCCATCCTTTCCTCCCTCCTCCCCCCTTCTCTTTATTTCTTTTTTGTCAGTCCTGGGGCTTGAACTCAGGACCTGAGCACTGTCCTTGAGTTTCTTTTGCTTAAGGCTAGCACTCTACCACTTGAGCCACAATGCCACTCAGGGCCTTTTCTGTTTATGTGGTTCTGAGAAATCAAACTCAGGGCTTCATGCATGTGAGGCAAGCCCTCTACAACTAAGCTACGGTTCCTTCCTTCCTTCCTTCCTTCCTTCCTTCCTTCCTTCCTTCCTTCCTTCCTTCCTTCCTTCCTTCCTTCTTTCCTTCCTTCCTTCCTTCCTTCTTCCCTCCCTCCCTCCCTCCTTTCTCTTTCTTTCTTTCTTTGTGTTAGTCTTGAACTCAGGGCCTTGTTGCTGTCTCAGAGCTTTTTTTTTTCTCTTCCCAAGTCTAACACTGGACCATGAGAGCCGCAGCTCCACGTCTAGCTGCTTTTGGGGGGGCTTGTTTTGGTAGTTAAAAGTGGATATAAAAGTGTCATGAACTTTCTTGTCCAGGCTGACTTTGGACCTCAATCCTCAGATCTCAGCCTCCTGAGTAGCTAGGATTACAATTGTGAACCACCTGACAAGTAAGGGTTTCCCTGGATGGTTATCCCACAGCAAGGAATGGCAGTCTTCTCCAAGTAACAGGTGCACGGCACAATGAGGAGTCTGAGGGGCCACCTAGATCAGACAGTGCTGGGCACCAGGCCTTTCATTTGCATAGCCCTGATCTAGTCTATGCCTGAAAGCTTTGGGAATATATTCTGATGAAAATTCTTGTCTGTCAGAGCTTGCTTTCTTTGATGCTCATGATTGAATTTTTGGTCTCTATTTTTCCAGACATGCCCCCAGGGAGAGTTACTCCTCAAATTGAATCTGATTGCTTGCCTGACTCTAGCCTCATGGTTTGCGGCTGCCTCTTCCTGCCTCACCTCCAGCACTGTTGGTCCTGCATGTACATGTATGCATGCATGCATAGCCCCCCCTCCTCCCCCCCTCCCTGGCGTTCCTCCCTCCCCCACCCCGGGCACCTGATGCACTTCCTCTACTCCAGCATGCTCTGCTCCCTGTGGTACCCCCTTTAACTCAGCTCCTGCTATTTCTCAGCCTTCAGCTTATATGTGTGTTTGTGTGTGTGTGTGTGTGTGTGTGTGTGTGTGTGTGCGCGCGCGCACCAGTACTGGGTCTTATATTCTTGTTTGGCTTTTTTTTTTTTTTTGTCGGTCATGGGGCTTGAACTCTGGGCTTGGGCACTGTCCCTACGCTCTTCAGCTCAAGGTGAGCATTCTACCGCTTGAGCCACAGCACCACTTCTGGTTTTCTAGTCGTTTATTGGAGATAAAAAGTCTCACAGACTTTTCTGCCCGGGCTGGCTTTGAACCGCAACCCTCAGATCTCAGCCTCCTGGTAGCTAGGATTACAGGTGTGAGCCACCAGCATCTGGCTTTGGCTTTCTTGTTGACGGCTGGTGCTCTACCACTGAGCTATAGCTCTACTTCTGGTAAATTGGAGGTAAGAGTCTCCCAGACTTTTCTGTTTGGGCTGGCCTTCAACCTTGATCCTCAGATCTCACTCAGCCTCCTGAGTAGCTGGCGTTCCAGCCATGAGCCACTAGCACCCTGCTTTAGCTTTTAGTAGCTTATAGTAAAAGGAGCACTTTCTCCCCACAGAAGCTCTTGAAACTCTGCAGCTTCATTAGTAATGCCTGCTCTTATAACCCCAATTGGCCGTGGTTTATGATCATACAGTTTTTGTGGGCAATCAATTCTTTCATTCATGTCTGAAAAAATAGCACTTTATAAGGTCAACCTTGTCAGACATCTGACCAGATAATAATAGTGGGTTTCCCAGTTTTGGCACAGGGCACTGTTGCTATTTGGGCTGGCTCACTCATATTTTGGGGCTTGCCCACTGCCTACCAGTACCACTCTTCATTTTGGAACAGCCCCAAAAGTCTCTAGACTTTGTCACATGTTCCTGGTGGGGTGAGCATGGTGTTGGGGAACATTGCACCTAGCTGAAAGTCTCACTTAAAAGTATATGTAAAATAAATGGGTATAAGAAGTTTGGAAGTTAAGCACTTCTGTCTTTCTGAACCAGCTAGTTCATTACAACCAGACTAGAAAAGATTTTTTTAAAAAGCCATATAAATAATTGTAAGTGAAAAGAAAATGGGTGAGATCAACTTTAAGAACAGATTTTATTTACCAGTATATGCAAACTATTGCCATTTTCAGCAAGTAATATACTAATATATATATAATTTTTAGAATGTAATATAATTACTTATGAGCTATTTTATTTCCTATCTTTTACACTAAGGCATTAAAACCTGGCATTTTTCTCAATTTGGACTGCTTAAGGGAGCAAAAGCCACCTGTGGTTCTTGATTATATCTTTTAAGACAGGAAGAAATGGGGTTACTCCACGGAATCTGACTGGCCCACCTCTTTGGTCATTACCAGATTATGGTTCAAGCTCTCAGCAGAGCCAGGTAAGGTTGTCCCTTGCCCATTGAGTCACAGGTCACCGCCCATCCCAGTACAACCCACAGAAGGGCCCCTGAGGGCCAATGAACAAGGCTGGAAGGCAGGGCCTACCCAAAAATGTTACCCAAGAGCCTTCATATGCTATCACTGCCATCTCAAGATGGGGTGATTGCCCTGAGCCCAGGAGGCGGAGGGGTCGGGGCGGCTGCACACATAGTGAGACACACTATCCCCTTCCCTCCAATCCCCCCCCCCCCCCAACCCCCAGCTCCGTCTTTCTCCTTACTGCTCACAGGGGAGGCCTTCCCCACACACTGGCCATCTGAACACACGCACATTCTATTTTCTTCCAAATAGATGTTCTCAATCTAAGATAACATTTGGCCTGCCTGGCCAAGAAGTTGCTGGATGGGAAGACACTCCATCCGGATCCTCCGTCTCCAGCCCACTCTGCGGGGCGCAGGCTCTATGGGATCCCTTTGCTCCCCTCGCTCCACACCGTGCAGTGCGGCAGGAAGGCCACCCTCCCTCCGCTGAGGACGGGCCCCCAAGGCTCCCCAGGGCTGCCCGGGCTGGGCTGCCAGGGACGCCCGGGCACTGCCCTCCCCGGTCCGGCTGCTTCTGTCTTTGTTTCCAGGACATTCTCCTCTCAGCAGGGAGGCAAACTTTGCCCTCAAGTTGCCACCTGGTCACCTGCAGCCCCCGAAGCCCCGGGGCCTCTCCGGAAGCTCCCGGGACCCCGGGATGCGCGGCTCTCCGCGGGCCGACGGCCCCGGACGCCTGCCCGTCTCACAACCGCCGCCGTGCGCACCATCGCGCGCACCGCCCCGCAGACCCCGGGAAGTGGGACTTACCCCTCCGGGAGTGCCGGATCCTCGGGCTCAGCATGCTCGGGCAGCCGCCAGGCCCGCGCCGCCGGCCGGGCCACGCTCTGTCCGCGCCTCTCCTCCTCTCGCCCCGCCGCCCTCCATGCCCCGCGCCCCCGGGCTTGGCGCGTCCCGGTCCCCGCTTCGGACGGCTCGCCTTAGACTACATAAACCTCTGTGCATCATTTATCCGTCCCAGAATTAATTCCCATCCCAGCAAACCATTAAAGCCACGGTAATCTACGGTGATCAATCACCCGGCCAGGGCGGGGCCGGCCTGACAGTCCCCGCGCCGGGGCGGGGGCGGGGGGAGGGGCGGCGCGTGCCGCGTGGTTTATTCCCGGCCGCACCGGGCGTGGAGGGGGCGGGGCCGGAGAAGGGCGGGGCTACCGGGAGGGGCCAATTAGAACGCGCAGGGGCGGGGCCATACAGCGCAGGGGCGGGGCCAGCCGGGGGTGGGGCCAACTAGAGCGTGGAGGGGCGGGGCCAGCCGGGGCAGAGGCGGGGCCAGCCGGGGCAGAGGCGGGGCCGGCTGGAGCAGCGTGGACTGACCTCGCTCGCCCACTCAAGTGTTCCAGGTCTTTCCTGGACCTAGGCGCGTGTACACCGTGCCATGCGTTCCAGCCAACCCGGGACCACCAAGAGGCCACCGGCAATGCACAGGAGCGTGGCTGCCCCTCCTGCACGCTCTGCCAAGCCGCGCTTTTAGAGGAGAGGTGTCCCAGACCCCTCCAGGCCCAGCCCCAGGAGACCCACTTGTGGTCTGCTGGGCTGCCTTAGATGTTCAAAGACAGATGTGCCTTCTAGCAGGGGCTGGCAGCCAGGTGCCTATGGCTCACGCCTGCAATCCGAGCTACTCAGGAGACTGAGATCTAAGGATGGAGGTTCAAAGCCAGCCCTGGCAGAAAAGTCCCTGAGACTCAGCTCTCCAATTAATGACAACAACAACAAATCTGGAAGCGGAGCTGTGGCTCAAGTGGTAGAGCTGTGAACAAAAATGCTAAGAGATACAGGCCCTAAGTTCAGGTCCCAGGACCAGTGTCAAAGCCAGCCTAGCCAACAAATTTGAGAAAGTCTTATCTCCGGTTGACCAGCAAAAATCCAGAAGTGGAGGTGTGGTTCAAATAGAAGAGCTCCAGCCTTGAGCAAAAAATCTCAGGTACAGCACCTAGGCCCTGAGTCCAAGCCCAAGGACTGGCACACACCACAGTAAAAGGCCAAATAGAGCTGTGGCTCAAGTGGTAAAGTGCCAACTTTAAGTGAAAAAACTAAGGGATAACATTCAAGCCCTGAGTTCAAGCCACAGGGCTGGCACACATGTGCACACACACACACACACACACACACACACACACACACACACACAGAGGCACACAAGGCTGGCAATCTAGATTCTCTAGGGACACAACCCCATCAGGAAGATGCCTGTTAAGCATGTTAATTATAGATGCCTGCTCAGTAAGGTGACAAGAGGGCATGCCTGTCAACCACTACTGGTAGCATAGCAGACCCTCTGAGCTGGATAGTGAATTTCCACTAATTGCTATGCTTTTGTGTAATGCTAGCATAATTCCAAAGGGTATATACTGGAGATTTTGAGGGAGATCCAGCCTCAAGAGTCTAAAATTGCCCCACAAATGCAATGACAATAATAGTTATACCTACTATGTGTTAGGCTCTGAAGTTGGTGCTTTATAGTGAATTTTGCATTCAACTCACAAACTCTAGAGGCAGGTGCTATTATCACATTTCGCCCTTCCTTCCTTCCTTCCTTCCTTCTTCCTTCCTTCCTTCCTTCCTTCCTCTCTCCTTCCCTCCCTCTCTCCAACTCCCTCTTTCCCTTCCTTCTCTTCTTCCTCCCTTCCTTCCTTTTTCTTCCCTCTGTCCTTCCCTCCCTTCCCTCCTTCCTTCCTTTTTTTTTTTTTTTTTTGGTCTGAGACTTGAACTCATTATTTGACACTTGCTTTCACTCATTGGCTAGAGCTCTACCACCTGAGATCGGCCTTCAACCACTTATTTTTTCTTCCTCCTCCTTCTCGCCCCCCTTTTCCTTCTTCCTTTCTTCCTTTCTTTCCTTCCTTTCTTTCCTTTCTTCCTTCCTTCTTTCCTTTCTTTCTTTCTTTCTTTCTTTCTTTCTTTCTTTCTTTCTTTCTTTCTTTCTTTCTTTCTTTCTTTCTTTCTTTCTTTCCTTTCTTTGGGGTGGATCATGGGGCTTGAACTCTGGGCTTGGGCGCTGTCCCTGCACTCTTCAGCTCAAGGTGAGCGCTCTACCGCTTGAGCCATAATGCCACTTCCAGTTTTCTAGTGGTTTACTGGAGACAAGAGTCTCACGGACTTTCCTGCCCGGGCTGGCTTTGAACTGTGATCCTCAGATCTTAGCCTCCTGAGTAGCTAGGATTAAAGGCGTGAGCCACTGGCGCCCACCCCCCTTTTCTTTCTGTGCTAGTACTGGGGTTTGAACCCAGGGCATGGGTGCTGCCTTTAGTTTCTCACTCAAGGCTGGCACTCTACCACTTGAATCACAATTCTATTTATGGCATTTGCTGGTTAATTGGAAATAAAAGTCTCACAGACTTTTCTATCCAGGTTAGATTTGAACTGTAATCCTCAGATCTCAGTCTCCTGAGATCTGAGCTAGGGTTACAGGTATGAGCTACTGGCACCTGGCTCACCTCACACTTTTGTGATATAAATTATTCTAGACACCCAAATTTATAGCACAGCATGGTCACAGCTCCTGGCCTGTGAACCTGGCCTGTCTCCTCCACTTTGGGCCCTGATAATCACCTTGGGACTTGGGGCTAGATCATTTGGGGCTGAGGTCTAGCCTCTCTGCTTTGAATTTTTCCCCTCTAATCCTCCACAGTCCTCCACATACCTGGTGTCCACTGATGATGCTTAGTTATCCCCAGCAGCTGGAGAGGAAGAGGGACCCCTGCAAAGTCCACTTTAAGGGTGAGAGGGTCTCAGTGTTGGGGGGAGCAGAGGAGAGGGTTAGTGAATAAGGAAGACATCTTTAGGACCAGGCACCAGTGATGTGGCTCATGTCTTTAATTCTAGCCCAGGAGGCTGAGATCTGAGGATCTTGGTTTGAAGCCAGCAAGGGTAGGAAAGTCCCTGAAACTCATATCTCTCATTAATCACCCAAAACTTGAAGTGGAGTTGTGGCTCAAGTGGTAGGACATTAGCCTTGAGCAAACATGCTTAGGGACCAATGCTCAGGCCCTGAGTTCAAGCTCCAGGACAGGTCCAAAAAGAAAAAAAGACATCCATCCCCAGGATGTGTGGGGTATGGGCCACATGTCCAGGTAGATGGGAGAAAACAGAGCTACGGAGAGCTATGGAGACAATGCTGCCTTACTCAGAATCAAGTCACTTCTGGCCCTCAGCTACTCCTTGGAGGAGGATTAGGTGTTGTGGAATTTTATTCTAGGCCTCCAGGGTCCCATCCATGACTTCCTCTTACCTCATCTCTCACTGCAGCTGTTGCATTGGACCATGGGTTGAGTAGTGTCTGCCTCCACATGTTTCTGTTCCTTGCTTATGACATGCCTTGGAATGATCTTCATGCACAGATTCAGCTACACAACCCTGCCATGCTTGGAGATGCTCTCCTCATCCCATCAGCTACAGGGGCCACCATCCACTGGGCCTCACCTCTGTCCCTTAGAATGGACTTCCTGCCCTCCTAGTGTGGATCCCCAGGCAGCCTTAGGCCCAGGAGCACTGTAAGAAATTCTAGCTCTATGGGCAAAGGAGAAGAGCACTACTGCACACCCCCTTTCTATCAGTGCCAGATAGAAACTGGATCAGGCCGGGACAGAGGCTACCCAGGACAAGGTGTGTGTGTGGAGGGGCGGGGGGGGGGGGGGGGGGGGGGGAGCATGGAGCTGGGAGAATCTCGTGTTGACACCAGGGTCACATCACATGATAAGCCCCTGGCCTGTGACACATCTGAAGCAATCGGGAAGCCATCTGTGAGTCAGGCAGCTTGGCCCCCATTCTCCAGAGGCAGACCAGAGCAAATTCCTGGGCCCACTCATCCTTGTTTTGATTAAGAAACTGCCTCTGGGCCCTTTTTCTGTGCAGCTGTTTTCCCTGATGACATTAAGGCACTGCACCCCCCCTCCTCCCTCCACACACCCCTTTCCCCGCATCTGCCTGATGTTCTGGAGATCAGAGTTGGAAGGAGCTAAAACTCTGGGGTTTGGGCTCAAGCTAGGAAAATATAGGAGCAACCCCTGATTTTACACTGGAGAGAGGTGGAGGTCTAGGGGTGTGGTGGCTCTTCTCATCTCTCTATCTCCAAACTAGTTCTCCTCCAGTTGTAGTTTACTGTCTAGAGCATCCAGACCCTTCAGGCTGATGGGGATTGGGGGTATGCTGGTGACCAGAGGAAGCAGAAGATCTGATGGACACAATGATGTCCTGCAGAAGCTTGTGGGAATTTTGAAGGAGCTAGTACGGGAGCCTGAACTCAGGGCCTACGCACTGTCCCTTCGCTTTTCATTGCAGGCTAGCACTCTACCACTTGAGCCACAGCTCCATTTCCCGCTTTTTTTTGATGGTTAATTGGAGATAAGAGCCTCACAGCCTTTTGTGTCTAGGCTGCCTTTTTAAATTTTGTGCCATATTGGGGTTTGAACTCAGGGTCTGAGTGCTGTCCCTGAGATTCTTTTTCTCAAGGCAAGAGCTCTACCACTTGAGTCACAGTGCTACTTTCAACATTTTTCTGAGTAGTTAATTGGAGATAAAAAGTCTCCTAGGTTGGCTTTGAACCACGATTCTCAGGTCTCAGCCTCCTAAGTGGCTAGGATTACAGGTGTGATTCACCAGAGCCCAGCTTCTCCCTGAGAAGTTTTCATTTGAAG
This sequence comes from Dipodomys spectabilis, assembly GCF_019054845.1. Lineage (NCBI taxonomy): Eukaryota > Metazoa > Chordata > Mammalia > Rodentia > Heteromyidae > Dipodomys > Dipodomys spectabilis. Next base: position 15,497,935 of record NW_024870884.1, on the reverse strand, counting down.
AATGAATCTTTTGCCTCTTACAAGCAGGGATCAAGATGAAAAGAGGGAGACCCTGGCTTCTTTGCAGTAGAGCGGGTCCCACAGCCTCTTCTCTTCCTGTCCTGAGCCAGCCCCACATGCTGTCCTTCCCTGGCAGCGGCCCAGTTTCCTGCCTTTCATTATTTATCTTTATGTAAAGGTTTCTCTAGGACAGGTGCCTAAAGGTATGGTGAGGGGAACCAAAATGGCAGAATATTCTAGAAGGTATGGCTACCATGCATACCTACACTTCAATACACACCTGTTGTACATTACAACATACACTGGTTGGTGGAATGGTTGTGTGCTGGCTGCCCACTGGGGAGCACTAGCAATCTGTGCCTATGTCCCACTTTGCAGCTCTGATATTTCACTAGCCTGGCATGCACAGGAGTTTGGCAAGACTACCCTAGAGCTGGTATGAAGACGGGGTTGAAAACTACCTTTACCCTTGTTGCTATCCAGAGGAAGATGTCTTCTTCTGGAGAGGCACCTAAGTCTCTCCATCAGCAAGAGAAGTGAGGCAGAGGCCTCAGTCCCCACCAGGAAGCAATCCCAGCCAGGCACAGATGCTGTGCACTGCCCAGACATGTCCAGGAGAGGGTGCTGAGAGAGGGTTGTTTGGACTTTATAGGCAAAGCCTTGTGTTTTAGCTTGGGATAAGGAAGGGAAGTAAGAGGGGAGTTCTGAAGCTGTATGGTGGCCCAAAAGCCCTTTCAGAAGCCGAGGGAGAGCAATGCCTTCCTGACTCTGTAGTATCTGTCATTAGTAACCACTGCCTGCCTGCCTGTCTGCCCTGCCAGAAGGCTACTGTTCTGGCTCAAGGTCCTTCCCAGGGCCCCATCCTTACAAGCCATTTTGCATCTCAGGATTCTGCTGCCAGCCGGCTGGCATCCATTCCTTGTTACATTTTCAGCAATCCTTCCTTCCTTCCTCCTTCCCACCCTCCCTCTCTCTTTTGTAACAGTCCTGGGCTTTAACTCAGGGTTGGGCAATGGCCCTGAGCTCTCCCCCTCCTCCCCCTCTTCTTCCTCCTCTTCCTCCTCCTCTTCCTCCTCCTCCTCTTCCTCCTCCTCTTCTTCTTCCTCTTCCTCTTCTTCCTCTTCATTGTGGGGCTTGAACTCTGGGCCTGGGCACTGTCTCTCAGCTCTTCAGCTCAAGGCTAATGCTCTACCACTTGAGCCACAGTGCCACATCCTGCTTTTTCTGATTATATGGTGCTGAGGGCCTCATGCATGCAAGGCAAGCACTCTACCACTGAGCCATTTTCCCCTCCTCCTCCTCCTCCTCCTCCTCTTCTTCTTCTTCTTCTTTTCTCTCAATGCTGTGCTCTATTAGTTGGCTTTTTTGGCAGTTAACTGGAGATAAGGTTCTCACAGACTTTGCTGCTCAGCCTGGCTTCAAACTGCAGTCCTCAGGTCATCTCAGCTTCCGGAGTAGCTAGGATGACAGGTATGAGCCACCAGTGCCTAGCCAGCTTGCTATTTTTTTTTCCACACAAAAGCCAGTTATATCAACTGGATTTTGAGTGGTCAAAATAATGTGGCCCCATCTGCAATCAGCACTTTCATAGCTAAAATTATATATATACATGTATATGTGTAATACAAATATTTTGCCTACCCTTTAATACTTTGAGCTGAAGAGCTGAGGGACAGCATCCAGACCCAGTTCAGGCTCCATGACCAATTAAAAAAAAGAAAGAAAGAAAGCGAGCTAGGCACTGGTGGCTTACTCTATAATCCTCAAGAGCCTGGGATTTGAGAATTGAAATTCAAAGCCAGCCCAGACAGGAAAGTCTGTGAGATTCTTATTTCCAATTAACACCAGAAAACTGGAAGTGGTGCTGTAGAGTGCTAGCCTTGAGCAAAAGAGCTCATAAAGAGAGCCAAGGTCCTGAGTTCAAGGCCCAGTAGGGGGTATTAAAAATAGATGGAAAATAGTATTACAGAACTTCCTTACCTGAAATTATAAAACTGTGCACATGGGTTTGTGTTTACATTTATATTTTCCCCATTCAATCCTTTTGGCTGAAATACATTCATATACTATTTGCCTTTCTTATCCTCCCCTCTTATTATGAAACCTTCCTGTCACTCAAGCCAAACTTCCTCTACTTTACTAATACTCCACCTCCAGTTGTCATTTTGCTGTGGAATTTTATCTTCTTCATTAAAGTTCTCTTTTAAAATTTCATTTCATCATAAATCTGGCATGTGAGGTTTTAATTGCTCTGTCAGTTTTCTCTTCTTTAGTCAAATGTGACAACTCCAGGTCTGTATATTTCCAGCTTGCTTTTTAATTGCAATTTTTGTCTATTTTCATGATATGCTTTACCATTACATCCCAGGCCTCTGGGACTGGGGACTAGACCCCTGGACTCTCACTTCTCTGGGATCTTTTATGTGCTGGAATCTTGGAAAGAAGACGTAAGATGCAGAAGTCCAAAGTAACATCAGAGAGCCACTCACACACGTCCAGCCAAAGCTGCAGGGGTCAGCCCAGAGCACTGAGGTTTGCTTAGACAACTTCATAGCTGTGATCTGTGTGCTTCACATGGTATTTTAGAGTCCTCCTGCAGCCCTGACTTTGAGGCGAGGTGGGTTCTGGACAATGGTCTGGCTCAGACACCATGACCCTAAGCTTTGGTTCCAGACCTCCTCGCTGCTCCTGCTCTCCTTGTCTTTTACCAGGCAGTAGCTATGCTCACAGTGATGCTGGCAGAGGAGCAGTGCTCAGGGTGGAGTGATGGACACGGGACCAAGGGCCCAGTCTTGTTTTGACAGACGGTGCTGGAAAAGCAGAAGCTGGCAGAGGGGAGTGATAGATTGCCTGCTGAAAGTTGGAGAGCGATCTTGCTGGTGAAGGTGCCCAGGCCTTGTACTGTGGTTTGTGCAGCCACTTGTGGAGCCTCCTTGATAAGGTCATGACCTTGGACACTACCACCTTGCAAAGTCATTGGCTGGGGCCACCCAAGAGGAGCATGGAGTTGGCAGGAAAGCTGGGACTCACTCCCCACAGAGCCAATGGCTGGTGTTGCTCAGTTGATGCAGTCCTGCAGCTGGACAATGAGTTCCTTCCTGAAGGGACCTGGAGTAACTCACTCCTCATCATCACACTCAGACTGGACAGAGATCATGGCTTTTACTCACTCATTCATTCATTCATTCATTCATTCATTCATTTGTTCACTCATTCTCTCTCTTTCTCTCTCTCTCTTTCTCTCTCTCTCTCTCTCTCTCTCTCTCTCTCTCTCTCTCTCGTGCTTAGCTTAATTTTGCCCAAGGCTGGAGCTCTATCACTTGAGCTTTGCCCAAGGCTGGAGCTCTATCACTTGAGCCACAGCTCCACCGATGGGCTTTTGCCAGTTCATTGGAGCTAAGTCTCATGACTTTTCTGCCTGGGCTGACTTTGCAGCATGACCCTCAGATCTCCACCTCCTGAGTTGCTAGGATTACAGGCCTGAGCCACTGGCATCAGACAGCAGGTTTCATATTCAGTGCAGGCTCCGCTCCACAGGGTGGTCTGCAGCAGTGGGCTAGCCCTACCCTGAGCCAGGTAGAGCAAAGAGAAGCCGTGTGTTTCTGGGTCCTAGGAAGATGAGGCCCTGAGAGGTTCCAAGCAATGGTCCTGGTCCTGGAAGCCGGTGGGGGAGGACAAAGGAAAGGCCACTGCCAGCCTTGCTGCCCAGGTACCAAGGGCAACTTCTGTCCTCCAAGTGATCCAACAAGAAAACGGGAATGGCTCCTTCCCGGCTATGAACTGAAGTGGAGTCTTGTTTTCTCTCCTATGCAGAAGCTAGATCTAAAATATACCAGGACATGATAAATGTTAAAGGACTCTAGGCAGTCCCACACAGTGAGAGCCGAGGATTCTCTTAGGAGAGGGACACAAAGGCACAATGCCTATATGCCTCTGACTACACAAAATAATATTTATCAAAATGAACTCCAAGAAATGGAAACAGAGAGGTTTTTTTCTTCGTTGCTGTTTTTGTTTTCTTTTCTTTTTGTCTGCATTTATGTGTCTTTGGGAGGGTAAATGGGGAGACAGAAATGAAGGAACAGAGGGTGAACAAATGCAGCAGTGGTACTCACTAGATACTATTGAAAATGAAATATACAGCCAGGTGCTGGTAGCTCACGCCTGTAACCCTAGCTACTCAGGAGGCCGAGATCTAAGGATCACAGTTCAAAGCCAGCCCAGGCAGGAAAGTCCGTGAGATTCTTATCTCCAATTAGCCAGCAGAAAACCAGAAGTGGCACTGTGGCTGAAGAGGTAAAGTGCTTGTCTTAAGCTGAAGAGCTCAGGGACAGTGCCCAGGCCCAGAGTTCAAGCCTCACAATTGATAAATTAAAAAAAGGGGGGGGAGGGGAAAGGAGTGACATTGTCCAAAAAGAAACATACTCATGACCTGACTTACGTAACTGTGACCCTTCTGTACATCACCTTTATAACAACAATAAAAAATTTTTTTAAAGTAAAAAAATTGTAGAAGAAGAGTCAGGGTCTATCTAAATAGTGATGTCCCCCCATGTGGGGAAGTTTTGCACTGCTGCAAAATTAGGCTTGTCCCTGCTGAAAACACCTGACTGTTGAGAACGGGCAGTGGGGAGGGGGGAGGGGGGAGAAGGGAAGGACACGAGGGCTGGAGAGCTGCCCCTCCCAGCGCTCCCCTTCCACTCACGCCCCTCCCACTTCTGGCCCCTCCCTGGTCCACTGCAGCCACCTTTGCTGCCCTTGCTCTGGCATCTCTCTTCCTCTATTCAGTCTATCCTACCCCTAGAATTTGGCAGTGCCAACCTCCCAATCCTGGACCTCCAGGATGGAGCTGGGTGCCCAGATGGCGGCAGGGACAATGCACTACAGTGGTGGTGATGCCCTCTCCTCCCAACCCCTAGAGGTATCCTGCAAGGGTTTCCTGTCAGAAGAAGGTCCCTGTGCGGCTAGCTTTTTGGCCCTCTGCAGTCACTGTCCTTTCTGTCATTTATTGTTTATTTATTATTTTTTTGTGTGCCAGTCCTGGGGTTTGAACTCAGGACCTGAGCATTTTTGCTTAAGGCTGGAGCTCTACCACTTGAGCCACAGCTCCCTCTCCACCTTTTTGGTGGTTAATTGGAGATTAGAGTCTCACGGACTTTCCTGCCCAGGCTGGCTTCGAATTGTGACCTTCAGAACTCAGGGTAGCTAGGATTATAGGCGTGAACCTCTAATGACTGGCTAACTGCAAATTCTAGAAAGGAGAGAAAGTCTGATTTCCAGAGTTGTCTCAGTGAAATGGTGGATCTGGCCGGATTTCAAGGTACCATATTGTCAGGAGTGTTGATTTCTCTCTCTCTTTCTTTCCTTCCTTCCTTCCTTCCTTCCTTCCTTTCTTCCTTCCTTTTTGTTTTGTCAGTCATGAGGCTTGAACTCAGAGTCTGGGTGCTGTCCCTGTACTCTTTTGCTCACAGCTTGTGTTCTACCACTTTGACCACACAGCTCCATTTCCCCCTTTTTGGTGGTTAATTGGAGATAAAAGTCTCAAGACTTTCCTGCCTGGGCTGACTTCAAACCAAGATCCTCAGATCTCAGCCTCCTGAGTAGCTAGGATTACAGGCGTAAGCCACCAGTGCCTGGCAGGAGTATTGATTTTAATGTGTAACTCCATCAGAAATATCTATCTACCACCCTTTGGTGGTACACACTTTTTCACCCCACAGACTTTTCGTTGTTTCTGTGACAGCACCCTATCCCTCTCTCCACCCACAGCCATGGACTCCTTCACCATCCCACCCCAGCTCCCAGCTCCCTCTCCAGTGTTGCTTCCAAGTGGGGCAAGATGATTCTGTTGAGAGTATACAGAGGTTGGAAATTGAGTTGGAACATGGGTTATGATAAGCATGAGGTGATAAATGCTCTATGTACAGCATGACAGGCCTAGAAGTGTAGCTCAGTGATAGAACATTTGCCTTGCATGCCCATGACCTGGGTTCAAGTCTCAGCAGCACACACATACACACAAAAAGCAAGATGGCAGTCATGCCCATGGCCGGGTGGGAATAGCCCCGTGGTATCAGCCAGTGGGAAGCTGTAAGAGAACAAAGAGCCAGAAGTGAGTATGGCTTTGGGCTCTGCTTTTCTTGACGTAAGTGGCATTGATCAAGCTTTTTAACATCTGTCTCTGAAGCTGCTTCTCTGTTGATCAAATGGAAGCCATGATTTCCACCCAACCTATTCTAGATGGGCATTGCTAAGGTAGGAGGGTTGTGTGTGGAAAAAACCTTTACACAGTGCCGTGCATAGACATATATAAGAATATGTGCAAGCATGTGAATCAACATACACCTCCAATGAGTAGAAACCAGTGGTCTTTGCAGCCATTAACAACCCAAGAAAGGCACAGAGGAAACAGGCTGGCTTATCCTTCCCAAGACATTGTCCCAAAAAGCTGTTATTTTCAGGTTTCAATGAACATTATGTTTTCAATAATCAAAGGTAATACGGATAGTCCCTGAATTAATGATGGTTCTACTTAATGATTTTTTGACTTCATAGTGATATGAAAATGGTACCTATTCAATAGAAACCATACCATTTTCTGTGTGCATGCAGGAAACTGTGACCTAGAGAATCACAATTCAAACCCAGCTTGGACAGAATAGTCCAGGAGACTCCATCTCTGAATTCAAGCCCTGGTACCAGCATACACATAGAAAATGATATGGTTTCTAATGAATAGGTACCATTTTCATATCACTATGAAGTCAAAAAATCATTAAGTAGAACCATCATTAATTCAGGGACTATCTCTATTACCTTTGATTATTGAAAACATAATGTTCATTGCAACCTGAAAATAACAGCTGAGTAGCTAGGTTTACAGGAGCAAGACACTGGCACCCTGCCCTAATGTTCTTAGTGTCTAACATGTGACGGAGTTTTTCTGAGTTTCTGTTTGCGAATTCATGGGCGACAGTTTGGCTATCACAGAGAAGTGAGCGTGGAGTCAGACAGTTCTTGAATAAAAATCTGGCACCCTTAGTGCACAGCTGAATGGTTAGACAAACTGTTCCATCTCTATGTCTTGGTCATTTCAGCTAGGCAGTTCAGTATTAATGTCTCCTGCCAGGGATGCTCTGTGGATTAAAGGAGGTTAAACTTCAAGCTTGGCACTAGTAGCTCAGACCTGTAATCCTAGCTACTCAGGAGGTTGAGATCTGAGGATCAAGGTTTGAAGCCAACCCAAGCAGGCACAGCTGTGAGACTCTTATCTCCAATGAACCACCAGAAAGCCAGAAGTGGAGGTATGGCTCAAGTGGTAGAGTACCAGCCAAGTGAGCAAGCCAAGTAAATGCTAGATTCTCAGTTCAAAATCAACAACAAAAACAAAGATGTCATCTCCTGTATGGCCTTAGTAACTATTAGTTAGATGAATGATTGAGCTATTGAGCAACTTCGTGAAAGCAGGTGGGTGGAGGGTTGGGATCTGGAGCAGTTGTGGAGAGACCAGATTGCCGAAAAGACAACACATGGACTGTAAGAGCCCACTAGACTTTGGGTGATCCAGGTAAGGGGACACCTCTCTCCCTTCACAGCACCTGGAAGCAAATGGATGACCTGGAAGCAGAAGATAACCTGGACCTATCATCAACTTCCTGTTTAGGCAGGATATGTGTGTGTGTGTGTGTGTGTGTGTGTGTGTGTGTGTGTGTGTGTGTGTGTGTGTGTTGTGTGATATATCAAAGGAAATGTAAGTCAGCACACAAGAGAGATACATGCACACCTATCGACATTTACACCAACACTATTCATAATGGCCAAACTATGGAACCAGGCCACATGTCCATTAACTGATGAATGGACAGACAAAAAATGATATAGGGGCTAGGAAGGTGGCTCAGTGGTAGAGCGCTTGACTTGCATGCCTGAGGCCCTGGGTTCAATTCCTCAGTACCACATAAGAAAAAAGCCGGAAGTGGCGCTGTGGCTCAAGAGGTAGAGCGTTAGCCTTGAGCTGAAAAGCTGAGGGACAGTGCCCAGACCCAGAGTTCAGGCCCCACAACCGGACCCCCCCCAAAAAAAACATATATATAGTGTATCTACACAATGGAATATTATTTGACTATCAAGAAGAATGAAATTGTGGCAATTACAGGCAAATGAATGGAACTGGAGATTAGCATGTTAAGTGAACTAAGCCAGATGGAGAAAGGCAAACCTCACCTGCTGTCTCTCACATGTTAAACCTAGCTCTCAAAAGACAGGAAGACACATGGAAAAGCGTGGCTGGACTACTGAGGGAGAGCCAGTGCAAAGGGATGAATATGATACAAGTATTTCACATGCCTGCATCAAAATAAAATGATGATATAATACTAGAGAAAGAATTGTAGAGAACGGTGGATTTAATCAAAGCACATGACATTTATGTGTGGAGATATTACAATGAATCCCCTTTGTACAATTCACATATGCTAATAAAAGAGGGTTAGAAAGAAGAATTTGTGTCCGATCTCCACATGGGCACAGGGTGGACACAGAAACTGCCACAGGAAGAGTATGATCAGGAACACAGCCTGAAAGGGGAACCTGGCACAGAGTCTCTCTGTGACTCATTTGCTCTGACATTTCTCAGGAAGAAGTCAGACTGGTCATAAAATCCTACTTCCTGAAATCAGTCATGGTTGGGGTAGTTTTTCTTCCTCCATGGGAAGCAAAGCATCCTAATATTAGGATATGTATATTTCTATTATTCATCAGTGTGTGTGTGTATACTGGGGCTTGAACTCAGGGCCTCAGTGCTATCCCTGAGCTTTTAAGTTCAAGGCTAGCTCTCTACCACTTGAGTCACAGCTCCACTTCCAGCTTTTTCATGGTTCATTGGAGATAAGAGTCTCATGATCTTTCCTGCCTGGGCTGGCTTTGAACCTTAGTCCTCAGATCTCAGCTTCATGAGTAGCTGATTCTCCCTATTTAATTGTAAAGGCAAATGTCTGTACTCTGAGGACAGCTAGGGATGGCTGGAGATGTACTGAAGTGCCATCTTCCAAGGCTGCCCCATAATAAACCTCCTTTCTCTAACTTCCCTCATGTCTATTTGCCATACCAAGGTGAAGGCCTGGGATATAAATACTTCCAGTTCACCTTGACCCCTGGCTCTGGGTGGGGCTGAGCCCCTCAAGCCTTGCTGAGGAGGACTGTGGGGAGCTCACTTGAGTTACCAGGCTCTTAGTGAACCAGGCATGTAGGCAGGGTGTAGGGCTGCCTCAGCCTGCAAGGGGAACCTTTGTCTTTTGCAAAAGGCTCCATGTGTCTGAACTTGGAACAAGACCTACCACTCTGCTCAGATTGGCTCTGCCTTTCCATGGCTCAGAACCAGGCCTGACACAGCCAGAAGCCCGCTGTGCCCAGGGCATTTGCCTTTTGCTCATGTTTCATTGTTAGCACTCTCCATGTGGTACAGGTGTCAGGATCCTGGATGGCCCAACACTGCTTTGTTAATTCTGAGGTAGAGTGTGTGTGTGTGTGTGTGTGTGTGTGTGTGTGTGTGTGTGTGTGTGTGTGTGTGTGTGTGTGTGTGTGTGTGTGTGTGTGTGTGTGTGTGTGTGTGTGTGTGTGTGTGTGTGTGTGTGTGTGTGTGTGTGTGTGTGTGTGGTAGTCAATCTCTATCCTCAACTTGATTAGATTGTGAAGTGCCTAGATTTGTAGAGCACTCTTCTGAGAGTGTTTGAGGGTTACCATAGAGGATGAACTAAGGAGAGAGAAGACCACTTAGAAATGGGGGTGGGGCACCAGTCCTTAGGGATCTGGGTAGGTCAGAGGGGAAAATGGAGCAATCCAGAGAGTAAGGCAGGCTCACTGTCTGTTTCCTGGCTCTGTGTTGTGAGCTGTTCTGCTATGTTCCCTATCCCCCACTCTCCCCATGGCCTAGAACTTCTGAAAACCTGAGCTGAACTAAGACTTTCCTCCTGTAGTTGGTTTTCTCCAGTATAAAGTGAGTAGAGAGAAATACATGCATGTGCCAGGCCACTGACCAGGGCCAGCAAAGCCAGACTGGGGACCATTAGAGGGCTCCTGTCTGTTTCCATAGCAAGAACAAGGACACAACTCTAAATTATCTGTACACACCAGAGTAATGTGGACTTGTGTTTTGTGGGCTCTCCCATTCAATGCAGACACCCCAAACCAGTCCAGAGGTCTCCAATTCTGCTTAGAGCATTGGATTCTGTTAGCAAATTTAAAGGATTACGGATTTTTTTTTTCTCCCATGCTGATATCAGGGTTTGAACTCAGGGCCTCTCACTCTTCCTTCATTTGAACTGCACCTCTACTTCTGGCTTATTGGTTAATTAGAGATAAGAGTCTCACAGATATTTCCTGCCTGGGGCTGTGCGTGAACAGTGACCCTCAGATCTCAGCCTCTTGAATAGCTAGGATGACAAGCATGCAACACCAGCTAAAATGTTTTCAAGTGGTGGGGCTTGAACTGTGGGCCTGGGCTCTGTGCCTAAGCTTCTTTTGCTCAAGGCTAACACCATACCATTCTGAGCCACAGCACCACTTCCAGTTTTCTGGTAGTTAATTGGAGATAAACTTTCCTGCCCAGGCTGGCTTTGAACCACCATCCTCAGGTCTCAGCCTCCTGAGTATCTAGGGTTATAGGCATGAGCCACTAGCGCTGGGCCCAGCTAAAGTTATTTTTTTTATTTGTTTTATTGTCAAGGTGATGTACAGAGGGGTTACAGTTACATAAGTAGGGTAGTAAGTAATTTCTTGTGGAATTTGTTACTGCCTCCCCCATTTTTCTCCTTCTTTCCCTCCTCAACTCCCCACCTAAGTTGTACAGATCATTTCCAACATATTGTCTCATAAATATCGCTGTTGCATTGGTTCTCCATTTGTCCTTTGTCTCACCCTTCTGTTGTTCCCTTTCCCTTCCCTAATTCAGATAAACACATATACAATACCAGGGTACCAAAATCAAAAACAGTGACAACAGGGAAAAACCATAGGGGGGAAGAACACACAAAAGAAACAAGAAATCATGTAGTATATTAAAAACAATAACAATGAAAAACCTCTTGCATCCATGTCTTAGAGTTTATTTTGCTTAGCATTATCTTATATGGTTATATGTACGTAGCTATTGAGCTGTTCTGCTCATCTGCTAAGATTACCCTAGATATATACTAACTATTACAAATAAGGGAAACCATGGGACCTATGTTTCTTTGGGTCTGGCTTACCTCACTTAATATGATTTTTTCCAAGTCTTTCCATTTCTTTACAAATGAGGTAGTATCATTCTTTCTGATGAAATAATAGAATTGTATATATATATATACTATATATATATATATGTATATACCACATTTTCTTGATCCATTCATCAACTGAGGGGAATTTGGGTTGGTTCCACTTTGTAGTTATGGTAAATAATGCTGCAATAAACACAGTTGTGCTTATATCTTTAGTATGGCCTTGTTTGTGGTTATTTGGGTAAATGTCCAGAAGTGGGATTGCTGGGTCATAGGGGAGCTCTATGTGGAGACTTCTGAGGAACTTCCATACTGCCTTCCAAAGTGATTGAACAAGTTTACACTCCCACCAACAGTGCAGTAGGATTCCCTTTTGGCCACATCCTCTCTAGCATCACTTGTTATTAGATTTCTTTGTTATAGCCATTCTAACTGGGGTGAGGTAGATTCTCAATGTTGTTTTGATTTGCATTTCTTTTATGGCCAGAGAAGTTGAGAATTTCATCATGTGTCTATTGGCCATTCTTATTTCCTCTTAAAGTCTCTCTTTAAGTCTCTAACCCACTTATTTATCGGGCTGTTGTTTCTTTGAGGATTTGTTTTGGGGGGGATTTAATTTTTGAGTTCTAAGAATATTTTAGATATGAGGCCCTTGTCTGTTGTGTGGCTAGTGAAAATCTCCCAATCCTGGGCTTTCTATTGCTTTTGCTAGCTATATCCTTTGCCATGCAGAAGCTCTGCAGTTTAATGCAATCCCATTTGTCAACCTTTCTTTGATTTGTTGTGTTTCTGGATTTTTATTATGAAAATTTTGGCCTTGAACTGATGCCAAACTTTGGCAAAGTAGCAGGGTATAAAATTAACCATCAAAAACCAATGGCTTTTCTGTACACCAATAACAAGAAGAGCGTAGCTGAAATCAGGAAAGCAACTCCTTTCGTAACAGCCCCTACAAAAATAAAATACTTAGGAATTAACCTAACCAAAGAAGTGAAGGACCTCTATGATGAAAACTTTAAAAAACTGAAAAAAGGAAATTAAAGCAGAACTAAAGAAGTGGAAATACCTCTCACAATCCTAGGTTAGGAGTATTAACATTGTGAAAATGGCAATACTGCCAAAGGCTATCTTCAAATTCAGTGCAACACCCATCAATATCCCAACCTCATTCTTCAATGAAATAGAAGAAGTAATCCAAAAATTCATATGGAACAATAAAAGACCCTGAATAGCGAAAAAAATAGCAGAAAAAACAGTGCTGGAGAAATATCAATACCAAACTTCAAACTCTATTACAAAGCCATAGTAATAAAAACAGCTTGGTTCTGGCACAAGAACAGGTCTGAGACCAACGGAGTAGAACTGAAGACCCAGAAATGAATCCGCAGACTTAGCCAACTAATCTCTGATAAGGGAGCCAAAAAAATAGGGTGGAAGAAAGACAGCCTCTTCAGTAAATGGTGCTTGCAAAATTGGTTAATTACTTGTAGAAAAATAAAGGTAGATACTTATGTATTACCCTGCACCAGAATCAACTCCAAATGGATCGAAGATCTCAAAGTAAAAGCAGATACCCTGAAAACATTACAGGAAGGAATAGGAGAAACTCTAGGCTCCTTGGCACCAGCTAAAGGTTTTTTTTTTTTTTTTTTTTTTTTTTTTGCAGGTAGTAAAGACAGAGCTCAGAAATACACATAAGAGCATATTTATAACCACCAGGCCTGAGGTCCTTCTCGTTTCCCACCCTGTTTGTATGACCCGTTGGAGCCAAGGTCTTCGGTTCATCAATGGCAGGGCTAATCATAATGGGTCAAAGGTCATCTTCCCACCTCATCAGCTGAGGGAATCTGAGCAGAGAGAAGCATGCTACAGAGGCAGAGGCAGCCACAATCTAATGGCCAGGCAGTCACAATGGTGACAAAGAGGAACGCGCCCCACCTCACCCCCAGTCTGCTTCTAGGAGCTCAGGCTGCTTACAAAAGCACCCACTGCATTGTGGGTAACAGAAGCAATAGAAGAATGGCCCGAAGGGGGTGCTGGTGCTGCCAACCCTCAGCTGATGACGCCTGGCCCTCAGTCTTCACCTCTGTTAGGAATTTTTTCCTGGTGGCTGGCCACTGTGGGGGTACAGAGGCTTCACCTTTAGCCCCAACATAGGGCAGCCCTGAAAGCCTATCCCAAGCTGAGAGCTAAGTGGAGAGATGCCCCTGCGAGTCCACATCTCCCTGTTCCTCCTCCACTGCCAGCCTCCTGCCTGCCTGAGTCCCACAGGGGCCAGGTACAGCTGGGAGAGAGGGCTCTCCAAGGTTGGCCTGCTACCACTCCATGTGTGTTTGTACCAGCAGGGAAGGTGCACATTTGTGTCACGGCATCTGGAGAGGAAAGCAGTTAGTTATTTCTACAGAACAGGATGGGGGTGTGGGACTATTTTCTGCTTCGCACACTCCTGTGCTGCTGCATTTCCTTCCATGAACATGTAACATGTGTAGGCATGCCAGGCTCTAACTGTGGACATCCTATGCCCAGAGTCATCACCGTGCTACATCGTTAAAAAAAAAATAAAGCAAAGCGAAACAAAACAAAAACCAAACCAGGCACTGGTGGCTCATACCTGTAATCCTAGCAACTCAGAAGGCTGAGATCTGAGGATCACAGTTCAAAGCCAAATTGGGCAGGAAAGTCTGAGATTTTTATCTCCAATTAACCACCAACAAGCCAGAAATAGAGCTGTGGCTTAACTGGTAGAGCATTATCCTTGAGCATAAAAGGTCAGGGACAGTGTCCAGGCCCTGAGTTCAATCCCCAGGACCAGTATAAAATAACAATTCTGAGCCAGACGCTGGCTTATGCCTGTAATCCTAGCTAGTTAAGAGGCTGAGATCTGAGGATAAAGGTTCAAGGCCAGCTTGAGGAAACAAATTCACAAGACTTCTATCTCCAATTAACCAGCAAAAAGCTACAAGTAAATGTGTGTGGCTCAAGTAGTAGAGGGCCTCTGTTGAATGAAAAAGCCAAGAGAAAGCACAAGGCCCTAAGTTAATTAAGGCCCTAGTACTAGAACTTGAACACACACACACACACACACACAAACACACACACACACACACACACACACACACACACACACTCCCCAAGGCCCCAGTTCACAGTCAGAGACTAACAACAGGAACCTATTTGTGTGGAAGGGAATTTGTACTTATGCAGGGTTTACAGCACGCCTGTGAGCTCTGCTCTCTTGGTGTATTCCTCATTTCGGTTCTGTAAGGAGGTCTCGCCTCCCTTTAGCCCACTCAGGAAGTTTCTATCCATGGATGGGCCCAGGATCCACCCCTGTCCTGCCTTTCTCTAATGACCACAGACATCCAGGTCCTGCATTCATCTTCACTTTTTCCTGGGGCTACCAGGATGCTGTCTCCTCCCACCAAGGTAGGAGGAACAAGTTTCTATGGCAACTGGCTTGCGGAACTGTCTCCCAGCCAGCTAAACTTGAGAGAAGCCAGCTAGTACCGCTGTCCCGGTCATACTGTGGGCAGTTTGAGGGGTGCATTCAGACTCTGGAATGGGATCTGATGTGTGTGACCAAGGGTGTATTTGATGTGTCTAGAGGTAGAGATGCAGGTGGCTCAACTCAGGTCTTGGGCTGGTTTTCCCCTCTACGGCTTGCTAGCCCTATCCTCTGGGAAGTCAATGACCTTCCTGACCCTCTGCTTTCTTATCTGGCCACCAGGGGGAGCCTCTCCCCAACAGCTGTGCCAGGACTCCCAGGTCCCTCCCAGATGGAAGGGAACAGAAATCACAGCAGGAAGCTGGTTGGCTAAGAAAAGCTGCTGACTCAGCCTTGTTTGGCCCAGGAGCTGGCACTGTGTAAGTGTGGGCTTCCGCTGGGTTCCCCATGGGCAGCGGGCCTGGCATGGTATCTGTCTAGACACTTGCTGAGGGCTCTGCCCGGCCTCTTCCTGGACACAGATTCTTTACTGCTCCAGAACCTCAGAAGGTGTCTGCATTTGGACACGGGGCCTTTACTAAAGTGACTGAATTCAATGATGTTATCTGGTAAGCTCTAACCTAATAGGACTGGTCTTCTTAGAAGAAGAGCTCGGGCCTGTGTTGGTAGCTCACACCTGTAATCTACTCAGGAGCTACCTGTAAGCTACTCAGGAGGCTGAGATCTGAGGATCATGGTTCAAAGCCAGCCCAAGCAGGGCAGTCTATGAGACTCTTATCTCCAATTAACAACCCCCCCCAAAATCCCCCAAAAACCCACAAGTAGAGCTGTGGCTCAAGTGGCAGAATGCCAGCCTTGAGTGAAAAAGCTAAGAGACAGTGCCCAGGCCTTGAGTTTAAGCCCATTACTGGCACCCATACACACAAAAAGAGTACAGCATTTAAGAAAATGAAAAGCCTAGCCACAGACCTGGAGAGAATGTTGGCACTTTTCAGATATGGTAAAACCCAGAAGATATAAAGAACTCTTCAACTTGAATAATAAAACACATAGTCCAATTTACAAATAGGCAAAAAGGGGCTGGGAGGTGGCTCAGTGGTAGAGCGCTTGCCTTGCATGCCTGAGGCCCTGGGTTCGATTCCTCAGCACCACATAAGCAAAAAGGGAAAAAAAAAGCTGGAAGTGGCGCTGTGGCTCAAGTGGTAGAACACTAGCCTTGAGCTGAAGAGCTGAGGGACAGCGCCCAGGCCCAGAGTTCAGGCCCCATGACCGGACCAAAAACACAAAAAACATATAGGCAAAAAGGTTTTTTTTTGTTTGTTTGTTTTGTTTTTTGTCGTGGGGCCTGAACTCTGGGCCTAGGCACTGTCCCTCAGCTCTTCAGCTGTAGACTAGCGCTCTACCACTTGAGCCTCAGCCCCACTTCTGACTTTTTCTGCTTATGTGGTGCTGAGGAATCAAACCTAGGGCCTCATGCATGTAAAGCAAGCACTCTACCACTGAGCCACCTTCCCAGCCCCCAGCAAAAAGTTTTTGAATAAGCATGCTGTCCAAGGACACACACACACACACACACACACACACACACACACACACACACACACACACACATCTAATTAATAAACAGAAAAAGGTACCCAACATCATTCATTGCTCATCAACTCCCCAGTATCACAGCACTTTACATTGCCACACTATGGTGCAAGATACACTTGTAAGTGTTGACATGGTTGTGGAGAAACTGGGATCTTCATATATTGTTGGTGGAGATGAAGAATGGTACAGAGACTGTTTCTTAAAAGTTAAACAACTATATGGAATAACCCAGCAAGAATGAACTAAAGCATGTATTTATACAAATCAAGCCTGTAATTCTGTCAACTTGGGAAGTAGAGATTAGAGGATCATGGTTCAAAGCTGTCCTGGACATGAAAGTTCACAGAAGTTGAGAGACACCATCATAACCCATGGCTGCATGCAGTGGTTCATACCTGTCCTCTCCAGAGATTCAAGGAAAAATAAGTAGATCAAAGCTCAGGCTGGCTCCAGGCTCCTTGAAAATAATCAATGCTAGCCTGGCACCGTTGACACACACCTGTAATCCTAGCTACTCAGGAAGCTGAGATCTGAGGATCGCAGTCCAAAGACATTCTGGACGGGAAATTCTGTGAGACCCAAATCCAATTAACTACCAAAAAGCTACAAGTGGAGCCATGGCTCAAG
Organism: Dipodomys spectabilis; assembly: GCF_019054845.1. Classification (NCBI taxonomy): domain Eukaryota; kingdom Metazoa; phylum Chordata; class Mammalia; order Rodentia; family Heteromyidae; genus Dipodomys; species Dipodomys spectabilis. The sequence continues at coordinate 15,481,009 of NW_024870884.1, read as the reverse complement.
TGATGGAGCACTAGCCTTGGGGGGAAAAAGCTAAAGGACAGTACCCAGGCCCTGAATTCAAGTCCCAGGGCCATCACACACACACACACACACACAGACACACACAGCAGGTTGTTAAGGACAGAACTCTGATCAGCAGACTGGAGATTCACTACAGACAGGGAGGAGGGAAACTTAGGGGGGCTATAGCTATACAGATGTCCTAAAATTCTGAAAATAAGCTGACATCCTTGAATCATGCATGTATGATGGATAGCATTTATCACTTACACATCCATTAGGCTGTGGAAATACATAAATACAGAATGTGACCATACAATTCCTTTGGATTGGATCTAGAATATTCCCTTGAGGCCAGAGCTTGGTTCTTGGCTGCTGACTGGGCAACCTACTCCATTGTTGTTGTTCAAGTTAGTACTGGGGCTTGAACGCAAGGCCAGGGTCAATTTCAGGGACAGCCATCAGTCTTGGGGAGAGGACCCAGCAGTTCGGAAGTCTGAGGAGTGGTGAGTAGAGACCCAAGCAGGTCTAAACTGACAGGGAAGTTCAGTGGAAGCTGGGAGCTGGCCGGTGATGGGAATGGCATGCCCCATGCTGGTCAAGAGCAGACTACAAGCCTCACCACAAAGCCACACTGGCTGGCTCTGGTTTTCTGCTACAAGGAAAGTGCTGGCAGCATCTGCACTTGGCAAGATGTAAGGCCCCAGTAGCTCATACAAACTCACCCCCACAAACCTTCCATTTGCCCCCAAATCCCTGAAAATATCAGTTTAAACAAAGCCAAGCCAGGTGGCAGTGGTTCACACCTGTATTCTAGCTACTAAGGAAACTGAGATCTGAGGATTGAGGTTCAAAGCCACTCGGGGCAGGAAAATCCATGAGTCTCTTATCTTCAATTATCCACCAAACATTGGAAATGGATGTGTGGCTCAAGTGGTAGAGTGAAAAAGCTGAGCCGAGAGCAATAGGCCCCAAGTTCAAGTCCCAGTGCCAGCACATAAACACAACAACAAACAACGAACACTAAGGTTAAGTGCCCTAATCATCCTCAGCTGAGAAAACGAGAGACTGAGCGAGCAAGAGCTAGAAAGCAAGTGAGTGAGAGAGTTAAAGACCACAGGTGAGGAAGAGGAGTCCTATCTCCCTGCCCTGGAGATTCCTTTCTTCTGAAGCCTTCCAGGGACAATCTAAAGCTGCCTAAGCATTTGCAAACCAAACACTTCTCACAAATCAATGCAACCTGAAAGAATGAGGTGCTACACAAGGCACAATTTGAATGACCCTCAAAAACCTAAGTTGAAAAAGCCAGGCCAGGCACCAGTGGCTCACGCCTAGAACCCTAGCTACTCAAGAGGCTGAGATCTGAGGATTGCAGTTCTTGGACAGAAAACTCGGTGAGACTCTTGTCTCTAATTAATCAGCAAAAAGCCATTAGTAGAGCTGTGGTTCAAACTCTCAGTGAAGTAACCTTGAGTGAAAAAACCAGGGGACAGTGCTCAGGCCCTAAGTTCAAGTTCTAGTATTAACATACACACACACACACACACACACACACACACACACACGACACACACGACACACAGACACAGACACACACAGACACACAGACACAGACACAGACACAGACACACACACACAGACACACACACACACACACACACACACACACACACACACACACACACACACACATACACCAGGGTTCGAACCCAGCAAAGATGGGCATTGAGGTCCAAGTTCTGAGATCCTGACCAGGACTTAGAAAATACACAGATACCTGAAATACACAGATACCTGAAATGCACTCAACTGTCCAAGCCTGAGTCTCCCTTACTAATTCTAACGTGGAGTGGGTTTTGGGGGACCATGGATAGCATCTCCTCAGCCAGAGGGTAGAATCCCAGTCTTTACCAGCCCTGGGGCTCAGAGCCAGGTGCCAGGCAACCTTGTTCCATGGCAAACTCAACCAGCTCCTTCCTGCCTGAGCTTGGGCCAGCATCTGCACATCATAGCGCATGGGCCCTACATGACCCCAGAACCTTCTTGTGACGGGGACAGCCGGTGTCTCCAGTCTTCACCCCCTGGCCCCTCACAAAGACTGTCACACTGTTCTCGATCATTCCGCCAGCAGTCTTCAAAGCCCATGGTCCTTACAGAGCGCAACTGTCTCCACAGCCCCCAGCCAGGGAACCTGAAATCCTGGACACCCTCAGCCACACTGAAGCCTATTTTTCTGGCAAAGGCAGAACCGCTGCCTTGGGTCAGGGCCCAGTGCTGGGCCGCCAGCCAGGGCCCGGGAGCGGAAGGAGGGCAGATCCCCAATCATGGGTGATAATGGCTATTTTCAGCTCCCACCATCCTGGTGGGATCCAGGCGCTGAGTGGTCTCCACCACCTTACCCCTCCCACACATAAGACAATTAAAATGCTTACTGAAATATCTGGCTGCAAAGGTTTTCCTCTTGCTGGAAGCTGTGGCTGACATCCTGGAGCTGGCAATCCGTGTGGATTTCTTCTGGATCCTTTTTTTTGCCCCCTATAAAGAAGCAACCGCATCCTCAGGCAGACACGCTAATTCCTGGTCTCCAGTAACGGGAGACGAGCATCTATAGAAAAGAAATATATTTAGAATGCCCTTTATCTGCTGTTTGCTTGGATTTCAAACAGGAAGGCTGCTAAGGAGCAAGTCCCTGGGGGAGAGTGAGCCCAGGGACCTCGGTGTGGCCTGGGGGGAAGTCACGAGGCCAATGGGTATCGGTTCCTCAAATTGATAAAATGGGAACAGCAATGACAGCCACCTCTGAGAGGGACCAGGTGACCAGGAGTCAGCAGGAGGATGGAGGAAAGAAGGAGGGATGGAAGGGAGGAAGGAAGGAGAGAAGGAAAGAAGGAAAGAATGAGGGATGGATGGATGGAAGGAAGGAAGGAAGGAAGGAAGGAAGGAAGGAAGGAAGGAAGGAAGGAAGGAAGGAAGGAAGGAAGAAAGGAAGGAAGGAAGGAAGAAAGGAAGGAAGGAAGGAAGGGTTTTGTAAACAGTAAAGTCCTGGGCACAGATCATCTACTAGATTTGATTTATTCTTGTACCAGCTTCTTGCTTTCACTTGTTTTTTTTCCACTCAAGACTGGGACTGATTGATATTCTGCCGCTTGAGCCACAGCTCCACCTCTGGGTTTTTAGTGGTTTTAGGGATAAGACTCTCAGATTTGCTGTTCAGCCTGGCTTTGAACCATGATCCTGCATAGCTGGGATGACAGATGTGAGCCACCAGTGCTTGGCATTGATTTGAGTTTTCCAATGATTTGGATTTAAGGGGCTCTGTGTTGCCAAGTAGTCTGGACAGCAGGTGCAGACCACACTGCTTTGTAGGGTGATGTCCTGCATGTGCTGGTGCCTTGTGGGGAGTGTGTAGTACCCTGGCTCTGGGAAAAGTGAGGACTCAGTCCCCACACAGGTGTGGGGGAGCAAGGCCAGGAAAGGCCAGTCTTAGACCCCACCCAGCCCCAGAATGCTGGCTGCAGGGGCCCGGCTGCCCAATTCCACTTTCCAAAGCACCATTTAAACTTGTGGAAGACAGAGAGAAATCTGTCATGAGCTAGCCAAGTGACATCTTGACATCTACCACCATCAGCAATGGCCCTGAGGGTGTGTGTGTGTGTGTGTGTGTGTGTATGGTGTGTGTGTGTGTGTGTCTCAGGTGGCAGGCACAATATCACCTGCTTAAACACATTCTGTGTTTCCATAGGCAGAGGACCTGCCTTTTTCTCTCTCCTTCCTCCTCCTCCCTCCCTCCCTCCCTCCCTCCCTCCTTTCCTTCCTTCCTTCCTTCCTTCCTTCCTTCCTTCCTTCCTTCCTTCCTTCCTTCCTTCCTTCCTCCCTCCCTCCCTCCCTCCCTCCTTCTTTCCTTCCTTCCTTTCTTCTTTTCCTCCCTCTCTCCCTTTCTTCCTTCCTTTCATTCAACGAAACATGTCAACTTACGAGTACAATGCATCATTAATGTCACCCCTTTCACCATTCTCCTCTCTTTGTTTTTTAAGCTTTAAGTCGTTGTACATAGACATTTCAGCATGCCAGTATAACGTTTGTTTTTGTTCCAGTCCTGGGGCTAGAACTCAGAGTCTGGCTGCTGTCCCTGAGCTGTTTTACTCAAGCCTGGTGCTCTACTAACCACAGCTCCACCTCTGGTTTGTTTATTGGTTGGTTGGTGGGTAATTGGACTTTTCTACTTGAGCTGGCTTTGAACCTTGATCCTCAGATCTGGACCTCCTGAGTGACTAGGATTATAGGTGTGAGCCATTAACATCAGAGACTATATATCCCATATATGTATATATATGGAAATACAAAATTTAACAAAACACGTAGGAGATGACTATAGACAATCAAGCATTAGCAAATGGAACTCAGTAATAGATGAAAACATATCTCTTTCTCAAGCCCTTGATTTGGGTCAGTAACCAGCCCATCCTTGAGCCACTGTAAGCCACATGAGCAGGCTGGCTAAGCCTAGTGTCATGGCAAGTGCTGGGCAGGGCTAGATTCTCACAAGACATATACAAGAGGTAGGGGCTGGATTAGATGCTGAGGTGCTGAGACCAGGGTGGAGTGGCGGGGAGATGGATTCCATAACTACTGTGCAATCCAGAGAGGGAGAGAAACAAGAAAAATGCCTTCTAACTACTCTCCCCCACCCTCTCCAAAACCCACCTTTTAGTTGGGTGATAGTGGCTCACACCTGTACTCTTCGCTACTCAGGAGGCTGAGATCTGAGGATCAAGGTTCCAAGCCAGCCCAGGCAGGAAAGTCCATGGGACTCTTCAATTAACCACCAAAGAAGCCAGAAGTGGAGCTGTGGCTCAAGTGGTAGAGTGCTGGCCTTGAGCACAAAAGCTCAGGGACAGCGCCCAGGTCCTAAGTTCAAGCCCTAGGACTGGCACAAAAACCAACCAACCAACCAGCAAAACCCAACCCAAACCAACCACAAAGCCACCTTTGCTTCAGGGCAGGCTCAGAACCAGGATGCCCTGAGCTTTCACCCAGTGTAACTGGGTGCCCAGTTTGGCTCAGCTAGGGGGATGGTGGTGCTGGGGTGCTGGGGTGTGTGTGAGTGGGGAGATGGCCAGTCCCAGAGGAGAGCTGGACAGACCTAGGCCTGTCTGGAGATGACTCAGCCCGAAGCAGCCCAGCTGGCACTGCCATCAGCCTGCCTGGACTCACACCCCTGCACCCCACATCACCCCACTGCAGACGTTAACCACCGCTCCCACTTACTGGAAAGGACTGAACTGAGGGGTGGTTATCCCAGGGGAATTGCAAGGCACCCCAAGTCACACAGCATCATGTGACTGAGGGGAGGTGGGGATTTGAACTCCTATCTTCCAAGCATGGACGCACAGCCCTGTTTTGTTCTGTTGTGCTTTTAGCCACTTGCACACCCTCTGACCCTTCTGCTTGTGCCCCCCTGCTTCAGGGGTCCTGGGGGGAGGGAAGCTAGCCCCCCCCCCTCCGTGTTGCGTTGCTTGGCCCAGGCCTGCTCACCTGGGGGGGGGGTGGCAGGTGTCTCCCCCGCTGTCGGCTCCTCCCTTCTTCCTTCCCCGGGGCCTGGAGGCCGCGCTGCCCCTCACCCCGCGGGGTGGCCTTGGCTCTGCCCGGGGTCCCCCAGTGGCCGTCCGGCGGGCAGCGCCCGGGGCCCGGCGCCGGCGGAGCATGGTGCTGCTCCTCCCGGACGCCGCTGCGCGGATGGACGGCGGCCCGGAGGGCCGGGGCTGCGGGCGGGGCCGGGGCCGGGCCGGGCCGGGGCCTCAGCGAGCGGACCTCTGCGGGACAGGCGTGCGCTCCGCGGACGCCCAAATCCGCCGGCTTTGCCTGGCGTCCAGCGCCGCCTGGCGGTCACGGGAGGCACTGCGCCCCGGAACCCGGGACCTGGCCTGCTAATGCCTTGGGACTCCAGGGGTACCCGGGGTCCGCAGGGGCGCCCGGGGTGCGGGGGGGGGGGGGGCTGGATCCTCGGGGGCGCCAGCTGTGCGCGGTGGGGTCTGGGTCCTTGGGGGCGCCCGGGGTGCGCGGGGGTCCCCGGTCCGCGGGGGTCCCCGGGGTTCCGGGGTGCCGGGGTCCCGCGGCTCTGGCTGTAGGAAGTTGGGGTCCAGGAAGTGGTCCGCAGGAACCGCCTTCGGGCGCTGGAGGAGGGATCCGAGCCGGTCCCCAAGGCTCCTGCGGCCCTCACTTCGGGGACTGGGAAACTGAGGCAGGAACGTTTCGGTTCACCCCTTCGCGTCCTGGAGAGACAGCGGCAGGAGATCGTCCCCCGCAGGCGGGCCTGATGCGCGGGGCCCTGGCGGGCGGGCGGGCTGGCGGCGCGTGGAGGCCGGGCCGCTCTGTCCTGCCCCGGGCCGGGCCAGCCACGCAGCCCCGGGGACCGCTGGGGACGCCACACCCGGCCCCGGGGCGCTCAGGCGGAGTTCGCTGCCCGGGCGGGCCGGGGCGGGCAGGGCCGGGCGGAGGCGGAGGAGTCTGACTCCTCGGGGTCCCTGCTGGGGGCCCATTGACACCTGGGAAAGGAAGGCACCCGCGCCTGGGTTGGTTAAAGTAACGGAGAGCACTGGATGAGGGCGTGGCTGGGCTCCTAGCTCCCACGCTCTCCAAGAACAGGGTGTGGGGCTGAGGCAGCCCCCCCCCCCCCCCCCGCCAGAACAAAGGCACCGGGCAGAGTGGAGCTCCACGGTCATCTCCATCATCACTACCACCATCACCACCATCAACAGCAGCAGCCAAGGCAGCACTGGCTTCTCAGATGGGATTTCCTGCACCTGGCAAAAACGTCTGCACTTTAATGGACATGATGCACACAAAACACTCAGCCCCTGGGGTGACCACCGTGTGACCCAGCACTCCCAGGTGACCTCAGTGCTGGAGCTGGTGTGCATTTAGAGTCCAGTTGGCGATCAGCATGCTCCACACTGGTAGGTGGGATCAGGAGAGCCAGTGGCCCGGCTATGGCTGCCCCTTGGGCCCCACCGGGTTTTCTGGTGACTGGATGGGGACCTGTAACTCCAATCAGAATCTAGAAACTGTCACCAGCAGAACAGGCTTCCTCAGGATGATCATGGGGCTGGAGGAGCCATGGAACCCACACCCCACTCTACAGGGCTTCCAGTGTGCACTCTCTCTCTCTCCTCCCTCTCCCTCTCCCCTCCTCCTCCCTCTCCCTCCCTTCTCCCCCTCTCCCTCTCTTACTTCCCCACTCTCTCTCTCCTTCCCTCTTTCTCTCTCTCTTGTACTGTGGCTTGAACTCAGGGCCTTACACTTTTTCACTCAAGAAGGGCTCTTTATCATTTGGCCACTTGGAGCCACACCTCTACTTCAAGATTCTGGCTGGTTAATTGGAAATCAGAGTCTCACAGACTTCTCCACCTGGGCTTCAATCCTCCAATCTCAGCCTTCTGAGTAGCTAGGATTACAGGTGTGATTCCAGACACTGGTGCCCAGCCTGCAAACACTCCTGCCACTCAACTGCAGGGGCCCATCAGGACACCTCGGCCACAACCTTTGTGTGACAAGAACATCTCTCAGCTGCTGTTTGTCTCTGGGGTTTGAGAACTACATGTGTGTGGAGGTGAGCATCTCGTGAGCAGTGAGATCCCACCAAACGTTGGCATTGGGAAGCTGGCATGTTGATCCTGGAGAGCAGGAAGCTTAGCTCAAGAGTAGCCCACATCTGGGAAAGCAGCTGTTGTGTTAGAGATGGGGACCAGGAATTATCATAGAAAGATCAGCTCCCACTGACACAGCTCGAACATGGCAGAGGCTAAAATAATGGCCCAAGAGTCTCCTTCATGCAGTACCCTTTCTGGTAGGAGGATCGAGAGTCTAGATTTCTTGAATACTCAAGCGGAGAGGCTGAGTGAAGCAGATGGACCTACACTGTCTCCTGGCCAGGAGCTTTGCCTGCTCCTGCAGCATGGAAACCATGCTTGCAGCTGGGCCTGACGTCTGCTGATGCAGACTGGAGCCCCCATGCAGCTCAGGCAGGTAGAGAGCCATTGCATGTTAAAATGACATCACTTCCATTGAGGAGCTTAAATTATTTCACTGATTTTCATTTATTTATTTATTATTTATTTTTCTGCTGGTGCTGCAGCTTGAACTCAGGGACTGAGCCTTGTCCCTTTGTTTTGGTGTTTTTGTTTTTGTTTCTTTTCCACTCAAGGCTCTACCACTTGAACCACATCTCTACTTTCAGCTTCTTGCTGAAAGTAATAAGACCTCATGAACTTTCCTGCCCTGGGTGGCTTTGAACTTCAGCCCTCAGATCTCAGCCTCCCAAGTAGCTAAGATTACAGGTGTGAGGTCACCAGCACCAAGCCCACTTCACTGATTAAAAAAAAAAAATTCTGCCTGAGGGCCGCAGGCAACCTGTTTTGGCTCAGACACAGTGAGTGCCAAGTGCAGGTGTGTCAACTAAGAACTTCTGAAACAGGATTTGTGATTGGTTGATATTCAACATATCAGTGCTAAGAACTCCTGAAACAAGACTTCTGATTGGTTGATATTCATTGTGTCTCACCTCAGGAGAAGCCAGTCTGAATACTCCAGAGACAAAATGCCTGGCTGGGACAGGTAAAGACTGTCAATCACACAAGAGGGAGCTGGGAGCTAACACCCATAATCCTAGCTACTCAGGAGGCTGAGATCTGAGGATTGAGGCTCTAAGCTAGTCTAAGCAATAAAGTCCATGAGAGTCTTATCTCTACTTCATCATCACCAAAATTCCAGACATGGAGCTGTTGTTTAAGTGGTAGAGGTGGGTCCCAGGCCTTGAGTTCAAGCCCCACTATTGACACACACACACACACACACACACACACACACACACACACACACACACACACACACACAGGGAAACAGGCCCAGATCTAAAGCTAGGGAAAAAATGTGCAGTTTGGCCTTTGGCCCAAGCCTCGTTGTCATGGACAAAGATTTGCTTTATGAATGTGATTCCTCCCTAAATGATCTGAAAATAAACTCTAACATAAAATTCAATAGTTTTCCAGAGATGTTTTGCTTGTTTGTGTTTGTGTAGATTTGCTTTTACATCATTTTGGGCTCCTAGTGGTTATCAGTGTAGAGAAGCCGGGTGTTGCTTTCTGTGTGTAAACAGAGTCAGTGCTAGGGCCAGGGCTGGCTGCACCATGCTTCTTTGTTTTTTGGTGGGTCGTGGGGCCTGAACTCTGGGCCTGGGCGCTGTCCCTGAGCTCTTCAGCTCAAGGCTAGCACTCTGTCACTTGAGAGCCACTTCCGGCTACTTCCAGCTTTTTCTGCTTATGTGGTACTGAGGAATCGAACCCAGGGTCTCATGCATGCAAGGCAAGCATTCTTCCACTGAGCCACCTTCCCAGCCCCTGCACCATGCTTTTCATTCCCAGTAGGAGAACCCAATCAGAAGTCAACGATTCAGGCTGTAATTGGCAAATGTGGCCACAAGATGGCACAACTACCATGCTATTTAGAGTTTTTTGGTCTCCTCCCCCTCCCCCTCCCCCCTCTGCCCCCAATCAGTGCTTTGACATTGCCTGTGAGGAGACCTTACCCAGCAGGAGAGGCTTTGCCTCCTCAAAGCAATCCCAGGAGTCACTTGGAAAGCACCCAAAGCAATATGGGCTGGGGGGGGGGGAGGGGGAGGGACAAGCATCTAGATGACATAGGGAAGACCACAAGGCCAGAGAGGCTGAGGGTATTTTTTCATTATAAGAGAAACCTAATTATTCTAGCAAAACCTTTGAGATGATTTCTTTCTTTCTTTTTCTTTTTGATGGTTATAGAGCTTGAACTCAGGGCCTGGGTGCTATCCCTGAGATCTTTTGCTCCAGGCTAGCACTCTACCCTTTGAGCCACAGCACCACTTCTGGTTTTCTAGTGGTTATTTGGAGATAAGAGTCACAGGGTTGGCTTTGAACCCCAATCCTCAGATCTCAGCCTCCTGAGAAGCTAGGATTATAGGCAGGAGCCACTGGGTGCCCAGCTCTGAGATGATTTTTGACTGAATCAATGTGGAGCTAGAGTTCAGTTTTGAGTCCATTACTGTGACCAGTGCAGAGGCAACCCATGTGGTGCCCCATTGCTGAGGGATGATCCCCACTAACCTCCCCCCTCCCCACACACATGGAGTGAGGATGAGTGAAGGGAGGCCCCTCAAAATCCAAACTGTCATAGCTGGGTGCAGCTGGGTGGTGTGTTTAACCACACAACCTCACTGCTGTGGTTCTGCTCATTAATGAAAAGGAACGAGCTGTTTACAACATGCCATCACTGAAAAGAAAGGTTTTTGTTGTCTCAATCCATGGTCCCGTGGCCCTGCTGCTTTGGACCTGTCATGGCAGGAGCACATGGTAGAAGAGGCTGTTTGCTCCATGCAGCTGGGAAGCAGAGAGAGATACCCCCATTCAAGAGCAAACCTCCAATGGCCTAATTTCCTCCTGCTAGGCCCCACCTCCTAAGTAACTGACCATCTCCTCATGGCTAGAAGCCACGCCTTCAACATATGAGTCTTTAGGGTAGATACCAACACATATTTACACACACACACACACATGCACACACACACACACACACACACACACAAGGTCATATACTGCATGATTCTATTTATATAACCACTGAAAGATCACAAGATTCTAGAGATGGGAAGCAGGCAGCCAGGAGTCTGGGGTCAGAGGCAGGCAGGAGAACCGAAGGCTGCTGGGAGGGAGGTTGTCATGGTGACAAGAATCGCACCTCACTTGTTCTGTGATATCTACACGTGGGATAAAAGACTGGGCTGGGTTGTGGCTCTAGTGGTAGCGTGTTTTCCCAGCATACATGAGGCCCTCAGTTCAAATCCCAGTCTGAACTTAATTTCCTCTTGTCATGGGAGCAGGGTCCATGCCGATAAGAGCTGTGCCTGTAATCCCAGTCCCGAGCCCGTGACCCAATTCCAGGACACTTGGGTCCAGTCACTCTCTTTTTTATTTTTTTGAGGCTGCACAAAAGATGGGCCCTAGTCCAGGAAGCAGATGTTTGGGGCTCAGAGAAAGGTAAACCCCCACGGACCTCATATTCAAAGGACAGAAACACCACCCACATATTCCTCAACAAATGTGGACTAGGTGTCCCAGCGGCAGGAGTCTTCCTGGACAAGTGACTTTTCCAGTGGGCACTAGGACACCAGCAGTGTGTCCCAGGTCTACATGCCTGCGTGTCCAGTGGGTGGCGCTCTGGGGCCAGGATGCTGCCCAGAGCATCGCGGTCCCACAGGGAGCAGCTTTGGGATGATGAGCAGGGCAGGCTTTTTTTGTGGCCCACAGCAACTGCTAGCGTGGGCACCAATGCCCTGCAGGGAGACTTCTGGGTTTGCTGGCCCTGGGCCAGGGAGCTTTGCTGCCATCAGCCTGGGGCTCAATGCTTGCTTTGAAAAGTAAAAATTTCAATGAATGCCACCTAAACTAGTGTTTTAAGAAATCAAGTGTTGGCTGGGAATGTGGCTTAGTGGTACAATACTTGCCTAGCATGGATGAAGCCCTAAGTTTGATTCCTCAGTACCACATACACAGAAAAAGCCAGAAATGGTATTGTGGCTCAAGTGATAGAGTGTTGGCCTTGAGCAAAAGAAACTCAGGGATAGTGCCCAGGCCCCAAGTTCAAGGCCCAGGACTGGCAGAAAAAAGAAAGAAAGAAAGAAAGAAAGGAAGAAAGGAAGAAAGAGAGAGAGAAAGAAAGAAAGAGAGAGAGAAAGAAAGAAAGAAAGAAAGAAAGAAAGAAAGAAAGAAAGAAAGAAAGAAAGAAAGAAAGAAAGTTGAGTTGGAGGCATGCCTGTGGCTCCTGCCTGTAATCCTAGCAACTTGGGAGGCTGAGATCGAAGGGTGGCACATTCAAAGTTAGCTCAGGCAATAAAGTCTTTGAGACTCTGATCTCCAGTTAACCAGCAAAAAGGCTGAAAGTGGAGGTGTGGCTCAAGTGGTAGAGCACCAGCCTTAAGCAAAAAAGCCACGCAAGAGGCTGAAGCTTGAGTTCAAGCCTGAGTGTGGTACACACACATACACACACACACACATGCACACATGCGTACACACATGCACACTTTGAAGCAGTTTTATTTTAAAAAGCCTTGTCAATACTAGGCCATTCTCTGAGGCTAGATTCACAGAGGGGCCAATAAAACACCAAGTGTGGGTCTTTCTGCAACATTATCAGGCGCAAAGGCACCGGGCCTTTGTGGGTGAGGTCACTTCCCCCATCTAGAAAGCAATGATTCCACATCTCCTAGTTTCTGCGGAAGCACCTACAGGCTTCTGCAGGGGGCTGGGCCAATCATAATGACTCTGCCTAGAAATGTCCCCTCAGAACTTGAAGTGAACCTGTGTTGAGGTTTGAGAATTCAAATGTGCTCTGTGTGCTGGTGCCTGGGTGGCTCCGACAGAAAGCAGAAGTGGCTTTGCTTGTCTGACTTTCCCTCTCCTTTAGCACTCAGCTCCCTGGGGTCAGGGCAGGCCTGGAGTGGATGCCTGTAGATGCTGCTATTTGAGCCAGTGGCTGGCAGTTGGTGGTGGGGAAAGTAGCCCATTCATGGAGCTTGTTTCCCCTAGGCCTATGGATCTGCAGAGCCATGACAACCCAAATGTCACAGTTTCCCGGGGGGGGGGGGGGCAGGCAGGCAGGTACGGCAGGCCCAACTTCGATTGCCAAACAGGAGTGTGACAGAGAGGGAAAATATCAAACAAATCAGGAGCTATGCAGGAATAGACACATCGGAATGAAGCCCATCAGTGTATCAATATATACCATGAATCTGGGTTAATAAGCACAATAAAAATAGAAGTCAGCACTCAAAGTTCAATGCCCAGGGTTCTTCTTGCTTCAGTCCCTTGGTGGCTTGCACCTGCCATCCTAGCTAGTCAGGAGGCTGAGATCTGAGGATTGCTGTTTGAAGCCAGCCTGGGCAGAAAAGTGAGACTCTGATCTTCAATTAACCTGAAAATAGCCAGAAGGAAATGTGTGGTTCAAGTGGTAGAGTGCCAGGCTTGAGTGAAAGAACTAAAGGAGAGGGTGTAGGTCCTGAGTTCAAGCCTTAGTATGGAAAACTTTTTAAAAAATGGGAGAGCCCTGCTGTACAGAGAGGGTACTTATTTTTCCTGAATCTCAAGAACAGGGGCATGAGACAGACAAGCCTCCCCGGCACCCCTCCAGCCCTGAGGCCTGTGGAAACGCGCATGCACTCCGGAGAAAATCGTGGATGCCATGGAGAATGGCTCCATACCCCGCCTGGCTAAGCATGTGCATTCCACTCACTTCTCACAAAAACCAAAATCCACTCAGATGACCGCGCTCATCTTGCCTCAGATGAGGTGCGGATGATGCCAGGCAGGGGTGGGCGTCATCAGTTTGATATTAAAGACCTTCCCCTCACCAGGCACTGGTGTCATCCTAGCTACTCAGGAGCTGAGAGTTGAAGATTGTGGTTCCAGCCCAGGTAGGAAAGTTTGTGAGACTTATCCTTACCTAACCAACAAAAAGCTGGAAGTGGAGCTGTGGTTCAAGTGATACAGCGCCAGCCTCAAGATGAAAAAGCTAAGCGGCAGCACCTACGCCCTGAGTTCAAGCTCCGGTACTGGCACGTACACCCCCACACACATCCTTACTTTGATGCCCCCACCCCCCGGAGGTGGGGGAGGGAGTTTCCCAAGCTGGCCTCAGAGAGCTCTGCAGCTTCCGGTACCATACTAAAGTGCAGTTCATCTAGCAGCATCTGGGATGGCTGGGCTTGGGTGGCAAGTTTGAGCTCTTGTGGGTAGGGCGTGTCTGGGAGGCACGCCTGAATAGAGGCCCACAGGGACCCTGGGCCAGTTGGCGAGGGGACTACTGGGGCATGGAGCGGTCCCACCTGCAGCACATGCTCTTCCTTTTTGATCAAAAGCGGTGGCAGCCAGGCACCAGTGGCTCCCGCCTATAATCCTCACTCCTCAGGAGGCTGAGATGTGAGGGTCATGATTGGAAGCCAGAGTAGGCAGGAAAGTCCAAGAGACTGTTATTTCCAGTTAACCACTAAAAGCCAGAAATGGAGCTGTGGCTGAAGTGATAGAGTGCTAGCCTTGAAATTAAAAAAAAAAAAAAAAAAAAAACCACTCAGGGACAATGTCCAGACCCTGAGTTCAAGCCTCAGGGTCAACACACACACACACACACACACACACACACACACACACACAAGCAAACAAAATGTCAAGCAGGAGCTTGGTGTCCTCCCACAGAGGATAGTTGGCCCAGCCTTTCTCCTTTTTAACTATCTTTCCAGGAGCCTAGAGGGAAGTCTACAGAAGTGTCTGACCTTGAGCAAGCTCACACATCTAAGCACAGAAGCTTGCTGCCACATCTTGCTTTCTGCTCCACCACCCACCCTGGGCCACTCCCAGGGGACCTGCTGACCTCACTCCATGCTTCTGTCCCCACGCACCCCCTGAACCCAGCAAATGATGCCAATAGTGCCTCCACCCACCTCCAGGCACCATCAGACCATGCAATGCCTTGCTTCTCCCCCTACTCCAACCTCTTGCTTTGGTTATATTTTGAATAGGGTCTCACTTTTATCTTTCCAGTATTGGGGCTTGAACTAAGTGCCTCAAATTTGCAGTGCTCTACCACTTGAACCATATGCCCAGTCCTGCTTTTTGTTGGTTAATTGGAAATAAGATTCTCACAGACTTTTCTGCTTGGGCTAGTTTTGATCTTTAGATCCTAGCCTCTTAAGTAGCTAGGATTACAGGCATGAGCTACCATCAACAGCCTCAAACTTCTTAAGAGAAATAATAAGACTAATGAACTGTACTTCGGTAAACAGGTAAGAAAAGACTGAAATTTTATCTTCACCAAACTCCAAATTAGCTGTTAGTATATTAGTGGTTTTAAAAATCTTGTTTCTTATTCCTTATATTGTTGCACAAACTGTAAGCTTAACATTCTTATAAAAGTCAGAAAAATACAATTTTAAAATCACTAATGTCTGTGAGGCTGAGATCTGAGGAGCACAGTTCGAAGCCAGTTTGGGAAGAAACCAAAAAGTCACAAAAAACTAGAGCTGGGGCTCAAGTGGTAGAGCACCAGCCTTGAACAAAGAGCTCAGGGACAGTGCATAATCCCAGAGTTCAAGTCTCAGGACTGGCACACACACACACACACACACACACACACACACACACACACACACACACACACACACACTCACTAACTCCTTTGTATAGCATAATTTTTCCTTATCTGAAGCCTGTTTCCATTTTCCTGTGGTCAGCCATGATCTAAAGACATCAAGAGGAAAAACTTCCAGAAAGAGACAGTTCACAAATTGGGTGTTGCATGCTGCTCTGAGCAGCACAGTGAAAGTTTGCACCATCCTGCTTCATCCTGCCCTGGATGGGAGTCATCCCTTCACCCAGCGAGTCTGTTCTGTGT
This sequence comes from Dipodomys spectabilis, assembly GCF_019054845.1. Classification (NCBI taxonomy): domain Eukaryota; kingdom Metazoa; phylum Chordata; class Mammalia; order Rodentia; family Heteromyidae; genus Dipodomys; species Dipodomys spectabilis. The sequence continues at coordinate 15,465,538 of NW_024870884.1, read as the reverse complement.
ATACCACCTGCCCCAGAGTCACGTGGTGGCTGTCTTGGCCAGTAGATCCATTAATGAGGAATCACAGTGCTGGAATTCAGTTCAGCCATACTTGACTTAGCCATGGCCCCAGAGCACAAGAGTGGCTATCTTGGAGGACAACAAAGGTACAAAACATTGAAGGACAACTGTCATTCTAGCTACTCAGGAGGCTGGGGTCTGAGAATCATGGTCCATAGCCAGCCTATGGCAGGAAAATTCATGAGACTCTTATCTCCAGTTAACCAGCAAAAACCTGAAAGTAGAGCTGTGGTTCAAGTAGTAGAGCACCAGCATTGAGCAAAAAGAGCTAAGGGACAGTGTCCAGGCCCATACCGGTACACACTCACTAAACAGTTGAAAATATGTTTAATACATATATCGACCAAACATGGCAGCTCAGCCTGGCTTATTTCTGACATGCTCAGAACATTTGCATTAGCCTATGTCAGAAAAAAAATCATCAAATTCAAAGCCTATTTTACAATTTAGTATTGAATATTTCATGACATTAGTTGTATATCTGTATCATATTCACAACACCATGCATTCTAGAATACAATCGTGCTGACATATGTCTACCTTGGGAAAAGACCAAAATCCAACATTTGTAGCCTGGCTTCTAAGGATTACATATTGCTTTTGCTACATCATAAAGTGGAAGAGTTACAAGCCAAAGAATGTAACTCCAGGACCATCTGTACATTGTACTAAGGTAGAAGCTCCAGAGTACATTGTTGGATTATTTTTCTTTATACAGGAAATCTTTTAAGAGAAGGATACCATTAGTCGATTCTTACGGATGCATTTGCTTTAAATAGCATCTTTTCTTTCCTCTAGAACCAAGCATCCATTGGTAGCTTCTTTCTCTTGCCTCAAAAGAACCTCCTTTGGAATTTCTTATAGGGAAAGGCAGCTGGAGATGAATGACCTCAGCTTTCATTGATCTGAAATCATGATTTCATCCTTAGTTTCCCCACCCCCCAGGATATTCACTGCCTTGAATTACGAGTTGACAGTGTTTATTTTTGTCTTTAGCATGTTACAGATGTCTTGCTATTGTCATATGACTTGCATTGTTTCTGATAAACATCAGCCGTGTGTGTGTGTGTGTGTGTGTGTGTGTGTGTGTGTGTGTATGCTGGTCCTGGGGCTTGAACTCAGGGCCTGTGTGATGTCCTGGAGCTTTTCTGCTCAAGGTTGAAGCTCTATCCCTTGAGCCACAGTTCCACTTACAGCTCTTTGGTGGTTAATTGGATATAAGAGTCTCATGTACTCTCCTCCTTGGGCTGGCTTTGAACTGTGATCCTCAGCTCTCAGCCTCCTCCTGAGTATCTAGGATTATAGGCATGAGCCACTAATTCCTGGCTCATAAATTATATATTTTTGTTCTCCTATATGGAATATTTCTTTTTAAAGACAATCCTTCAGTTTTGATTTTCAAGATTTTAGCCTTGATGTGTCCTGTCCTGCATGGGTCCTTCAGATTTTTCTTGTCATCGTCCATCCTGGGCTCATGGCCCAGATCCTCAGCAGGACACGTCTCTTATTTTGACTGCCGTCTACTAACAGTTGTGCATCGATGAGCTGAGGATTTCTCACAAACACTGTCTTCATCTTGACATGGATCTTGGAACCTATTGCTTCTGTGACAGATCATGTTGCTGTTGCCTCTCACTGCCAGTCATTCACATGAGATTTGTTGGTCCAGGGCCATAGAAGCAGGCCGTGAGCTGCATGGGGCACCCACCCTTGCCTATGTGGTGGCATTGGCTTTGCAGAGGGCACGGGGAGGCATCCTGCAGGAGTGCTGCCCATTGAGGCAGGCGTGTTCTACATAGATAGCATGGGATGATTCCGCCTCAGATGTTCAACAGAATGGAAACTCAGACACTGCTTTTCAGGGACCTCCATCTTATTATTTGAAATGTCCTTTCACCACGATGGTGGTATTTTCCCATTATTGACAGCTGGACATCTGACACTTTCCATTGGTGACCCAAGTTTGATCTGATGGTTAAAAATGAAGAAATCCAAATGAGAACCTCTGAGCCTGGCGGAAGGGGGCTGGGGAGCTCATGCCATGCCCAGGGATGTGCTTGAGACATGACCTCTAATTGCCATTCACCTAAATGTCCTTATGGACTGAGACTCAGAAAGTGGAGGCAGGCACTACTGGTCCCACAGCTAATGGATATGAGTGCACATAAGATACAGAATTCAGGTCTATTGGGCTGAGCTTTCCCTTGGCCTCACCCGGCACTGCTTGCCCATGGGGTCCTTGGGTGGGGGGTGGTGCACAGCCCCAGGGGCCCTACGACAACGTCAAGCCAGCCTACCAGGCATTAGGCATGCAGCTCCGTCACGAGCTGGGGGTGGGCAGTCAGGCATCTGGGCGACTCCTCACTTCTGCTTTCTCCAGGAAATGAGCAGAGACCCAGCTCCATGACTGATTCATAGTGAAACACTGTTGGGTCCCCTTCCAACGGCGCCTGAGAGGCTGTGGCCAGCATGGAGGCAGCCGAGCCATTTGACACCGTCGAGCCCTGACTGCTGCTTTTCCAGGTAGGTAGCTCACTTTGTCCTTGGCCAAGGTAGGGCTGGGGGTAACCATTGGTCAGGGTCCTGACTCCCTGCTGGTGGCCTTCTGGGGAATTTGTGACCACCAGTGCCTGGCTGAGTCTGCAGACGTGAGGGGAGCCTTAGCAGGAAGTGTGTGGTCAGATTCGCTCTGTGCCCTTGTTAGCAGGAGGCTTTGTCACTGTGGATCCTTTTTCATGGCTTTGTTGTGAGCTGCCAGGGCTGGGGAAGGCTGGCTTTGGCCTGTCCCAGCTGTGAGTGTAACACTGACTGAACCCAGCCCTCGTGTAGCTTCAAAGAGCCCCGGGTCATTCCAGAGTGGACATCAGAAGAGCTGGCCAGCCCCAGCCCCAACAGGGCTGAGGGTCTGGTGAGCAGATGCTGCTTTGAGCCTTAGTTCCTTCATCTGAATTACCACATCCAACTTTTGAAATATGGACATTTTCTGAATAAATAGAACCACCTGTCTCATTGAGTATGGGCTCTTCTCTTTCTTCCCACCTTGAACCTTCTAGAACACTGAACTAATCCTTTGTCTCAACTCTTTGGCAGCAATACCTACAGGTTTTGTGGGCTGCCCTTTCTGTGGAACATTTAGATTTTAGCATAGCTTTCTGCATTTGGTTTGTTTGCTTATTTAATTGTGCTGGTACTGGAGCTTGCACGTGGGGCCTGGGCACTATCCCTGAGCTCTTTTGCTCAACGCTAGCACTCTACCACTTGGAGCCACAGCTCTGCTTCCACTGTTCTGGTAATTAATTGGAGATAAGAGTATCACAGAGTTTCTTATCCAGGCTGGCTTCAGACAGTGATCCTCAGATTTCAGCCTTCTGAGTAGCTAGGATTATAGGTATGAGCCACCAGTGCCATGCTTTGTTTGTTTATTTAATTGTGCTAGTCCTAGGGCTTGAACTCAGGGCCTTGCACACTTGCTTTTTTTGGCTCAAAGCTGATGCTCTATCACTTGAGCTACACTTCCAACTTGTGAGTGTTTGGTGGTTCATTGAGATAAGAGTCTTTTGGGTTATTCTGCCTGTGCTGAGTTTGAACTGCAATCTCCAGATCTCAATCTCCTGAGTAGATAGGATTCCAGGACTGAGCCACTAACACCTGGCTTACATCTATTTAAATGTTCAAATATTTATTAGAGATATGTTATTCAGTAGACACTTTGTGAAAAAGGACCTATACAACTTGTGGGCAGGTATGGGAGGGAGAAACTGGGGGAAAGAGAAGGAAGAGTTGACACTGGACACTGTCCAAAAAAAAAAGGAAACTATTCATTACCTGACTTATGGATGTAACCTCTCTGCATAATACCTGAACAATAACAATAAAATATTTTAAAAATATTTATTAAGAGGCCATTCTCCTGCCTGGCAGGAGCTAGCAAAGGAGAAGTCTGTGTTGCTCAGTGCTGTGAAGTGAAGTAGATGAGGGGTAGCAGGTTGGGAGACCAGAGGCCAGAGCTCCCAGGGAGGAGATCTGAAGAAGAGGCCTGTGCCCTAGGGGCTCCTCAGGAGAATCTGGTCTGAGGAGGGAGACCCAGAGGCCAGACTGGCAGAGTGGACAAGAGAGAGTTGGGATCAGACTGAGAGTTAGGGAATGGGGTCAGGCCAGGGAGAATCCTCCTGTCTGCCCATGCTGAGGCCCTGGGATGAACTCCGTGGACCTGGGAACATGGCCAATGTAGAATAGACAGAAAGGTCAGAGAAGAGACATAAATGAGGTGTAGGAGGGGTAAAATTACATAGACCCTCTGTGCTACACCTTAGGTGCCATTAAAGATTAAAGATCCTCATCATTTCTTTTCCTGTTTTCTTTCTGCCCCTCCCTCCCTCCCTCCCTCCCTCCCTCCCTCCCTCCTTTCCTTCCTCCCTTCATTTCCTTCCTGGTACTGGGGCTTAAACTCAAGGCCTATTATACTTGCTTGGCTTTTTCATATAAGGCTGGTGCTCTACCACTTGAACCACACTCTTACTTCTGGCTTTTTGCTGGTTAATTGGAGATAAGCATCTCATAGACTTTCCTGCCCAAGCTCCCTTTGAACCTCCATCTCAGATCTCAGTCTCCTGAGTAGCTAAGATTACAGGCTGGAGCCCCTGGTGTCCAGTTAGTCTAATTTTTGATGTATTTAATGACATCACTGTGACATGTCATAAGTGATAGAAAATTAATGGAGTAGAAACAGGAGTGAGAAAGAGAAAGCCTACCTACGAGCGATGATAATGTAAGGAAGAGAATGATGAGGTGAGAGACACGTGTATTACAGATAGTGGGACTAGAAGGGCCAATTTTAGAATTACACCAGGTAGACTTTCATTCTGTTTGACTCCACAGCCTGGGTACCCTCTGCACAAGCAGCATTTAACCCAAGCCCCAGGTGTTCGCTTTACACCTGCATGTAGAGATGATCAGCATCTGCCCCACTGGATGCCTGCTGTAATCGTGGAAGGATCTGTGTTATCAGACTTGGAAACTGGAAAGGGCTGGCACCTGCTACTGGTGGCTGCTTCTAATCACCAGGTGGCCCAGTGGTAGGACAAGTTTGACGTGGGATCGGCAGCCATAGAGCTGTGCCTGGAAGACAGCAAGATACAGACGTGTAGAGGAAGCAAAGGCTTCCTGGGAGAAGCAGCTGGCTGAGGAGAGGCAGAGAGTCCGGGGGCCAGACCCTGGGACATTAGAGAAGGAAGGAGGAAGATCTTATGGTCCACAGCCTGGAACTTGGGAACAACCCTAGAGGATATGAGAGCTGATGAAGATTGTGTGTGTGTGTGTGTGTGTTTGATGATCCTGAGGCTTGAATTTAGGGCCTGGGTACTATCTTCTCTTGATCAAGGCTGGCACTCCACCACTTGAGCCACAGCTCTACTTCTAGCTTTTTGGTAGTTAATCTCATGAACTTTTCTGTCCAAGCTAATTTTGAACCTCCATCCTCAGATCTCAGCCTCTGGAATAGCTAGGATTACAGGAGTGAGCCACTGGCACCCGGCCTCTCTTGGTTTATGTGAATCCGGCTTTTTTTTTTGGAGTCTTGCTTTGTCTATACATGAAATGGAAATAACTGTCAACCATCTTACAGATTTTTTACACTCTCTAGAGAATGTCAGCATCCCAACAGAAAGGAGTAGATATTCAGTTATCTATGGCTGGCCAAGGACGGACATCTCAGGAGGACAAGCTACCATCTTGGCTTCCATCCTGAGAGGCTCCTGGTTAGAGGATGCGCTTGTTTCTGTGCTGTTTCCTGCCTGTGTCTTTGTATCCTTGGCTCCACAGTAGATAAGCTGGGGGATCCTTATTCATGGGTACCACTCTCTAGCCATGCTTAGCAATGTGGCAATTGGTCCAAATACGGAAATATAAAACCAGCTCCTTGCTGGACACAGGTGGCTCATGTCTATAATCCTAGCTACTCAGGATGCTGAGATCTGAGGATCACAGCTGGAAGCCAGCTGGAGCAGGAAAAGTTCAACAGACTCCTATCTCCAATTAGCCACCAAAAAGCCAGAAGTGGGGCTGTGGTTCAAGTGGTAGAATGGTAGCCTTGAGCAAAAGAGCTTAGAGATAGCACCTAGGTCCAGCTTTCAAGCCCTAGTACCAGCACGCACAAAAGAAAAGAACCATAACTACTCACTTAGAACAATACGATGTTATTCCTCCTACTAACCATTCCATGCCCTACCTCCCCCGCTCCTTGCTCCCCCTCAAGTTGTAAAGTTCATTTCCATTGTAGTGTCCTATGAGTATAACAGTGTATTTTCCCAACAGAATCTAGAACAAAACCAACCCCAGTGTTTTGTTCCCCACAATCCCATTACAAACACCTTCTTTGCTTATAATGCAGAGTTACAAGCTTTCATTCAAACTTAGATTTGTGACTGACCCTAATAGCTCTGAAGCAATCTGTTTAGAAAAAAGTGTATTCTAAGGACTTTTTTTCCCTCTACCATAAAAAGAATAACAAGCCAAAGTCACATCCTCCTTATACATCTTCCATAATTCACTGCTTAATAGGCCAGTAATAAAAAAAAGTGTCAGTATTTCAGGTTTAATGTAGTTTTAGTTTCCTTTCAAATACAATCTGTTTCTCAGACTACCTATTGTACTGGTATAACTTTCAAGAACCCATCTGTTCCCTGATATAAGACTTGAAGAAAAAACAGTAAAATAAAAAAAATTAAAAAACATAACAACACAACAACAACAATAAAATGGTCACTGGGTACTAATGGCGCAAGCTTCTAATCTTAGTTACTTAGGGGGATGAGATTTAAGGATCATGATTCAGGGTTAGCCCAGATAGGCAAGGCCATGAGACTCTTAATTCCAACTACTGAAAAAGCTGGAAGTGGAGCTGTGGCTCAAATGGTAAAGCATTAGCCTTGAGCAAAAAATGGACAGCATCCAGATCCTGAGTTCAAGCCCCAGGACAGGCACCTACCCTCTCCCCCGCACCCGCCCCCCGCCCCACTTCTATAAAACAGCTCCTTCTGCAGAACCCAGGGAGTTCCTGTGTCCCTTCAGTCTACAGAACCCACAGAGGTATGTGCTGGGTGGGAAGCAGAAAAGGGAAGTGTTGAGCTTCAGTAAAGGTTCCTGCTGAGGCAGTCTCCACCTTAGTCTTGATGAGGTGTTCCTGAACTTCTGGGAGAATCTGAAGTGCTCTGACCCTGTTCTTGAGTTGTGTGAAGCAGTTGCAGGCTCCTGAGATCCACTGATCTCTGCCCACAGGTATGCTTGGCCCTCGGCCTGGGTGGGCAGCGAGATGCTTGCTTCCTGGAGAGGTGTGGACAATATGGAAGGAGGTAGACAGCTGGGGTGGGGGGGGGGGTAATGTGCGTGTGTGTGTGTGGAGGTCTTTTGCAAGGTGAAGTCCTGGGGTGAAGTCTTGTCCCTAGGTCTGTTCTACCTGAGAAACTGAACACGCAGGACTTCATATCTCCCTGCCCCTTCCCCTGCTCCACCAGCTCTGTCTGCTGAGCCACCTTTGGCTCTTCTTGCTCCTGATGTGTCTCCTGACATAGGCCTGCTGTGTTGGATTCTACTTTTTTGTCAAGAAGGCTAGATCTTGAGGAGCTCTTCATGCCTGTGAGGCCATGGCCATATCCTGATGTCCACTCAGGACTAGACAGACTTGGAGGAAAGACCAGGGGAAGAAGACACAGGAGAGAAGTGGTCTTTGGTGTGACTAGAATAGCTTATCTGGCTTTAGGGCAGAACCCCAAAGATTGACAGCAAGGTGCAGCATGAGGGAGGGGTTGTGTGCAGGCAGTGGTTCCATGGGGGAGCTTGAAGGAAGAGAGAAACAGGCACTCTATAGACACTGGAAATGGGCTCACATGCAGTGACTGGCTTCATTCTTCACTCTGGTGGTCCCCAGGAGTGATCTCTAGTGGTCCTCCAGACATAGTTCTTGGTGGTCCTCAGGTGTGGTCTCTGGTGATCTGCAAGTGTGGTCCCCGGTGGTCCCCACTAGGTTCAGGTGGTCTTTGATCATCATCTAAATAATGTCTCTGGAGCAGCTGCCTCAGTATCCCCAGGGAACTCATTGGAAACATTAATTCTTGGGCCACATGTAGATCTGCTGAACTGGAAACTCTGACTGGCTCCAGAAATTTGGGTTTTCATAGTCTCTTTAAGTGATATGATACATGTTGAAGTTTGGGGACCAATTCTATGCTCCTGAGGGACAGGCTTGGGGCCGAAGCTCTCAACTTCACTGCAGGTGTCACCTGCTGACTGGCCATGGTTAAGCAGGGCACTCACAGGCAAGTCTTGCGCTTCCTTGTTGGGGTGCCCACAGAGAAACCTCAAAACCTTCATCCTTTCCCTTTCTCCAGCCTTTCTGAGGTTGCGCTCTGGGGCCCCTACCACATCCCTGACATTTCCTAAATGTCACAGGAATGGACTGAGACATCAAGGGGCAGTGACATAGGCCCTGACATTTGGCATAAGACAGACCTTTGAGATCCACCTCATAAACATGTATTGAAACACTGTAAAAAACCCCTGACTTGCGGTATGTATCAGTGCTGTTTCCCTTCCTTCCCTGATGCTTTCTTTCCCCTCCCTCCCTCCCTCCCTCCCTCCCTCCCTCCCTCCCTCCCTCCCTGCCTCCCTCCCTCCCTTCCTTCCTTCCTTCCTTCCTTCCTTCCTTCCTTCCTTCCTTCCTTCCTTCCTTCCTTCCTTCCTTCCTTCCTTCCTTCCTTCCTTCTTCCTTCCTTCCCTCCTTGCCTGCCTGCCTGCCTCCCTCCTTCCCTCCCTCCCTCTCTCTCTTTCTTTCTTTCTTTTTTTTCTTTCTTTCTTCCTTCCTTTCTGGTACTGGGGTTTGAACTCAGGGTCTGGGTACTGTCCTTGTCCCTTACTTGGAGATAAGTCTCATAGACTTTTCTTTCTAGGCTAGCTTTGAATCTCAATCTTCAGATCTTAGCCTCCTGAGTAGCTAGAATTACAGGAGTGAACCACTAGTGCCTGGTTTAGGTATTGTCTCTGAGCTTTTGTGCCCAAGACTAGTGCTCTACCACTTGAGCCACAGTGTCACTTCCAGCTTTTTCTGAGTAGTTTATTGGAGATAAGGGTCTTGTGGACTTTCCTGCCTTGGCTGGCTTCCAACTGTGATCCACAGATCTCAGCCTCCTGAGTAGCTAGGATTACAGGCGTGAGATACCAGTGCCTGACTCTTTTTGTTGTTGAGAAGGATCCCACTGTGTGGTACTGAATTTGTTTCTGCTCTTATCCCTGGAGGGACATTTGTGAGTTTTTCCCCTCTCTCTAAGTTTTAGAAGGTATAAATAGAACTTAATGCATAGACATGTGTAGGTTTTTGTCTGAGTGTTACATTTCCATGACCCTAGCATAGTTAAATGAGGAGTACAAATTGTTGAGTACATATTCAGCCATTCTGAGAAGTGGCCCAGCTGTTTTTGTCAAAGTAGCCACCTTACTTTATATTCCCACCAGGAAGGGCAAGGGTCAGACTTGTTTGGCCTCCTGGCCAGTCCTTGGCATTTTGTGTGTTTGAAGACATGCTAAGTAGATGTACCCTGATACTTGCTACTAACCAACATTCTCCTGTGATCATGCTGCCCGGCTGCACAGACTCTCAGCTTGGGGAGGCCAAGTTGCATCAATCACTAAGGTCAGCCCTGTCTCCCTGCCTGCCTCCTCTTCCCATCTGATGCCAATAGGTGAGTTCTTGACAATGTGAAAGGTAAGAAAAGAGAAGCAGACCTCACCCCACTCTGCACAGATTTTTTTGGGGCTGTGACACTCTTCCTCTTCTGGTGAGTTCCAGGTTAGAGACCAGGTCTTTGCCGATACAGAGCAAGGATGTTTGAATCATTGACGTGCAACCAGGACGAATCTGGGTTTTTGTTTGTTTTGGTGCTGGTCCTAAGACGCAGGGCCTGGGTGCTGTCCCTGAGCTTTGTGTTCCATGCTAACGCTCTACCACTTGAAAGCCACACTATACCACTTCTGACTTTTTGGAAGTTCATTGGAGATGAGAGTCTCACAGACTTTTCTGCCTGGGTTGGTTTTGAACTGTGATCTTCAGATCTCAACTTCTTGAGTTGTTAGGATTATAAGTGTGAACAATTGGTGCCAGGTTAGGATCAGATTTTTTTAAAAAAAATATTGTTATTATAAAGGGGATGTACAGAAGAAGGATATGATTTTGAATGAAGACAAAACCAGGTCACTTAGAGCCATGTGAAGGAAGTTGGCCGGTGTAGGCATCAGTACCCAGATGGCTACGACTATCATTCTGTTTTTGTTTTTTTTTTTGTTTTTTGCTTTGTATATGTCTGTTGGTCCTGGGGCTTGAACTCAAAGCCTGGGTATTGTCCCTAAACTTCTTTGCTCAAGGCCAGCACACTACCACTTGAGCCCCAAATCCACTTCCAACTTTTTGCTGGTTAATTGGATATAAGAGTCTCACAGACTTTCCTGCTAGGGCTGGCTTTAAACCTAATCCTCAGATCTCAGCCTACTGAGTAGCTAGGATTGGCAGGTGTGAGCCACCAGCACCTGGCTGCATTATGCTTTCTGGTGTTCTTTAAATCTTGTGCCCACGGTGAGTGGCCTGTTCTGGTCCTGGCATTACTTATCTCTCCCAGTGCCCCCCCCCCCCGCGCCCCATGCCTAGTTCATCCCTCTAGGCTCTGAGTATGAAGGGGGGGATGGGGGGGTGGGGCGGGGGGGGGTGTTGCACAGGGCCCCGCTGGGCAGTGGCATGGGGTAGAGGGCTTTCTTCTCGCTTTTCTTACCTCACTTTCCTCTCCTGGGACACCACTCCCTGCTTTTCCTTCCTCTTACAAACAAAACTGAAGCCTGCACAGGTACCGGGCATAGGTGGGAGGCTTCGGCCACAGCTTGATCTCTGAGTCAGACCACTGTGCCATGTAATCTCATGGATCCGCATTTGTCACAGTTTCTTGTTTCTCAAGTTTCCGTGTCTCAAAGAAGGTGAGTCAAGTGTTTCAGTTCAGCAAACCTGGTTTTGCCCCAACAGGGATTGGGTGATCACGCTCTGTCTCTCTGTCTCTCTGTGTCTCTTGCTGTACTAGGATCTAAATTCACAGTGTTGAACTTATTAGGCCCACATTGTGTCTCTTGAGTTGTACCCTAGTCCTTTTTTGCTTTATTTTTTTAAATAGAGTCTCATATTTATGCTCTGGACTGTTATTCTCCTGTTCAATAGCTGCAGGGACATGGTTAACATGGGGTTTTGCTACCTCCCTTGCCCCTCACCCAGAGCTGGCCTCAATTTGCAATCCTCCTGATCTCCCCCTTCCAAGTAAATAGGATTACAAGCAGGAACTACCAAGCCCAGCTTGAATCACTGTTCAAAGAAGCCTTCCTTAATGGATGGACCTAGAACAAATCATGTTAAGGGAAGTCTGAAGTTTGTCTCTGAAGTTTCAGAGAGACAAATAGCACAAGTTTTTGCTCGTATGCAGAAGCTGGATCTAAAACACACTGGGACATGATAAATTATACAGGACTCTAGGTGTTCAGACACACTGAGACCAAATGAGGATGCTTTTAGGAGAGGAACAGAAAGGTGCCAATGCCTATGTGTCTCTGATCATACACAATAACATTTATTGAAATGAACTCCAGGAAATGGAAACAAGAGGCTTTTTTCTTTTTTGTTGTTTGTTTTGTCTTTTTGTCTTGTTTGTTCATATATCTGTTTCTGGAAGGGCAGGGGGTGGTCACAGAAATGGAGGGACAAACATAAACAAATGTAGCAATGGTACTCACTAGATACTATGTGGAAAATGAGAAAAAACTGGGAGAGAGTTCGGGAAGGGGTGTTATTGTCCCAAAAGAAATGTACTCTTTTTCTGACTTATGTAACAGTAACCCCTCTGTATATTACTTTTATAATAACAACAAGAAGGTGACTTTTTTAAAAGTCTCAAATGATCATTTTAAATAATAAATCATTCTCTTACCTCCTTAACATAAACCTTCCTTATTTCAGATCAGTTTCAACTTACTGGAGGAAGTGTCTTTGGTAGAAACTGAAGTGATTGAACACGGTTCCTTGCCCACGGCCAGAGTAGGGTTTTTCATTTTCATTTTCAACTGTTTGTTCTGAATTCAGATCAGCCTTGCCCAGTATGGAGGCCGAAGCCAGACCTGAGGACCCACATTCTGACAATGAAGGCCAGGCCACCGCTGAGCAGCTGGACTGCCCACCAGTAGAGCCATCCCCAGGCCCCACCGACCTCTGGGACACACTGGAAAGGAAGTTTCTAGAATACCAGCAGTTGATACCCAAGAGCCCAGATGAACATCAGAAGAGCCTGTTAAATCTTCTCCCCTTGTTCCTAAAGGTCAGCGTTCTTTTCAAAGCTTTTTCATTTTTTAATTTTTGTGTGTGCTGGTACTGGAACATGAACTCAGGGCCTGGGCGCTGTCCCTGAGCATTTGTTCAAGGCTGGCATTTTACCACTTGAGCTCCACTTCCAGCCGTTAGTTGGTTAGTTGGAGAGAAGAGTTTCACAGTTTTCTGCCCAGGCTGTCTTCAAACTGTGATCCTTGGGCTTTAGCCTCCTAAGTAGTTAGGACTACAGGCACGATTTGCTGGTGCATAGCTTCTGTTATCTACTGTAAGAGAAGACAGACTGTGTCTGTGTGCTAACCTTAGTCTCCAGCTCTCACATCTGGTATTGAATCTACTTTGCTCATTTATATTGTCTTCCCCTGCTTGCAAGCAGATCCTGTCACAACTAAGCCTTGATGTCGATCTATGATCCCCAAACTCCGTCTCAGTAATTGGGGGCATCCTGGTTCTGTATTTGAATACATAGGCTTTTGAGTTAAACACAGCAGGGTCCAGGGTCTGGTTCTGTTGCTTATTTCCTGTGTATCCTTGAGCAAATCACTAAATACAGCGACAGTGATGTCATCTCTCCAGGGACTGCCTGTACCACCTTCTCCCCCAGCATGTCCCATCCCAAACCATCTGGGTACTAGCTGTCCAGGTGCACTCCTGACACCACGACACCCCATGCTACTGACCCAGCTGATTTGGGCTTCCAGAGCCTGCCTCTGATGAATCCTGTAGAAGCAGAGTACAACAAGCTTCTCTTCACTTTCTTATTATCCACATAATTTTTTTCCTGGGTGGCAGTGCTGGGGCTTGAACTTAGGGCTTGGGCACTCTTCCTGAGCTTTTTTGCTCAAGACTAGCACTCTACCACTTGAGCCACAGCTCCACTTCTGGCTTTTTGGGTAGTTAACTAGAGATAAGAATCTCACAGACTTTACTGTCCAGTCTGGCTTCAAACCACGATCCTCAGATCTCAGCCTCCCGAATAGCAAGGATTACAGGAATGAGCCACTGGTACCATGACCTCTAGAAATTTGTTTCTTATGCAGAAATTTCTTTCTTATGCATTCCAGTTATTCTAATCCACCTGTGAAGTGGTCCCTCAACATCTCTTTTGGATAACTTTGTGTTTGGCTTTCTCTCAAATGAGACTTCTGCAAACACACAGCAGTGGAAACTTTCTCCTCCTTTCTGTCACACTGCATGCATAATTGCAATAACTGTTGAGCTAGTTCAAGGGTGGGCTCCCTTTGAATGTAGATAGAAAAGGGTTAGCCCATTGCCTCCTGAGCTCAAGTAGGAGTGAAACACCCACTCAAGAGTTCAGTCACTAGCTGGGCAATTAGGGAAGTTAAAGGAAGTCTCAAGGACAAGAAATCCCACAGGGAGCCACCCTGAGGTGGTGAGTCAGAAATCAAGTTGCCATCCAGAATGGCAGGCTCTCTTCTTCATCCAGTGCCCTTCTCTCCTCTTCAGAAGACATATCTTAGCTAGGGCAAATTAGACAGTGTCTCAGTTCTGATATAATATCAGATCGCCCTCTATCTTTCCCTTTTTGTTCTTCTTAGTATCACCCCACCTGTTAATTTATTTATTTATTCATTTATTTATGTCAGTACTGGAGCTTGAACTCTCTTAGCTTTTTTTTCTTTTTTCTTTCTTTCTTTCTTTTTTTTTTGCACTACTACTTCTTCTCCTCCTTCTTGTCATTGGTTATATAAAGATGCTCTTTTCTTGGACTTTTTGGCCTGGGCTGGCTTCTAACTGTGATTCTTAGAGGTGTGAGTCACCAGTGTCTGGTTCCTATTTTGTTTTAAAAAATTATTATAAAGGTGATGTCCAGAGGAGTTGTAGTTATATAAGTAGAGTAAAAAGTTCCTTCTTTCCTTCCTACCTTCCTTCCTTCTGTTTTTTAGATATTGTCATCCTCTTATTTTGTTTTTGATCAGTGATACCAAAACTGTGTTATACTGTTACTGATTTATGATGGCTTGATTTATGGCTTTTCAATTTTTCTGATGGTGTAGAAGTCATGTTCATTCAGTCAAAACTGGACTTTGAATTTAAATGTAGTTTTTTCCTGAGTTAGTGCTGAGGGGTTTGATCTTTTTTCCCATGCTGGACAGATCAGTGAGCCATAGTCCCTGTGTCCGGTGGGATTCGTGGTCATGAGGAAAATGCCTGTTGCTGAGATATGATGGTCAGTGGGTGAGATGTACGTGATACACTTTCCTCAGGCCCATCGTAACTTGAGGAGCATGTGTAATACAATGAAGGAAACTGGGCTGAAATGATGATGCTCTTGGTTCAAATGGTGAGCAAGGGAAGGAGCTAAGACTTAAACACATATAGACACCAGTGGCTCATACCTGTAATCCTAGCTACTCATGAAGCTGAGGACTGAGCATCATGGTTCAAAGCCAGCCCAGGCAGGAAAGTCCATGAGCTTCTTATCTCCAATTAACCATCAGAAAGCCAGAAGTAGAGCTGTGGCTCAAGTGCTAGCCTTGCACAAAAGATAAGGGACAGCACCCAGGTCCTGAGTTCAAATGCAAAAAAGAAGGCTTGAAAAGCCTGTACCTTGAATGAAAACGCTAAGGCTCTAAGTTCAAGCTCCACCTAGTAGAGCTTAAAAATTAAAAAAAGAAAACAAAGAAGACTTGCTGGGCACTGGTGGCTCATGCCTGTAATCCTAGCTTCTCAGGAGGCAGAGATCTGAGGATCACAGCTCAAAGCCAGTCCTGGCAGGAAAGTCTGTGAAACTTCAATTAACTAGCAAAAAGGCTAGAATGGAGCTGTGGCTCAAGTGGGTAGAGTGCTAGTCTTGAGCAAAAAATCTTAAGGACAGCACCCAGGTCCTAAGTTAAAATCTCACAATAGAAAAAAAGGAAAGAAAAAAAAAGACTTAAACATCTTGAGATCCAGGCGAGCAGTTGTCACCAAGCTCTAAGTGGCTAAGCAACAACTTTGCATGTCTGCAAGTCTTTACGATAACTCCACGAGGAAGGCGAGGAAAAAGCCTGGTAGATGTTAAGGAACTTGGTCAATGTCCCAGTGGTTAGCCAGGAATGGAACCTACCCTGAGTCATCTACCTGACTCTGTTAGTTAAGCATGGCCGCCGACTCTGTGTTAGGTGGGATTGGGTCAGGCATATCTGGTTTTTCTTTTCCTCTCCCATGACTGAATAGGTCTTACTTTTCCCTTAGGCACAGAAAGATTGTCACTCCTACACACATGATGCCCAGACAGCTGACTCCGGGGTGGTGCAGACAGGGAAGAAGTATTGTTACATCACACAGGAAGAAATACAAGCCAGTGACTTTTGTAGGGTATAGTGGAAGGAAGATGTGTGTGTGGGGGGGGGGTGGGGGGAGATGGATATTCTGGTCCTGGGGCTCGGACTCAGGGACTGGGAGCCGTCTCTTTTTTGCTTAAGGTTAGTTCTCTACCACATGAGCCACAACTCCACCTTGGCTGTTTGGTACTTCATTGAAGTTGACAATTTCATGGACTTTCCTGCCCAGGCTGACTTTGAATGGCAGTCCTCAGATCTTAGCCTCCTGAGTAGCTAGGGTTACAGGAGCAAGCCACCAGCGCCTAGCTGGAAGAAATATTTTTAGGAAGGAGTCAAAAGACTCTTGCTCTTTGCCTGACAAGAAAACCTTGGGCTTTGGTCTGAGTTAGAACTTTTCCCACCATGGGATATCATGTTGAGAGCAGAAGACATTCCTTTAGCAAACAGGGCTGGCTTCTGGTCTTCAGGCAAGTTTTCTTTAGTGAACCGGAAGCACTTTAGGTCTTTACATAGTGTAGGGAAAGATACTCTGTGGTAGAAGATCAGGAGAGCTAGAGCTACAGAAGACTTGTTAAGAGTCTCCTTAGGATTTATACTTGGAGAGAAAGTAGGAAGTAAGATAGAGAATGTCCAGAAATGAGTACAGAATTCCTCAATGTATGGGACAGGCAACCCAAGGCATTGGACCCCATTTGAAAAAAGGGAGATGTGTAGGCATGGTAAATGCTGGAAGTAGATTTATAGTCTTCCATACAAGAAAGGAGGTTTGTGGCCCCTGTCTTTGAATCTACATGGATTTAGGTAGCTTAGTTAATGCAATGGAGTAGAGATGTCATTTGGATTCACACGTTTTGGAAAACTTCCCTCTTTCCTTCCTTCCCTTTCTTCCTCCTCCTCTTTTTTTCCCTCCTCCTCTTCTTCTTCCTCTTCCTCCTCCTCTTCCTCTTTCTTCTTCTTTTGTACCCATCCTGGGGTTTGAACTCAAGCCCTGGGTACTGTCCTTGAGCTCAAGGCTAACACTTTTCCATTTGAGCCACAGCTGCACTTCCAGCTTTTTCTGAAATTTTTGTTGGAGATAAGAGTCTCACAGACATTCCTGTCAGGCTGGCTTTAAACCATGATCCTCGGATCTAGTAGCTAAGATTATAGGTGTGAGCTATCAGTGTCCAGCTTCATGCTTTTTCTTACACAATAAGGAGTAAAGGTTTATGGGTAGAGAAAGTTGTTCAGCCAATACCAACTCCCAGACATGTGGGTGCCATCTTGGAAGTAAATCTCCTTAGCCAAGTTAGTTGAGCTGAGTGGAGTAAAAGTAACTTTCTCTCTATATCTCTGTCTGTCTGTCTCTCTCTCTCTCTCTCTCTGTCTTTCTCTCTTGTGCCTACTTTTAGGCTGACTAGTATCTAGTGATATAAAGGAAGATGGATTAAATTCAAAGGTGGATCAACCTGACAATTGAAGAAATCTAGGGAGCATTAAATGTAACAATGAGTATGATCAATAAGTATTTTTTTAATTAGCATAAATGGCCAAGTGCCAGTGGCTCACATCTGTAATCCTAGCTACTCAGGAGGCTGAGATATGAGGATTGTGGTTCAAAGCATAAATAAATTGCTCAATGGGATTTCATTGGGATATTTCCATTCACACCTATAATGTACTTTGATCAATTCATTCCCCTCTAATAGTCTTTCTTCATCTTCCTTTCTCCCACTTTGAAACAGTTTTTAGTAGGTTTTGTTATACTATTTTCACACATACATGGGCATATATGTAATGTACTTCAATCCTATTCAGACATCATCCTCTTTTTTCCCCCTCCTGTCCCCAGCAGTTATTTTCCAGCGTGGTATCAGAGGAGGTGCAGAGGGCAGGCACCCTTCCCCATTCTCTCCTGACTTCAGACCTTTCACTGGGTTCTGAAATGTAATTTATTAGCATTTTTTTGGTGTGTGTTTGTGTATGTGCCTTTACTGGGGGTTGAACTCAGGGCTTGGGCGCTATCCCTGAGTGTTTTTGCTCAAGTCTAGTGTTCTACCACTCAAGCCACAGCTCTAATTCTGGCTTTTTGGTTCATTGGAGATAAGACTCATGGATTTTCCTTCTTGGGCTGGCTTTTAACTGTGATCCTCAAATCTCAGCCTCCCAAGTAGCTATGTTTACAGGAATGAGCCACCACTGCCCGGCTCCCACTTTGGAGAAATAAACTTTTTGTTGTTTTAGCAAAACTTTGATAAATCAGTGTTACTGTTATTTATTTATTTGTCGGTCCTAGGGCCCAAACTCTGGGCCTGGGTGCTGTCCTTCAGCTCTTCAGCTCAAGGCTAGTGCCTTACCACTTGAGCCATAGTACCACTTCTGGCTTTTTTTCTGCTTATGTGGTGCTGAGGAATTGAACCCAGGGCCTCATGCATGCAAGGCAAGCACTCTACCACTGAGTCACCTTCCCAGCCCTGTTTTTAATTTTTAAAGAAGATTATCCACTGTGTCACACACTGGGAAACCTCAGGTGAAGTCTCAGAAATAGCTGGTGCTCCCTTAAAGACAACCCACCCTCCCCAGCTCCAAACTCTATAGTAATGGAATAGCAGTAACACTGGTCAGGATCCAATGCCAACCAGGGCTTTTGGTCATTCAAAAGTTTGGTTCCAGCCAGGGCCTGGTGGCCTATTGGCCACCATCTTAGCTACTTAGGAGGCTGGTTCGAACCCAGCTCAGGCAGAGAAATCCATGAAACTCTTATCTACAAGTAACCAGCAAAAAGCCAGAAGTGAAGCTGTAGCTCAAGTGGTAGAGTGCTAGACTTGAGCAAAAAAGCTCAAGGACAGTGCCCAAAGACCTAAGTTGAAGCCCCAGGACACTCTCTCTCTCTCTCTCTCTCTCTTTCATACACACACAGACACACACACACAGACACACACAGACACACACACACACACACACACACACACACACACTGGGACCCCTCCTCTCATTCTCCCATTCTCCCTACAACTCCACAAGAGATTTTATTATTCTTTATTTTTCCCTTGGAGACCAGAGCATCATTTCCTTTTTCTTTCTTGTACAAGATGGAATAGGCACAAGGCATGATGGTGTGGCTTATATAATTCTAGTAAATAAAAATTTTATAAAAATATTGGGTAATATTCTCCCAGCATGCTAGTCCCAGGTTGGGGAGGGGAATTGGGGTCTTTTGAAAGCTGTCTTAACTCTTTGGGATCTCCAAGGTACCATTCCGTGGATGATTGGCTCTGCAAAGCAAACAGCCCCCTGGTGGCCAGAAAGAGTTAAGGCAGCTCCAGAGTGCCCACCGCAGTCCCAGGAAGGAGCCCCAGCCTTAGGGAGTGCCAGCTCCAACTACAATTACTGTCCAAGTCACAGCGGCCCAATTTGCTTTATTGTAGCGGGCCTCCTGGAGTCCCAGGGCCGCAGAGACAATATAGATGCTTCTAAGTCAACTGCCTGCAAATTGGTCTTTGAAGGGTTTGCAAGTATGGGGAGGGAGGTGAGGGAATTGGTTAGAAAGACTTGGTAGTAGAGTGTGTTGGTCCTGAGGATGAAAGGCTTCTTACCCCTCAAATTCCAGACCCTAAAGACTGATTTTTTCCCCTCCACATTTGCTGGTTTCAAGGTAGCAGCTATACTTGTCAAGCATGTCAATGCACAAAGGGACAGCACCCAGGTCCCGAGTTCAAGCCTCAGTACTAGCACAAAAGTAAATAAATAATAAATGTCAAGCTAATTTAGTAACACATTTCTTTCCATTCTTATTTCTTAATACAAGTAATGTTCATTCAGATCAGTAACATAATGAAAGCTTGGAATGTTAGAATGAGAAGAAAAACACAAACCTGAAATCTCCATCTTCCCTTGAGAAAATAAACCTGTCAAGAACTTTCCTAATATAAAAAAAGTACTCAGCTTCGGGCATTTTGTGATAGCAACAGCAATAGGACCAAGACAACGTTGAGGAGAATAGGGAGCCGTGGCAATGGGCTGGAGAAAGGAGGTGTGAGAGGGAGATTTGGAGACTCACGAGGGACTCCTACTTGGGCAGCTGGGAAGGACGGTTCCCTGGACACAGGTATAGCCTGGGGACAGGCGGTGCATTGGGTCCTGTGTGTTGCTGTCTCAGGAGCGTGGCTTTTGTAGGAGGTGTCCAGGGGCAGTGGGCAATGGGTCTGCAGCTCAGCAGGAAGTGGGAGGACTTGGAGGCAATGGTGTGGGGGGTCAGGGTTGGAGGTGTTGGGTGGTAGGGTCTGCTGGCTGGGGAAGAGGAGGTGGGGAGAGAGGGAAGCCAGGCAGCCCTCGATGAGCCCTCTCACTACATCCTGCTTGCTGTACCTCAGGCCTGGGAGCACTCGGTGGGCATCATCTGCTTTCCCAGTCTCCAGAGGCTGGCAGAGGACGTGTCCCGCCAGCTTGCCCAAGAAGTACAGAAGGCCCTCACTGGGAAGCCTGCAGGTATGGGGTGACTTTGTGAGCACTGGCAGAGAGTACCTATGAGGACTACTTGTGGTTCGCATTAGTGGGGAACACTGTGGGGAGCCCCTGTGGGGAGCACTGAGGGGGGCACCAGCGGGGAGCACCAGTGGGGAGCACCGTGGGGAGCACTCTGAGGAGCACCAGTGGGGAGCCCCTCTGGGGAGCACCGTGGGGAGCGCACGCGCACACACACACACACACACACACACACACTTGCAGCAGCAAGCCTGGTCCAGAGGCCAGGCTGCAGCTTGCATGCTTCCACCATCTCCACGCGCATGAGCCAGCTGGCCCCTGGAGGCCCTGAAGCCGGGCCCTGGAGCACGACCGGAGGATGGACTCCGGGGATGGAAGAGCTTGAGTGCTGGGTGTGTGGCGGGGTGGTGGAGGGGTGTTTCTGCGATGGCAGTGGCTGGGGGCTGGGGTGGGGCCGGCTGAGGAGCTTGCCCGGGCGCATTTGGCAACCAGAGTCACACCCATCCCTGCTAAGCAGCAGTGTGGCCGGGGTAAGGTTCTTTTCCGAGAAGACTCACCTGGCTGGATGTCTCCTGCGGGGACGGCAGGCGGCACTGACCTACCAACCCGGGACACTTTGTTGCAGAGCAAGCGCGGGCGGCCGTGGGGCAGTTGCTGCAGTGGAAAGGAGAGGCAGATCAGGACAGCTACCTGCTGCTCAAGTCTGCTTTCGTGCTCACTGGGACCGACTCGGTGAGTTCCAGGCCCATCAGCCTTAGGCCTAGGCCCAACCCTTCCTTACTCACTGCCTGCTGGGCATGGTGGCTCCCACCTGTAATTCTAGCTACTGATCTAAGGATCACGGTTCTAGCTTGAGCAAGAAAGTGTGTGAGACCCATATCTCCAATCAACCACCAAAAGGCTGGAGTGGAGCAGTGGTTCACATAGAGGAGCACTAGCCTTGAGTGAAAAAGTTAAAGGACAGAGCCCAAGCCCTGAGTTCAAATCTTAGTACTGCCAGATATACACACAAAGAAGAGGGAGGTAATCTATCTTACCCTCTAACAGCTACCTTAGGGATCCCCTCCCTACCTGCATTTTACACTTGGGAACTTGGAGTCCAGAGAGAGAAAGTCATGTCACCATGGTCCCCTGTGGGGGACCTGACAGGGTCAGAGGCCCTGGGTGTGAGTTCCCTCCACGGTGTGTCACACACACACTTTTCCTTTGCAGGAGACGCTGAGCAGAGTGGCAGAGTCTGGACTGCCAGCCCTGCTTCTGCAGTGCCTCTACCTCTTCTTTGCCTTTCCTCTGGGGAAGGAGGAGCTTTTAGAGAAGGACGTTCAAGGTCAAAGGATGTTTGTGCAGGTGAGTGAGACCTGGATGTTGCTTGTTTCTCAGAAACTTCTGGGAGAAGCTTTGGCCTTGTTCACTCTTAGTTTTCAAGCTCCTCTTGTTATGGAAAAACAGCCTGACAAACCAGGTGTCACGTGAAAAATTTCCCCCCTGGATGGTTGAACCCCTAGGTGAGGAACCCATGGTTATTGAGGGCTGGCTGTGTGTCTGGGGGCTCAGCAGTACACAGACTTCGGGCAGGCAGGCAGTGTCTTGGAGCGTCTTTCCCATAGTAAGGGAACTATTACATTGTAATTTGAGAAGTATGGCAATCATTTATCTAGAAAACACACATTCATCCTTGAGACCCGGCCCTGCACCATTTGCCTATTGGATCTGTTGACTACGCCGGTTGGGGACAGAGGGTGACATGTGCGACATCCAGTCCTTCGTGCTGAGTACACCATCCATGCTCCAGAGACTCAGGGAGAAATCAGCATAGGAGGGTGGCTTTCTAAACAGTCTCCTCCTTTTCCTTATATTTCTTCTCCCTTCTCCAATTCTCCCTCTCCTTCTCTCCTTCTCCTCCTCCTTCACTCCTCAACCTCCTTTCTCTTCTCTTCACTCTCTCTCTTGTTTGTCCTCCTTCTTGTCCTTCTCCTCCTCCTTTTTCTCTTCTTCCTCTTGCTTTCCTTCCTTTCTTTTCATTAACACTTTCTAATTATTCTTTCTCCTCCTCTTCTCCTTTCTGCTCTTGTCTTTCTCCTTCTGATTCTCCCCCTGTTCCTCCTCTTCTTCATCCTCTCCTCTGCCTTCTCTCTCCTCTTCCTCTTTGTCATTCTAATCCTTCCACCATCTCTTCTCTTTTTCCTCCTTCATTGTTAATATTCTAATTCTTCCTCTTTTTTCTCCTCTTCCTCTTTTTCTTCATTAAAAATTTTCTAATCATTCTCCTTCTCTTCTTGTCCCTTTTCATCTTCTCTTCCTCCTAATTCTTCTCCTCTCCCCTGTGCCTTCTTTCTCCTCCTTCTTGCTCTTCCTTCCCCTCCCCCTTGTTTCCTCAGATGTTGCTCAACCTGTGCAGTGAGCCTCTGGGTCTGGAGGGACTTCTCTTAGGAAGCGAACTCCAGACTCTGCTGATTGCCACAACCTGTCTTCGTGAGCAGAGCTGCTATTTGTGGAAGGAGCCCACCTTCTGCGTGCTGAGAGCCATCTCCAGGGCTCAGAGTCCTGGCATCATCCAGTACCTGCAGGGTAGGTGTCAAGAGCCCTGGTGTGGGCTGTGACCACCTATGGCTTCCCTTGAACTCAAACTTAGGGAAGGCTCAGTCCAATTTCTACAAGGACTCTGGTAGACTCTTGAAGCATCAGTCTAGACCCTTGGAACCAAAGAAGAGAGGGCCAGGTATGTCTACAGAGACTCCTTGACTGCAAGGCTCCACTCATGACAGTGCTCCTGTTACTCCTTTTCACAATCTGTTGGAAGAGAGAGAAAGGGAACTCCTTTCAGATCCCATTTGTTTCTCTGAGACAGATTTTAGTGTGGGGAAAGTAGCAATCAGAGTAGTAGATCTTTCCAGATCTCTGTGTGTGTGTGTGTGTGTGTGTGTGTGTGTGTGTGTGTGTGCCGGTCCTGGGTCTTGAACTTAGGGTAGAGGTGCTGTCCCAGCACTTTTTCTGTCAAGGCTAGTGCTTGAACCATAGCTCCACTTCCAGCTTTTTGACAATTCATTGGAGAAAAGAGTCTCATAGATTTTCCTCCCTGGGCTGGCTTCAAGCCACAATCCTCAGATCTCAGCCTCCTGAGTAGCTAGGATTACAGGCATCAGCACCTGCGCTCTGTGTACCCAGGACATATTGAAGGTCCATCACAGTTCACTTCCTGCCCACAACATCCTTTTCTTTGCTCCTCCAGCTGAGCACACAGCTGCCATCCTGCAACACCATGGCTTTTGCTAGGGCCAGCTCTGATGTCTGGGCTCTTGGGCAGGAGTGGGGAGGACTGGAGGGTTTGAGCTACCAATGTGACCTGTATGCCCACAAACACCGGTCTTGTGTCATCTCATCTTTCCGGTGTGGCCCATAACCAGGACATCACTCTGAGAGAGCCAGGAAAAACCTGCAGGCCTTTCTTAGTATGAGTCCTAGGCGAAAACCCAAGCTTGAGGGGTTCAAAGCTCCCTTCAAGGCCAAGACCCTAATATCTCTTAGCCACCCAATGGGTAGCTAAGGGAGGCTATGGATGTGGCTCAACGGAGTCTCTACCTACATTTCCTGCTGCTGCCTAAGATGACAGTCAAACTTATTTTGGCTGGGTGTCAGTGGCTAACTCCTATAATCCTGGCTACTTAGAAGGTTGAGATCTGAGGATTACAGTTTAAAGCCAGAGTGGGCAGTAATACACTTCTCTCCAATGAACCACCAGAAAATCTGGACATGGAGCTGTGGCTCAAGTGGTAGAGTATTAGCCTTGAGCACAGAAGCTCAGAGACAGTGCCCAGACCTGAGTTCAAGCCTTGGGACTGGCACAAAAAGCCCACAAAAACAAGCAAACAACAACAACCAGCAATTTGATGTCAGTAGAGTCTGCCGCCTGGAGCACTATGCCCAGAGGCTTCTTAAGGGCCTGGTAGTCTCTGGGCCTCTGTATGAGTAGAGAATAGGAAGAGCATGGTCTCCTGCTATGTGAGCCACTCTTAGGGCTCCCTAGCCCAAGGGGGTTAGACCCCACCCAAGAGGCAGGCATGCCTTATCTCCAGTGCTTCTGGTATAGCTTTCCTGGACTGAGTGCCAGGGAGGATCCCTTACCACAGGGGCCTGTCCAATGCCAGTCTGATGGCTTCCTTCTTCTGTATCATGCTTTCCCCTGGCTTCTAGGTGCCAAGCAAGTTCAACACCAGGCTTCACATGAATGGACGTTGCCTTCTTCCTTCCCTGTAACCTGTACTTCTGTCTGCTTCCCATTTCTCCAGAACCGGAAATACTCCATCTTTCCCCCTCTAGCTTCTTATTCACTCATCTGCCCTTTTCCACACTTGAAGCTAATTTCTGCGTAGCTCTCCATGCTCAGCTTCAGTATGGCCCGCCAAGGTCTACCATAATGGCTGAAGTCTTGTTCTTGTATATCAGCCCAGGACCTGGATTGTCCAGAAAGAAGATAAGTGAGTTGTCTCTTGGATTCAAGAGCCTAGAGAAAATGTTTTGGATTCATTCCTATGCATGGTGTATATGTGTGTGTGTGTGTGTGTGTGTGTGTGTGTGCACACGCGCACGTGCAAATACTGTGGCTTGAACTTAGGATCTTAGCTATTTTGCTCAAGGCTGGTACTCTACCACTTGAACCACAGCCCCACTTTCAGCTTTCTGCTGGTTAAGTGGAGATAAGAGTCTCATGGACTTTTCTTCACAGGCTGGCTGGCTTTGAACTGTGATTCTCCAATCCTAGCTTTCTGAGTAGCTAGGATTCCAGGCATAAGCTACTGGTACTGGGCTTTCATCTACATTGTCAGCTACAGTTTGGAGGGGTTGGGTGGTTTGGAAGACGTGGAGGGAAAGCTCTTGCTTCTGGGCTCAGCGGGGCTGTGTCTGATTCCACAGACACCAACTGCATCCGGCTCTCGGTCCAGAACCTCTCCAGGCTGGCAGACGTGCTGCCTGCACCTGAAGTGAGCGAGGCTGTGAATCTCATCCTGAGCTTTGTCAAGGACTCATACCCCATTTCCTCGGTGCTGCTCCTGGAGTTCGAGAACGGGGAGGGCTACCCTCTGCTACTCAAGGTGCTTTTGCGGTGAGTGTCTGTGCCTGGGGGATGGGGGTAGGGGAGAATCAGTACCGCCTGAGAGGTGTAAACAGATATTGAAGCCACCCGGCAGGCCTTCTGAAATAACAAAACTCTCTAGAGCATGGCCAGACATGTCCCTAGCCAAAATACGAATTTAATATGTCATCTGTGGTGAGGGATCCCTTCCTTAGCGATCAGAGAGGGACTGCTTGGAGTCTGCTTAGTGACCACTTGCATGCTGCTGCCCTGACTTCCACCTGTCAGCAGAACCTACATGTCCGTTAGGGATTTTTGTCTGTTCATTTCAATAAAACTTTTTATTGATAAAAACAGGTAGCAGTAAAGCTGTTGCCTAGCATGTGAGAGGCCCTGGATTCTGTCCCCAGTACTGCGATAAACAAGATGAATCCCCCAAAAACAGGTGAAAAACCAGAGGCAGCGAATCACAGAGTCAGATTTTTGCAACTTTCTAAATTAGTTTGTGTGTGTGTGTGTGTGTGTGTGTGTGTGTGTGTGTGTGTGTGTGTGTGTGTGTGTAACAGTCTGGGGCTTGAACTCAGGGCCTTGAGCTCTTTTTCCCTCCATTTATTTATTTATTTATTTAACTTTATCATTATTTTTGAGTAGTTGTACAAAGGAGTTGTCATTTAACAAAACATTTTATAAATATGATGCAGCTTGGGCTGGGAAGTTGGCTCAGTGGTAGAGTGCTTGCCTCGCATGCATGAGGCCCTGGGTTTGATTCCTCAGTATCACATAAGCAGAAAAAAGCCGAAAGTGGCACTATGGCCAGTGGTAGGATGCTAGCCTAGAGCTGAAGAGCTGAGGGACAGCGCCCAGGCCCAGAGTTCAGCCCCACGACTGACATCTATCTATCTATCTATCTATCTAGATGCATCATATATATAATCAATGCATATGTATAATCATATATATATATGATCAATGTCCTCTCTCCCATCCCCACCCCTTTCCTCACTGTTAGGGTTTTCTTTCACTTTTGGAAGATGGTTACTGCAAACAACCTTGTCAGTATGTTTGGAGGGCTGGAAGTCTATGAGAATTGGTACCCCTGTGGCAGCTCTCAGCCATGGCTGATGGCAGCTGATGGGTAGATACTCAGCAAGCTTGTCCCTGGGATGAGCCAGCACCATATTTGCCTCAGGCTCTCTCAAAGGACAAATCCATTTAGTCAAGGAGTGCACTGGTCAGTAATGCTCTCCAACTGACTTCCTTCCTTTCCCGGCTTCCCCTGGCCTTAGACATGCTAGTGGTTTCTGGGATCCACTTCCAAAGGAGCCACCTTTCTCCCAGATCCTTGTGGGATCCTTGTGGGAAGCCCAAAGACTTTGCTCAACCATGACAGGGTTACCTTCATCTACTCATGGGCCAGCTCTGACCTGTCTGTCATCTTCAGGTTGAACTTAGTATTCAGAGAGAGAAAGCAACAAAAATCGTAGGTATTTCTTGTTGGTCCAGGTGCTTTCACTCACGTTGGGGAAGTGACTTCAGGGCAAACCTGTTCCTTGGAGCTTTGCTTTGTTCCTCTATCGATGGTTGTTTACCTTGTCCTTCACAGACTTTACCACAGAGCAAGCTTTGTGTCTGTGCATGTGTGTACTTAGAAGAGAGAGATGTCCCAGAGTCTCCACAGAGATGAAATGAAGTGACACTGCCCTTCAAAGCCTTCCTCCACAGGGATGCTAACGATAAACACCTCTGGGTGCACACCACATTCCACACGAGTCTGGACCTTGGCGAGTTGGTCTGTTGGTCTGGGTGTCATTTTCACACATTTCCCTCATTTAGTGGACAGATGGTAACTTTCCCCAGGCTTCTTGTGGAAGGCAGAAAGGGGGAAATAAGTCTGTTCTTGGAAGTATGAGAAAGCAGCCACTTTTACTTGTGCTCTTTCCTTGTGGTCTTTTGTGCCAGGACTGGACTTCAACTCAGGACCTCATGTTTTTGTTTGCCTTTTTGTTTTTCCCCCTCAAGGTTGGTGCTCTACCATTTGAGCCACATGTCTGCTTCTGGATTTTTGCTAGTTAACTGGAGATAAGAGTATCTCAGGGCTGGGAATGTGGCTTAGTGGTAGAGTGCTTGCCTAGCATGCATGAAGCCCTGGGTTCGATTCCTCAGTTCCACATAAACAGAAAAAGCCAGAAGTGGCGCTGTGGCTCAAGTGTGGTAGAGTGCTAGTGTTGAGCAAAAGAAGCCCAGGGACAGTGCCCAGGCCCTGAGTTCAAGTCCAGGACTGGCAAAAAAAAAAAAAAGAGTATCTCAGTTTGGTCTGCTCAGGCTGGCTTCAAACTAGGATCCTCAAATCTCGCCTCCAGAGTAGCTAGGATTATAGGCATGAGCCACCAGTGTCCATTCATTCTTCTTGTCTTAACTGCAGCCACACTAGATGTACTTGTTTCAGAAAGGGCAGAACTAGAATGAGACTCCAGATACCCTACCATTCCTGGGCTCTGCCTGTAAAGCAAGGCAACCTATGCGCCCATAAGCAGCCAGACAGAAGCAGCAGCCAAGCTTAGGCTAAGCCCAGGAAGCCCAGTGAACTCCCATGCTGTTTTGCTGAATATTTCTAAGAAATATTAAGCCTTTCGGGCTGGGAAGGTGGCTCAGTGGTAGAGCGCTTGCCTTGCATGCATGAGGCCCTGGGTTCGATTCCTCAGCACCACATAAGCAAAAAGAAAAAAGCCGGAAGTGGTGCTGTGGCTCAAGTGGTAGAGCGCTAGCCTTGAGCTGAAGAGCTGAGGGACAGTGCCCAGGCCCAGAGTTCAGGCCCCATGACCGGACCCCCCCCCCCCCCAAAAAAAAGAAATATTAAGCCTTTCATTTGGCAGGTAATCCTACACTAGGGGTTCCTCAATCACATGGCTTTTGGGGATCCAGCCAAGGAGAGAACCCTTCCTCTGGGCAGTGCTGTGGTCTCTCATAGGTTCTTTTGCACAGTATTTCCACACCCCCCCGCCCCCGCCCCCCGGCTATTATCAGGAATATGTTCTAAGACCCATGCTGGATATCTGAAAGACTAGATATCAAACCTCCTGTTTCTTTTCTGTACCTATGACCAATGGTGAATTTAATTTGTAAATTGGGCATGGCAAGAGGTTAAACACAATAATCAAAACTAAAATAGAACAGCTATATAACAATCTACCACAACAGAAGTTGCTTAAAACTTATGAGTTGTTTATTTCTGGACCTTTCCAGTTAATATTTTTAGATTGCACATAATATTCATATTACATATGTAAAAATGGAACTGGAGGGGATGGATAGGGTTGGAAGAGATGGGGGATCATGATGGAAGGGGTGACATTGACCAAGATGCATTATACTCATAAATTATTATGTTGAATGGAAACCTCTTTGTCCAACTACATAAAGGTAATAAAAATTGTGTGTGTGTGTGTGTGTGTGTGTGTGTGTGTGCTGGTCCCAGGGCTTAAACTCAGGGCCTGGCCACTGTCCCTAAGTGTTTTTGCTCAAGGCTAGCATTCTACCACTTCAGCCACAGCTCTGCTTTTGACTTCGTTGGTGATTAATTGGATATAAATATCTCATGGACTTTCCTGCCCCAGCTGGCTTTGAACCTTCATTATAAGATCTCAGCCTCCTGATAGGCATGAGCTACCAGCACCTGGCAATAAAATACGTTTACACTGCAAGCTGACGGAGGGCAGCTGAGGAGCTTGGGGTGCAGAGCACAGAGGCGAGAGGATGCTGTATTCCAATTGCATTTCTTTGATTTCAGCTTAAATCTGCAGGCGGTGACATTTCCCCAGCTCTTTCCTTGCCTTCAGTGCAAGATTGCCTGTGGCTAATGAGGAGGAGAACTTCCCCAGTAAGGCAGGTCTGAGGAAGCCTTTGCGTCACTGTGAAGGGCCCGATGCCCAAATGTGGCTGCTTCATTCAGAGGAACAGGGAGCTAGCTGTGTGCTGACAGCACACACCAGCACACTCAGCAACTCATGAGGCTGAGATCTAGTTATTCAGGAGGCTGAGATCTGAGGATCGCAGTTCAAAGCCAGCCCAGGCAGGAAAGTTTACAAGACTTCTAGATCCAATTAACCATCAAAAAACCTGGAAGTGGAACTGTGGCTAAAATGGTAGAATGCTAGAGCCAAAAAGCCCAGGAACAGCACCCAGGCCCTGAGTTCAAGCTCCAGGACCAGCAAAATAAAATAAATAAAATAAAATAAAGTACAGGGAACTGACCTCTACTATTCCAAACAGGTATAATGGGCTGACTCAGGGTGCAGTGGACCCCCACCTGGAGGAGCTCCTGGGGCTGGTGGTATGGCTGACTACGTGTGGGAGGTCGGAGTTGAAAGTGTTTGACAGCATCACATACCCTCAGCTCGAAGACTTCAAGTTCCACCAGGAATCTTCCGGTAGGTTTTTCTAGTGTCTCCAGGTGATCAGTAGAGGCAGTGCTGTGTCCTCAGGCTGTGCAGGTCTTCCCTGACTGTGTGTGCACCTGTCCTTGAAGCAGGCGATTGGCCATTGCTTTTAGGAAGGTGACCTGAGGGTCTTAAATCTCCCCTTTGCACACTTGTGGCTGTGCACCTGTAACTGTACAATGTTGAAGTTTGCTTTGTGTAGCACTTAAGAGGAAACATTGCTTCACAAAAGCAGAGACTCTCCTGAGGTGTGACTTAATTGTCCCACTTGCTCCTATAATGGGACTGAATTAGGCTCAAGGTAAGTGACTGCTCTTCTCAGGACGTTTTTTTCCCTTTGGGTGTGGGTACTGGAACTTGGTTTTGTTTGCTCAAAGCTGGCACTTTACCACTTAAGCCATACCACCACTTCTGACTTTTTGCTGGTTAATTGGAGATGAGTCTCTCAGATTTGTCACCCCAGTGCTGGCTTTGAACTGTGATCTTTAGATTTCAGCCTGCTGGGTGGCTTGGATTACAGGTGTGAGCCATTAGCTCTTGGCTTCTCAGAACTTCAAGAGAACCATTGCCTGATGATTGCAGTGAACGCACTGAGTCTGGGACTGCTGGAAAGACAGGCACTCTGCCTCCTATGCTGAGTGCCGGGTTGAACAGGGCATGTGTCTGCCCCATTAAAAGTCTTCTTTCAGGACTGCTGTGCATACACTGGACTGTAATCTGCTGGGTCACCAGCTAAAACAGGCATCTGGGCCAGCTGGGACTTGGAAACTCCCATGCACAAAGGTGCAGGGGAAGGCTATGGGTGAATGATCCAGGTTGAAATGAAATAGAATTTAATGGCAGACAGCAGCCTTAGGAAGAAAGCAGGCCAAGGGGAGAGCTAGTGCAGTCAGGGCCAGAGGCAGCAAGCTACATCTTGAGCAGGTAAAGAAGGATCTTGGAACAGAATTCCAGTAGACACAGTGACCAGGATGAAGCTCAGGAGATTCATGGATCAGAGACTTGCAGAAGCCTCTCTAGTAAGCTAGGTGCTTATGGCTCATGCCTGTAATCCTAGCTACTCAGGAGGCTGAGATTTGAGGGTTGTGGTTTGAAGCCAGCCCAGGAAGACAAATCCAAGAGATTTACCTACAGTTAACCAGCAAAAATGTGGGAAGTGGAGCTGTGGTTCAAGAGGTAGAGCAGCAGGTTTGCATAAGGCAGAGAGAATAGGAGGTTGCAGGGTCTCTAGTAAGAGAATGGAATTTCACTTTCAAGTGGAAGAGAAAGGGAAGCTGGATTAGGAAGGCTTGTTATGTGGAACTGGAACTGAGTTTTCTTGGTCATCTTCAACATCCTTTGATTTGAACTGATAGAAGCTGATGCTTCTATCAATTATGACCAATGGAAGTATAACGAGTCATACTTTTTTTTGGTTGCCTAGCACTGTTACTGGAATTTTTGTTCATTGATAGTGCTCTATCACTTGAGCCACAGTTCCACTTCTGGCTTTTTGGTGGTTAATTGGAGATAAGACTCATAGACTTACCTGCCTGCACTGGCTTTGAACTATGATCCTTAGATCTTAGCCTCCTGAGTAGCTGAGATTACAGGTGTGAACTACCAGCACCCAGGAACACACCATTTTATTTTAGTTTTTTAAGTGATAGTTTGAGGTATGAACTCAGGGCAAGGGTGCTGTCTTTTAGTTTTTTTGTTTTACTCTACCACTTCAAATGCATGCATCTCCTCTTCCAGCTTTTTGCTGGTTAACTGCAGATGAGAGTTTCACAAATTTTCCTGCCTGGATGGCTTCAAACCACAATCCTCAGAGCTCAGCCTCCCAGGTAGCTAGGATTACAGGTGTAAGCCACAGGCATCTGGCTTTAAATGTAATTTAAATTTTCAGCAAGAAGAAACACTTCAAATTAGTTTTGATCATATCCTCATTTTTTTTTGGGGAGTCTGGTCATGGGGCTTGAACTCTGGGCCTGGGTGCTGTCCCTCAGCTCTTCAGCTCAAGGCTAGTGCTCTACCACTTGAGCCACAGCGCCACTTCTGGCTTTTTTCTTTTTGCTTATGTGGTGCTGAGGAATCGAACCCAGGGCCTCATGCATGCAAGGCAAGCGCTCTACCACTAAGCCACCTACCCAGCCCCCATATCCTTACTTTTAATCACTATATTTTCAATATTACATCGCAACATGTGTTCATCAGTTTGTTGCAATCTTGGGTTTTCTCCAGCTTGCATTTGACCCTCTGAGCATATCTTAGTTGAGAGTGACCACATTGTCACAACGTTGATAATGACGTTGCAGCCTTTTTCACATCCTGGATGGCTCCATTTTTTTTTTTTTTGGACTTATTTACTAAATTCTCATAGGAAAGAAATAGAAACTTCAAACCATGTATCTTAATGATAACGCATGCATGTATTTCCAGACATAAGTGAGAGAGGTAACTTGCAGGGTTATTCTTGTTTTCGTCTCCAGGGATGACTGTTAAAAACCTTCAGGCCTTCCAGGTCCTCCAGAATGTTTTCCATAAAGCCAGCGACTCTGTCCTTTGCTCACAAATCCTGTTGGCCATCAAGACTATGTGGGCCTGGAACCCTCGAAACTTCTTCCTGCTGGAGTGGACCCTGCAGCCTATCTCGCAGTTTGTGGAAATCATAGCGCTGAAGCCAGTCCCCGTGCAGGTGCACTTCTTCCAGCTTCTGGAGGCCTTGGTATTCAGGCTGCACTATGTGCCTCACGAGATCCTGGGGAAGGTGCAGCGTCTGATCAAGGACAGCCCCGAGCCTTCCTGTGCCCTGGTGGCCCTGCAGAGCATCCTCAGGATCACCAGCAGTGATCCGCTCTTCACTGACATCTTCCGGGATTCAGGGCTGCTAGGATTGCTATTGGCCCAGCTGCGAAAGCAAGCCAAGATCCTGAGGAAGTCAGGTACAGCGCAGCCAATTTAACCACACATAGAAAGCCAGAATGTCCAGTGTCTGCAGGTACTGTGAGAGTTTATAGGAGGTGTTCCCTGGGACACGTGGCTTCATGAAGAATGGGCAGCCTCCTGCTTTTTTTTTTTTTTTTTTTTAAATCGTTACTATAAAGGCGATGTACAAGAGGGGTTAAAACTACATGAGTTGGGCAATGAGTACAGTAGTCTTTGGACAATATTGCCCCTTCCCTTGCTCTCTCCCAGTTTTTCCCTCCCATCCTCATAAGTTGCAAAGTTCATTTTCACCATGTTGTCCAGTGGATACCATTGCTGCATTTGCTCACCTTTTGTCCTTCCATTCCTGTGCCTCCCCCTTACCCTTCCAAAGACAGATAAACAAACATTTGTTTCCCTTTTCTGGAGTTCATTTTGATATTATTTTGTGTGATCAGAGGCACATAGGCATTGTGCCTTTGTGTTCCTCTCCTAAGAGGATCCTCCTTTGGTCTTGCTGTGTGTGAATGCGTAGAGTCTTGTATAATTTATCATGTTCCAGTGTATTTTAGATGTAGCTCCCACATATGAGAAAAAAACATGTGCCATTTGTTTGTCTGAGCTTGGCTTACCTCACTTAGCATGGTTGTTCTAGGTCTATCCATTTTCCTGCAAATGACATAATCTTATTCTAATTGGCTCTGTAAAATTCCATTGTATATAGGTACCATAGTTTGGTGAAAGGGATGGATATAACTTAAAAGGGCTCTGTGAGCTGACTTAGGCCTGGGGATTCTCGGCTTTCAAATCTCTTCCTCACAAGAGATGGTAGGGCCCATGGCTCCTTAGCAATGTGGAGGGATAGGACCCTGGAGAGGCCTGGGGTGCTAGGGCTCTTTCTGGGATCTGGAATGTGGCCTTGTTCACTCTGTGCTGAAGCCTGATGCCTCCCCCTCACCCCTACTTCCAGGGCCTTGTTGATCCAGCAGGCACCTCCAAGTCTGGTCCCACCAGGTGTGTTCTGCTGGTCCCTAGACCTATGTTGCCTGGCAACACATCTAAGTTCTGATCTCAGCCCCAAATGCTGGGGTCTCAGCCTCAGCAGCCTCTGCCACTCCTATAGGGCCTTTGGGGCTCCTTCCGGTCCCTTGGCAGTGTATAGTGGTCAGGGGTCAGGCTGTATTATTACCCCCTGTGTCCCAAGCTACCTTCCTGCTGTGGAATCTGTAGTCCCCACCTGTGAGATTTTTGAATAGGAAGCAAGGCACAGAACTTGTATTATTCTTTTTTTTTTTTGGTCAGTTGTAGGGCTTGAACTTAGGGTTTAGGCCTGGGTGCTGTTTCTGAGCAGTTATGCTCAAGGCCAGCACTCTACTACTTTAAGCCATGGATCCACTTCTGATTTTCTGTTGGTTATTTGGAGATAAGGGTCTCACAGACTTTCCTGGCTCGCTTTGAACAGTGATCATCAAATCTCAGCCTTCTGAGTAGCTAGGATTACAGGCGTGAGCCACTGGCACCCAGCTTCCCCTTGGTTTTTGCTCAGTCTGACTGCATCTGCTGCTCAAGGAAGTCAGCATGGAGGAGGGATGCTAGGGCCCAAGAACCTGGCCATGTACCTCTCCCCATGGATTCTTCCTCTACATTTTCATCTCCCACTGTACTGGCTGGGAAGGCTTTTAGCTGCTTTTCAGATTCTGCTTCAGTCTTAAGCCATCGTTATCAGTCTGCCTGTTTTCTGAAGAAGCTGAAGGAGAAAGTGTGCATTTTTGGGCCAGAAAGCCTGGGCTAGAATTCTGGACATGGGACCAACAAGCTGAGCAACCGAATCTAGTTACATCTCCTCTGTGAGGTGGCCTCTTCTTCCTCCTCTCCCTCCTTCCTCCCTCCTCCTTCTTTCTTTCCTTCTTCTTCCTTTTCTCCTCCTCCTCCTCTTTCTCTTCTTTTTCTTCTCATCCTTCTCCTTTTCCTCCTTTTTCCTCCTCTTCTCTCCTTTGTCCTCCTCCTTCTCTTCATTCCCTTTCCTCTTTCTTTCTTCTCTTTCCCTCCCTCTCTTTCTTTTTACTTTTTCTTCCCTCCTTCCCTCCCTCCTCCCTCCCTCCCTCCTCTCTTCCTTCCTTCCTTCCTTCCTCTTCATTCCTTTTTCCTTCTCTTTTTCTTTTTAAAGTTTTAGCAAGCATTTATTTTAATATAGTAGGGGTAAAGTAGGAAGATACAGAAAAACAGAGAAACATTTCCTGTTCTCACATAGGAGATGTACTCATTCATTTTTCCATTCTTCATTTCCCACATACATATTGAGCTAGGCACTGGTGGCTTACAGCTGTAATCCCAGGTACTCAGGAGACTAAGAGCTGAGGATTGTGGTTCAAAGCTAGCTTAGACAGACAAATCTGGGAGACCCTTCAATTAACCAGCAAAAAAGCAGCAAGCAGAGGAATGGCTCAAGTGGTAGAGTGCCAACCTTAGCAAAAAAGCCTAGCAAGAGCATGAGGTTCTGAGTTCAAGCCCCAGTACTGGCAAACAAATAATCCGACAAATAATCAGATAGACAGGCAGTGAGGCAGACAGACAGACAGGCACGCATTGAACTTTCAGTGTCCCCTTTTAGTGCTGGAATTCAATGATGAATAAAGAGACCCCATCTTGCCTTCATGGATCCAATGGGGCTATTTCTTTACTCCTGTGTCTCTGAGCTGCTCCACAGCTCACTTGATGAGCTGGCACCTTTCCCGCTCTGCTGTGAATAGTAGTCTATGAAAGAAAGATGGAGGAGGCAGGGCTCTGTTTGCCACCTAGGGCAGTGCTTCTTGAAGGGTGGCCATTGGGCCCCACCCATCAGCATCCCTAGGGAACATGAAATGCAGATTATAGGATCTTTTCCAAGGCTGACTGAGTCAGAAACTGTGGGGATGAGGTCCAGCATGGGGCTGTAAATGTTAACAACACCCCTCCTGCCCAGGAGATTCTGATGTGCTCAAATTGGAGTACCATTGCTGTTGGTGGGGAGTAGGGTTCTAGCTTATGGGTTGAGAGGTTTCATTCCCATAAAATGGGTATGTTGTTTTCTCATCTTCTGAACAGGATAGAAAACTTGGTGGAGCCAGAAACACACATTTAAATTTCTTGTTTGTCTTTTGGTTCTTCAATACGACAGGAAACAAATTGTCCATTCCTGGCATTCAGGATCCAGAAAGAGAACTTACCTGTGTGATGCTGAGCATAGTGGCCGCACTCCTGAAAGACTCTGTTCGAAACACAGGTGAGGTTGCAACCAGCTTCACCTAGCTACTGCTTTGAAAAACACGGATTGTTTCTTTCCTATGCCAATGATCAAAGGGTGTAGTCAAGGGATAGCTAATGCTAACACTGTGATTCATGTCCATTGCTAGTTGATGAGTAACCACCTTGGTTCATCATGTTTTCTGCTTTATGATGATGATGATGATGATGGTGATGACGATGCAGAGATGGAACTCAGGGCCTTGTACAAAGCTGAGCAAGTGCTCTATCACAAAACTGACACTTTGTACTTCTAACATAAAATAAGGTTGGCAAGCAATGCTGAATCTAGCATTTTCTAAATTAATGACTGCCTAAAGACATCTCTTATTTTTGTCAAGTGAAATCTATGAATATCCTGCTTCAGGTTCTGCACATGCTTTTTCTTAACCCAGAGGAGTAAAGAATCTGCAAAGGAAGCTAGTCTTCTGTGATAATTTGATATCCATCTGCCCAAAAGGAATTTAACAACTCCATTTATTCTTTTTCCTGCTTTTTTTTTTTTTGGTGCCAATCCTGGAGCATGAACTCAGGACCTGGATACTGTCCCTGAGCTTTTTTCCTCAAGTCTAGAGCTCTACCACTTGAGTCAAGGCTCCATTTCTGGATTTTGTTGGTTAATTAAACATAAGAGTCTCACAAAGTTTCTTGTCCACGCTGGCTCTGAACTGTAATCCGCAGATCTCAGTCTTCTGAGTAGATAGGGTTATAGTCATGCCAATAATGCCTGAATGCCTCCTCTTTTTAAAGTTTCCTAATATAATGGGAAGCTTTTAAAAAGAGGACATGCTTTTATTATGTATATATATATTATATAATAAACTTATATAAATGTATCTCTCTATATTTATAATATACATGCATGTATATTTGGATATTTACTTGATATTTATTACCTTTAAGTACTTGTACAGAGAGGTTTTGATTCAACATGTCAGTTTATGAGTACAGTGCATCTTGATCCATATCACTCTTTTCATCATTCTCTCCAACATATCCTTTTTACCCTGTCCATACCCTCAAGTTACCTGGCTTCATTTTCACATATGTACATTTAATATTATGATTGTGTTCACCTACTATTCCTTTCTCTATTCATCTGCACCTGCTTTAGTTAAGCCCTATTCCCACTCAGATAAAGACATGTATTTACTTCCTAGTACTCTCCCTCTCTCTCTCTCTCTCCATATATATATATATACATATATATTTCAATATAATATGAAACAGTTATACCAACAAAGTCATATCAGTGGGCAGTGGGTTAGGTGCTAGTGGTGTGTGTGTGTGTGTGTGTGTGTGTGTGTGTGTGTGTGTGTGTGTGCATGTGCCATTCCTGGGGCTTGAACTCAGGGCCTGACTGCTGTCTGAGCCTTTTTTTTGGTCATGGGACTTGAACAACCTGGGCACTGCCCCTCAGCTCTTCAGCTCAAGGCTAGTGCTCTACCACTTTGAGCCACAGCTCCACTTCCAGTTTTCTGCTGGTTAATTGGAGATAAGAATCTTATGGACTTTCCTGTCCAGGCTGGCTTTGAACCATGATCCTCAGATCTCAGCTTCCTAAGTAGCTAGGATTATAGGCATGAACCACCAATGCCCGGCTTCCCTGAATTTATTTTACTCAAGGCTGGCATTCTACCACTTGAGCCACAATTCCACTTCCAGCTCTTTCTGTGTGTGTTTGTGTGTGTGTATGTGGTTAGAGTTTAGTCTTATGATCTGCTATTCTCAGATCTCAGCCTCCAAAGCAGCTAGGATTATAGGTGTGAGCCACCAGTTCCTGTTGTGACTAGTTATATTTATTTGAGGTCTTCATCGATGAAATGTATTGAATATAAAAGACTAGCATTTCATTATAGCAAGGAAGTCTCTAACATCAGCCTACAAAGTACCTCCTGGAGGAGCTGTGAGCCTCCAGACTCCTAGGCACGGCATTCGTAGTAATTCAAGGTGGAGCTCAGGATACTGATTTTTTCCCCAAAACAGATTATGATGCTTCCTGGTGAATTAGACCATTTTGCATGTATGTATTTGTATATGCATGCATGCATGTATTTCTTGTGCCAGTACTGAGCATTGAACTCAGGTTCTGGATTCTGTCCCTTAGCTGTTTGCTTAAGACTGGTGCTCTACCACCACTTGAACCAAACCTCCTCTTCTGGGTTTTTAATGGTTAATTGGACATCAGAGTCTTTCAGATTTGTCTGCCCAACCTGCCTTTGAATGGAGAGCCTCAGCTACTCAGGAGGTTGCATAGCTTCTCTTCTCCTCTTCCCATTCCAATCCACAAGAAAGAA
Organism: Dipodomys spectabilis; assembly: GCF_019054845.1. NCBI lineage: Eukaryota > Metazoa > Chordata > Mammalia > Rodentia > Heteromyidae > Dipodomys > Dipodomys spectabilis. Next base: position 15,427,337 of record NW_024870884.1, on the reverse strand, counting down.
TAATATAAACAAAGCGTAACTAAAGAATTTATCAACAAATTTAGCAAGAAATAATTAGAAAACAATTAGAAAAATTTTTAGCAAAATAGGGAAAAATACAGCAAAGTGAATTTGAAGGTTGTAAGCAAAAGTTTTCCATGTGAGGGGGAGACAGTGGTCTGGGTGCAAGGCACACCTGAAGCAAGTTTTATGTTTGGTTGTATTTTTCTTTGTATATTACAAACATTTATTTAAAGTCGTTGCAGTTTGAAGTAAATTTCCAAAATGTAGGCTCAACAATAATCATTAAAAATGTTTGCAGTATAAAAATAAGTTTCCCATGTGATTAGAATAAAGGTCCTCTAACTCCAGCCTAAATGTCTGCTCCTCAGTTGTCCTGAAAGACCACGGCATGGTGCCCTTCATCAAGATCTTCCTGGATGATGAGAATTACCGGGGAGCCTCGCTCAGCATCTTGGAGCAGCTCTCAATCATCAATGCTGAGGAATACATGAGCATCATTGTGGGGGCCTTGTGCTCATCCACTCAGGGGGAGCTGCAGCTGAAGCTGGATCTCCTGAAGGTGATTTTTCAGTTCTCCTCTATGCCTTTCTCATGGATGCACACCAGCTGATTTAGCTTTGTTCACATTCATTTGGTTGGCCTCTGTATTAAGTGGGTAGTACATCATGTGAGGTAGTGTTAGCTGCTGTAACAAAGGAGTACTATTCCCTCAGTTGCTCGACACATTGGAGATTTTCTTTTCTTTTTCCTTTTTTTTTCAATTTGGTCCTGAGGATTGAACTAAAAGTCTGGGTGCTGTCCCTGAGCTTTTTGCTCAAGGCTAACTTTAACTCTACTACTCGAGCCACATCTCTACTTCTAGTTTTTGTTGCCTAATTGGAGATGAGTCTCAAGGACTTTCCTGCCCAAGCTGGCTTCAAATTGCAATCCACAGATCTCAGCCTCCTGAGTAACTAGAATTGCAAGCATAATCCACTGAAGCCCCAGCTTCTAGAAATTTCTTTCTTATGCAGAATTTAATCAACCACTGGAGTTGTCCCTCGGGTTAGCTATCAGGTGGGCATGTAACTCAGCCAGCAGAAAAAAGAATTGAGATTGTGGAGACTGGCACAAGCATTCACATTTAAGATGGAATAGGATGTGTGAACTTCTGTCTCAATTTCTCTGGGCAGAATTTGGGAATTTGGGGCAGGACTCAGATGATACAAAGGGTGCCAGGAAATAAAATCTCTGGCTAGAAAGCGACCTCCCAGACACCCTGGGAACTATGAGACTAAAGCCTAAAACACCTGCCTTGATCACTGGTTTTAGTGAGCATCTATGAATGACAAGGCCTGGCAGAGAGCCTGGGGTGGGCATATAGTCCTTGCCCCCTGAATCTCAGGGACAAGTGCTCACTATGTGGGTACTGATTGTAATGCAGTGGTGCATGTGCCCAGTTTACCATTGGGTACAGGCTGTTATGGGATGAGAGGAGGAGGGACCACCACTTCCTCTGTGAAGAAGGCTCACAGAGGAGAAGGAGTGAGCTGGAAAGGATACAAGTGACAGGCAAGGAGTGAGGGCAGCTGGCACAAAGGGACAAACGAAACTAGGTTGCCATGTTTGGATAGTTAAAAAAAAACGTTTTTCTAATATTGCCAATAGTCATCACATTATCTTAAAATGGCCAAAGGTATGTAAGAAATATCAAATGTACTCCTCTTTCATAGTATTGTTACTACTTCTGTTTTCATTCCATTTCTCCCCCTTTGTCTATTGGTCCTAAGGCTTAAACTCAGGGTCTGGGTGCTGTCCCTGAGCCTTTTATCTCAAGGATTGTGGTTCAAAGCCAGATGGGGTTGGAAAGTTCATGAGTTATGTCCAATTAACCACCAAAAAAGCCACAAGTGGAGCTGTGGCTCAAGTGGTAGAGTGCTAGCCATGAGCAAAAGAAGCTTCAGGGATAGTGCCTAGGCCCTGAGCTGAAGCCCCAGAACAGGGAATGTGTGTCCATCTATCAACAGGCTCTGACTTTGATTTGTGATTGAGTGCATAATTTATACTAAGATCCAAACAGATTTATAGAGAAGAAAGTTTCTGCATTGCCTTTGTTTCAAAAGTCAAAGTAGTTCTATGTCCAATATAGAAAACAGGACTCAGCTTTGTCTGTGGATGGTGTATCTTATTTACTCTGCAGCCCAGAGACATTCTTATTGGAGTGGTAGCCCCTGGGTAATAGGACTGAATTTCTAGAATTAGCAATGTAAAGCCATTATGGTGTTTTACTGATTCAATATCATTTCAGAATCATACTGTCAAGAGAGCTCATAAGGAATGAGCACTTAAGTGAGATTATTTAACGAAGCGTGCAGGCTCCGTGTGCTGTCTGCTCTCTGATATACCAAAGGCAGTCCCGGCTGGACGGTTGGGAGGGCCCAGGAGCTGCTGCTGCCCTTTAAGAGCCTCGCTGCTAACATGCTGTCTCTCCAGTGGTGGTGGGAAGGCCTGGCCACTTCCCTAGAGCCGACTCTAGATTTCTCACTATGGAGTCACATGAAGAACTAGTGCTGGAATCCAATGTGGAATCTGCAAGGTTTTCCTTTTTGGTCTGAGACCAGGATTTGAACTTAGTATGTGATGATTTTGCTCACTGGCTGGCTTACCAACTGAGCCCCAGGGTTGATCTTTTCCCTTCTTTCTTTGTCTGGGGAAGTTTTTCTAACTTGTCTGAGAATCCTTTGAACCTTTTGAAACAAAGGTATAAAATGAAATCTTTGTGACTGATCCTCTTGAAGAAGTTGAGAGCTAAACCAGGTGTGGGTGGCTTACGCCTATAATCCTAGCTACTCAGGTGGCAGAGATCTGAGGGTCCCAGTTTCAAACCAGCTTGGGCACATTCATAGGAGAGACTCATCTCCAGTTGACCAGCCAAAAGCTGGAAGTGGAGGGGTGGTTCAAGTGTTAGACCATCTTCATGAAGGAAAAGCAAAGTGAGACATGAGGACATGGCTTTGAGCCCCAGTACTGGGGACACACACACACACACACACACACACACACACACACACACACACACACACACACACAAGCTGAGAGCTACCTGTACCTATGGACACTGAGTCAACACAATGGGGCAGATGGAGGATGAAGGGGAACATGCTGGAAATACTAGTGTGTGGAAGTGGGAAAGTAAAAAAGGCAGGCAGTATCCTTCCCAATAAGGTGATATCCCATCCTGGCTTCACTTCCTTGTCCGCCTCCCTGTGGCAGACTCTGCCAGCCACTCCAGAGAAGATGAATGTCACACAGATGTTTCCCAAATCCAGTGGTGCACTGCTTCCAGACACACACGGAACCACGCAACCACACCACCCATTCTGACAAATTATAACCGAGTTAAAGGATAATGTAAGCAAATGAATTTCCTCCCTTATGGCCAGTGAGACCATGATTGGGTTATGCACAAATTCAGATTGATTTGCTAATATACATTTAGCTGTTCGACTCTGAGCTTAATCACATTAGCTCCCCGGTCTTCCAGCATGACACATGGAAAATTATGAGGAATAACAAATAATAGGATGTGAAATAAATCCCCTCAGTTCTAACACAGTTAGCACTTTGCAGCAGGCATCCATTTGATAGATTCAAGCTGGAGGAATACTAACTCAGAGACGATGACACGATAACTGAGTTAGGGAAGAGAAAATGTGCTTAACGTTGACCTTTCTTGAAATGTGTCAACCTGAGCCTGATTACTTTGACTGCAGCTGATTAAATTTACTCCTTTCTGCAGATTCAAAATCCTATGTGATGCATGATCCTACAGATTTGAATGACAGTAATGGAGACCTTCTTCATAGGCCCCTCCTTACCCTGACCCCCCCCAGTTTCCTGACAAATTGTTTCCCGAAGTAGCCAAGTATTTATTTTTCCTTGCTGATAGAAATGTTTCTCTTTAGCTGCTATGAAATTAAGCCTCTGTAATTGGATTCTACACGCTTTATTTTATGACTCTGCAAATATGAAATTAACCCCATCCTAAGAAATCATAGAGCAGTCTGCGTTCTAATGAGATTACCCCTCCACGCCCGCCCCCCATTTGAGAGAATGACTCTGAATTTAATAAATCAAACAAAGCAACAATTAAGGGTAGCCATTCTTTCTTCCTCCTCCCTCCAACCACAGAAGAAAGCAGCCACCTAGGCATTTCAGGTGGCAGTCCCCCTAAGAGACATAGAGCAAGATGAGAACTATCATTGAGTTGCTTTTCTTTTACAATATCCACTCTTAACATTCCAAAGCATGGAGCTTTTCTAAACAATATCTGGCATCAATTTGGGCAACTGGAAGATGGCTCCTGGAGAGAAGTGAGCGTTTTCATGGTCATCCAGTGTGCAGACAATTGGCTGGAATCTGATTAGTTTTATATTTTAATCATGTTCTATTTCTGTATTCATTTTGAGATAAACAGAAATGCTTCATTCATTCCATTTGCTTGAAAGGAATCTCCTATTGGTCTTAAGAGCCCTTGAAGGCCCTCATATAAATTTAAACTGTTTTTGTGGGTGCTGGTGGCTCATGCCTGTAAGGTTAGCTACTCAGGAGGATGAAATCTGAGGATTACAGTTCAAAGCCAGCCTAAGTAGACAAATCTGAGAGACTCCTATCTCCAATAAACAAGTGACAGGCCACACACACACACACACACACACACACACACACACACACACACACACATGGAATTTAACACCATGGAGCTTAAGATTTTCCAGTGTCTTGGATTTATTTTTTGTGGCATATGTCATGTGACCAGGCAAAGGGCAGGTTCAGATAATCAGACTCCTATTCACCCATGTGTAGTCTGCTATGCCCATTATCATTCAAAGGGAGTGCTCAAAACCATCATGCACTTCAAACTTAAGAGTTAATTTCCTTCTCAGTCAAAGAACAAAATTTAGGTTGGGAGCAGGTTGCTCAAGCAGGGTGGGTGTAGACACCTTGTTTCCTTTAGCCTCTTCTTGCCCCAGAGGCTAAAGATCTTCTACCTGGGTCTCCAGTCCAAAGCCATTCGGGGCAAGAAAGTCTGTGAGACTCTTATTTCCAATTAAGCACTAAAAAGCCGGAAGTGGAGCTGTGGCTGAAGTGGTAGAACACCAGCCTTGAATGAGAAAGCTAAGGGACAGCACTGAGGTGCTGAGTTCAAGTCCCAGTACCAGCATATGTGCACACATGCACGCGCACACACAAACACAAACACACACACACACACACACACACACACACACACACACAAAGTGACCAGTTAGATCAACCCTACCAGTATAATTTAAATAAAAGCATGTATTGGCAAACTAAAACTAAAATTAGGGTAACAAGTTTGTCATGGTGATGTTCTACAATCCTTTACCTTGGTCCTAGGTGACCTGGCTTCTTGTAGCATCTGGCAGGGTAGGGCACATGGACACTGGATGCCCTTGTCACAATGTGATCACAAGTGTGCTGGACCTAGATCTGCCTCTCTGAAGGCCACTCATTTGTTTTTCTACTTGGTGTTTCAGTCACTGCTGCGGATCCTGGAGACCCCCAAGGGCCGCGCTGCCTTCCGAGCCGCCAGTGGTTTCAACGGGCTCCTGTCCCTGCTGTCTGACCTGGAGGGATCTCTCCATGAGCCCCCGCTGCAGATGTGGGGAACCGTGTCCCCTCCTCAGACCCTGGAGATGGTGCTGCACACGCTGTCTGTGCTCTCCGCAGCCCTGCACTTGGATCCAGTCAATGCCAGCTTCTTCAGGACAAATGGGCTCTTTGAGAAGTTAGCCGAGGATCTCTGCCTGCTGGGCTGTTTTGGGGCCCCAGAGAAAGAGAGCACCCCTAGGCCATTCTCATCTGACCTAAAGAGTAGCAGGTCATTTGCAGCTTTGCTGAGCTCTGCCTTTTCCTCCAGCTGCCCTTTCCCACCCAGGCTGAAGAGCTGTCTCCAGATCCTCACCTTTCTGGACAGTATGGCTAGTGGGACGCTCCACCTGCGCGCAGACCTGAAGGAGGCCCTGAGGGCCGGGCAAGAGCCAGTCATGGGTGCCCAGAAAGGACAAGCTGGCGGCGGTGACCTCCATAGCAATCTCAGTCACTGGCCAGACCCGGAGGAGAGGTATCTTCTGCCATGGGGCACTCAGTGTATCCATGACTCCCATTTGTGTCTTCCACAAACATCTCGCACAGGTGGAGCTGGTTAGGAAGGCTAAGCTGCATGTGGGGTGAGCTCAAACCTCATGTGACCTACCTTTCTTCCTTTCCCTCCCTCCCCCTCCCTCCTTTCCTCCTCCCTCCCTCCTTTCCTTCTTTCCCTCCTTTCCTTCCTTCCTTCCTTCCTTCCTTCCTTCCTTCCTTCCTTCCTTCCTTCCTTCCTTCCTTCCTTCCTTCCTTCCTTCCTTCCTCCCTCCTTTCCTTCCTTCCTTCATTCCTTCTTTCTTTCCTTCCTTCCTTCCTTCCTTCCTTCCTTCCTTCCTTCCTTCCTTCCTTCCTTCCTTCCTTCCTCCTTTCCTCCCTCCCTTCCTTCCTTCCTTCCTTCCTTCCTTCCTTCCTTCCTTCCTTCCCTCCCTCCCTCCCTGCTTCCTTCCCTCCCTCCCCTTCCTTCCTTCCTTTTCTTCTTCCCTCTGCCCCTGCACCCCCCTTCCTTCCTTTTTAGTGCCAGTACTGGGCTTGAACTCAGGGCCTAGGATTGTCCCTGAGATTTTTCTTTTTTAAGTCAAGGCTAGCACTCTACTACCACTTAAGACATAGCTTCACTTCAGGCCTTTTTAGTGGTTAACTGGAGATAGGACTGCTACAGACTTTCCTGTCCAGTCTGGCTTTGAACTGTGATCTTCAGATCTCAGCTTCCTAAATAGCCAGGATTATATATGTGAGCCAGTGATGGCTGACTATGAAAGGTAACTTTAAAAAGGGATTTTCTGCAACATTAGTGTTTAGCCCTCTCATATTCTTTCTTAGCTGTTCTCTCCCTCCCTCTCTCCCTCTGTCCCTCCCTTCTTCCCTCCCTCCCCCCCTTTCTGTACGTATGTTGATCCTGGGGCTTGAACTCAGATCCTGGGCACCTGAGTTCTTTTGCTCAAGGCTAGTGCTCTGCCACTAGCAGAACATTAGTGGAGTCACAGCTCCACTTCTGGAATTTTGGACTTTTCTGCCTGGGCTGAATCATGATCCTTAGATCTTAGCTTCCTGAGCAGCTAGGATAATGGGCATGAGCTTCTGGGCCCTGGCCCTGCACAGTTTATTTTTGAGATAGGTTCTTGCTTTTTGCCTGTGCAAGGAGATAGACCATAATTACCTTACTTGAAACTTGCTGCCATAGCTTGGGCTTGGGTGATGGTATGCTCCACCAAACTCAGCTTCTTTCATTTAGATGCAGTGTTGTGGAGTTTTCTGCTAGGGCTGGCCTAAAAACAAGATCCTCCCCACCTCAGCCTCCCATGCAGCTAGATGATAGACACATGCCACCGTGTCCAGCTATGTGATGTAGAGGCCTCCTGTGTATGCTCAGATGGGCAGACTGGCCTAGGGGCTAGAACTACAGGTATGAGCTACGAATGCCCAGATAGACATAATGAACTAATTAGTTAATTAATTGATGGTATGGGGAATGGAGCTCAGGGTCTCACGATTGTCTAGCTGGTTTGCTTGCTTGGTTGGTGCTCTACCACTCGAGTCATGTCTACAGTCTGGTTTTTGCTGATTATCTTGGGGACTGTCTCACAGACTTTTCAGTCCTGGCTGGCTTTGAACTATGATTCTTTGAAGCTCAACTTCCTGATTAGCTGAGATTATAGGTATGAGCTACTGGTGCCCAGCCTATCTTATCAAGACATTTTAAATCTGCTTATATTAAAACAGCTCTTGAGAAAGATATGCTGAAGTAACTGTAATGCAACTTAGAGCAAATTTCTATATTTTTACCATCTATGTATTTGGAAATTACCTAAATCATACATATTTAGAAACTGTAGATAATTTTATAGTCAGAATTTTCTTCATTGTATCTTGACTTTGTGTGTGTGTGTGTGTGTGTGTGTGTGTGTGTTGTCTTTATTAGCATATTTTGATTGACTGCCAGTAACAGGACTATTGCAGCTTTCTTTTGCTTAGTGTTATTTGGAAATATTTTTTTCCCTTTTTAACTTACTTGTGGTCTTATATTTAAAGGGTTTCTCTTTTAAACCCTTTAGAGAGCTAGGTTTTGTTTTGTTTGACTTTATTTTAAAAGTATTTAGGGTTTTTTTTTTGTTATTTAACAGGTAAATGTGATTTATTTACACTTTTGTAATTACTGGTACATTTTAAATGATTGCCAGTTTTGCTATTGTATATTTTCTGATTGTCTTATTTTTTTAATACCCTCTTGTCTAGTTTTGAATTAATTGAAATTTTTGATGTAAAATTTCCATTTATGAATATGGAACTTACATTGTTTAGGATTAGTCTGTTAAGCTAAACCTTATCTTTATCCGCCTTCTGAAAACTTGTTATTTTTTCCATTATTAAACAACTTTATTAATAATTTTTTTGCACCAGTCCTGGAGCTTGAACTCAGGGTCTGGGCACTGTCCCTGAGCTTTTCTGCTCAAGACTAGAGCTTTACCTTGGGTCACAACTCCTTTTCTGGCTTTATGGTGATTAGCTGGAGGCAAGAGTTTTATGAATTTTCCTGCCCAGACTGGCTTTGAACTGATATCCTCAAATCTCAACCTCCCGAGTAGGTAGGATTACAGGCATGAGCCACTGGCACCCAGTGAGTGTTCTATTATTATTATTATTGTTATCATTAAGTAGTTGTAATATAAGTTTCCAAATTTCAGGTTATGAGTACAATGCATCTTGGTAAATGTCACCTCTTCCATCATTCTACCCACATTTTCCCCCTCCCTCAAATTAGATAGTTCAATTTTTACATAATGAACAGTGAATGTAATGATTGCATCTGTTCACTCTTCCTCCCTCCATTCATGTCTCCCTACCCTTACTGCCCACCTCCCCAAACATGCTTCCATTTCTTGGTAATCATTTTGGTAAACAGCGCATTAGTTGTTCAAAGAAGTAACACCTTTGGATTTCTCCCCTAAGAATACCATCCTTTAGTCACTTTTTTTTGTGTATATGTATAAAGCCCTCACACATGTTATCTGTATTTTAGATCTAGCTTCCATATATGAGAAACTTATTAACCTGATTTGTTCTAGGTCCATTTTCTTCATATGACATATTATTCTTTCTAATATGGTTGACTTTATAATGGATGAGTAAAATTCTGTTTTATATATATATATATACCACATTTTCTTGGTCCATTCATCAATTGTAGGGGATCCTGGCTGTTGCCTTGCCTTGGCTAAAGTCAATGGTACAGCAATGAACATGGATGCACAAGTGTCTTTACTGTATCCTGACTTGTAATACTCTAGGTAAATGCCCAAGAGTGCTATCATTGGATCATAGGGTAGTTCTATATTTAGTTTTTGAGGAATCTCTAAACTGCCTTCCAGAGTAGTTGTACTAGTTTATGTTCCTACCAACAGTGTACTAAGATTCCTTTTCCCCTCCACATTTCCACCAGCATTTGTTATTGTTCATATTCTTGATGGGGTGAGAAGGAATCTCAATGTTGTTTTGATTTTCATTTCCTTTATGGCCAGGGAGGTTGAGAATTTCCTTATGTGTTTATTGGATAGTCTTACTTCTTCTGAGAAATCTCTAGCTAACTTGTCTATTTATTAATTGGGCTATTGATTTTGGGGAGTGCATTTCATTTCTTGAGCTCTTTGTATATGCTCGATATTGGGCCCTTGTCATATATATACCTGATAAAGTTCTCTCACATTGTAGGCTGTCTTTTTGCCGTAGTAACTGTGTCATGTCCTGTGCAAAACCTTTTAAGTTTGATGTAATCTTGTTTGTCCAGTCTCTCTTATATTTGCTAAGTCCCAGGAATTCTCCTGAAAAAGTTCCTGCCTATGTCAATAAGTTTTAATGTTTCTCTTATTTCATTGTGTAGTAGTTTCAAGGGTTCAGGTCTGAAGAGGCCTTTGATCCATTTTAAGTTGATCTTAGTGCAAGGTGGTCAACAAGGATCTAACTTTAGTCTTCTCCATATGGATGTCCAGTTTTTCCAACACCATTTGTTGAAGGAGCTGTCTTTTTTCCAACATATATTTATTGTCAAATATCAGAGAACTATAAGTATATGGGTTTATTTTGGGGTCTTTTAGTCTATTACATGGTCTTCAGGCCTAATTTTATGTCAGCACCAAGTTGTTTTGCTATTATACCTCTGTAGTAAAGTTTGGGGTCTGGGATTGTGATATTTCCAGCATTGCTTTTTAAATTTTTTTTTTAATTTTTGCCTAAAACTGCCTTGGCTATTTGGGCTTTTTTTTGTGGTTCCATATGAAATTTTGGATTGCTTTCTCTGTCTTGTGAAGAATGACATTGGGATTTTGATGGGAATTAGGTTGAGTTTGTAGATCACCTTTGCCTTATGGCCATTTTCATAATATGATTCTGCAGACTCATGAACATGGGAAGTCTTTCTACTTCCTCATGTCTTCTTTGGTTTCTTCAGAGGCTTATAGTTTTTGCTATAAAGGTCCTTCAGTTCCTTGGTTAGGTTTATTCCTAGATGCTTTATTTCTTGAGGCTCTTGCAAATTGAATTGTTTTCCTGATTCCCCTCCCTGTCTTCATGTAGATGGTATATAGAACAGTTACTGATTTTTGTGGGTTAATTTTTTATCTTGCTGCTTTGCCAAAGTTATTGATCAGCTTTTCCAATTTTTAGTTGCACTTAGTGACCAAGGTGTGTCTTTTTTTTTTCTAAGATGCCTTCCTTTACTAGAGTGTGAGTAGTTCAGAGATGGACAGTGTAGTTCTGTTGGGATAGCTCTAGGTATTTTGGTATATAAGGAGAAAGGAGGGAGATAATTTTCATAGCAGAGGTTAATGGGGAGATACAGTGACGTGTTCAGGGCAGAGGAAAAGGTATCCAGAAGATTCTGGAGCAATGGATGAAGAACATGTCCATGCAGTGAATTATAACCTTCTATTTCTCACCCCCAGGGTAAGAAATGGGGTTAACCGACAGACATAAAAACCCGCACATTGGGCTGGGAAGGTGGCTCAGTGGTAGAGTGCTTGCCTTGCATGCCTGAGGCCCTGGGTTCGATTCCTCAGCACTACATAAGCAGAAAACAAAAGCCGGAAGTGGCGTTGTGGCTCAAGTGGTAGAGTGCTAGCCTTGAGCTGAAGAGCTGAGGGACAGCGCCCAGGCCCAGAGTTCAGGCCTCATGACTGGACCCAAAAAACAACAACAACAACAAAACCCTACACATGCCTCTCCAACAACTGCTTTTATAGCCTCTGTCTATCCCACAGCTAGCTTACAGGAGTTATGGGAAAATAAACAGAAGGAATCATTCCAAGATGTAGAGAACAAGAAATCAGTAGTACTGTGGTACACAGTTTAGGTAAAAGATCCAGGATGGATTCAGTTAGGAATCACTGAGGAAAGTAAATATAGGAACTCCTCCCATCTTTAACAGGATGATGGACAGAAGGTCTCACACACACACACACACACACACACACACACACACACACACACACACACACACACACACACGGTCCCCTGGTGTCATTCAAAGACCAGTCAAATCTCCTGCAGCCAGTCAGTCCTTACAGGACTCTAGGGTTCCTACAAAAAGGTATAAATGAAGATAAAGTGGTAGGGACAATGGTTTTAGATATAAGATGATCTCAGTTTAAGAAAGAAAAAGCTGGGCGATGGTGGCTCACACCTGTAATCCTAGCTACTCAGGAGGCTGAGATCTGAGGATTGTGGTTCAAAGCCAGCCCACACAGGAAAGCCCATGAAGCTATTATCTCCAATAAACCACCAGAAAACCGGATGTGGCACTGTGGCTCAAGTGGTAGAGCACTAGCCTTGAGCTGAAGAGCTGAGGGACAACACCCAGGCCTAAAGTTCAAGTCCCACAACTGACCAAAGAGAGAGAGGTGGTGGGGGAGACAAAAGAAAAGCAAAAGGGTAGTGACAGTGGTACAGAAAGAAACTTGGGAATAAAATTTGATTGATGAGATTGAAAGGTAAATCGCCTTTTCCCTCCTGACTTACTGCTGGGAAAAACTGGACTTTAACAAGTACAGTGTTCAATTCAGTGGAAGCAATACCAAGTCTAAGACTGGTACACTTACATAGGTGTGATGTAAGGCAGGCTTTTCCACCACTTACAGTCCCTTAGGTAGAAGAAAGGATTTAAGAGATTACGCTACAGCCCGGCGCTGGTGGCTCACGCCTGTAATCCTAGCTACTCAGGAGGCTGAGATCTGAGGATCGCGGTTCAAAGCCAGCCCGGGCAGGAGAGACCGTGAGACTCCTATCTCCAATAAACCACCAGAAAACCGGAAGTGGCGCTGTAGCTCAAGTGGTGGAGCACTAGCCTTGAGCTGAAGAGCTGAGGGACAGCGCCCAGGCCCAGAGTTCAAGCCCCAGGACCGACAAAAAAAAAAAAAAAAAGAGAGATTACGCTACAGGCTGCTACTGAGTGTGACTTTTGTCAGGCTCTGCAGGAAGTCTCAGGGTTTCCTGAATCTAGTCTCAGTCTAGATCTTGTGACCCGGGTGCCCTCTGGTTTTCCAAGGCCCAATTCCTCAGGCACAACCAGCCTCTATGGCTCTCAGGTCTTTGCTGTCAGCCTCCTTGGGGCTTGGGCAGGGGTCTGGGCTGATTTCAGCCCACATCTCCTGCCTTTAGCTTTTCTAAGTTCCGCTCTGGGCTGGTATGAACTGTATTCCCCCCAACTCTGTTGCCAAGGGGCCTGTTTAGACTGTGTGGGGTGGCTGCTCCTCCCCTACTGAGGTTTCTGGGGTCCCCTTACCACTTTCTGCAGTGGGAACCTCAGCCAGGCGTCTGTGTGTGTGTGTGTGTGCGCGCGTGCGTGCATGCGTGTGTGTGTGTGTGTGTGTGTGTGTGTGTGTGTGGTGTGTCTGCTCTCATGCTTGAGGAATCCAGGTTTCTTGATCCTGTGGTTGCTGGGCTCATTGCTCTCTGGGATTCCAAGATGGGCAGGAGTCGGGAGACATGCGAAACACTCATGCGCTGCACGCATGCGCGGCACCCTAGTTCCTGTTCAATGCAGTCCTGGCTCTTACAGCCGGCTTCATGTGCTTGCTGGGTTTCCCGCTTCCCGTTTCCCGCTTCCTGCTTCCCGCACCCCTACCCCACTTAGGCTGTTAGGTTCTCAGCTTTTTGGTTTCGTTGTTTCTTTGTTTTCCCTGCCATTGGGTCCCTCTGCCTGTTGACACAGCCTTCATGTTTGACAAGATGCTTTTTTCCTCATTACGAGGGGACCGGGTTTTCTAGCCTTGAGAGGCTTTAAGTTCTATTATTTCACTCATTCATTTATTATGTGCCGGTCTTAGGGCTTGAACTCAGGGCCTGGGAGTTGCCCCTGGGCAATTTTGCTCAAGGCAAGTGCTCTACTACTTGAGCCACAGCTCCACTTCCAGCTATTTTGTTTTGAGGGGCAGGGATGTGATTAATTGGAGATAATAGTTACACAGACTTTTCTGTCTTGGCTGGGCTGGATTGGAACCATGGTTCTCAGATCTCAGCTTCCTCAGTAGCTAGGATTATAGGTATGAGCCATACGTACCTGTCTAGGAACCTTCACTTTTGAGGAACTGATTTCTATAAATGGCTGCACCAATTTCCATTCCCAATAATAGTATATAAGGTTCCTTTTTCCTGCATCCTCCTCTTTTTTTAAAAATTTCTCTTGGCAATAGCCATTGACTGGGATGAGAAGGAATGTCTATGTACTTCTGAGTTTCATTTCTTCTGATGGCCAAAGATGCTGAAGGTATTTTCATGTATCCATTGGCCAATTATACTTCTTTTGCAAAATGTCTATTCAGTTCATTTGTCCACTTGTTGATTAATGTTCAATTTTTTGAATTCTTTATATATTCTGGATATTAATTCTTGGCTGGATGATCAGCTGGTTAGGGTTTTCTCATTCTATAGGCTGTTTTCCTTTTTCACTCTGGCAGTTTCTTCCTTTGTTAGGCAGAATATTTTTTCATTTTCTGCAATCCCATTTGTCCATTCTGGCTTTTATTTCTTGAGCTATTAGCATCTTATTCAGAAAGTTGTAGGCTTTGCCTGTATCTTGAAGTGTTTCCCCCATATTTTCCATAGTCTTTTCCGAATTTCAAGTCTTTTAATAAGCTTCTGGTTCATTTTGATGACTTTTGCACAGAGGTCTACTTGGAATCTTTTATGTGCAGATAGCCAGTTTCTCCAGCACCATATACTTTTCTTCAGTGTATGTTTTTGGTGTCTCTGTCAAGTATTTATTTGTTTATTTCTGGGATTTCTACTCTGTTTTATTGGTCTACATGGTCTATTTACTTTCCTTTTCCTTTTTCTTTTTGCCAGTCCTGGGGCTTGAACTCTGGGACCGGGCACTATCTCTGAGTGTTTGTGCTCAAGGCTAGCACTCTACCACTTGAGCCACAGCTCCACTTTGGCTTTTTTTTGTAGTTTAGTGGAGATATGAATCTCATGGACTTTCCTGTCTGGGCTGACTTTGAACTGTCATCCTCAGATCTCAGCCTCCTGAGTAGCTAGGATTATAGGTATGAGCTACAGGTGCCTGGTTGCCACTGGGACTTTCAGGAACAAAGCTCGTCCTTATGTCTTTAGGAAGAAAGTGCAGTGTTGTGAATTCCATGGGATGATCAGGGGACAATTTGGCCCAGAAGGATCAATTCAAAGGTCATCTAAGTAATTAAGTGGTAAATGGAGACTGTGACTTGTGGTCTTTCTCTAAGACAACATGAGCTGACTGAGAAAGAAGAGCTCATTTCTGGTTTTGCTCTCCCTCTCTCTGCAGGGTGGATGAAGGTGGCACTGTGATTGTACACCCTGGAATCGTGTGCATCATGGTGAAACTGCTGCCTCGATTGTTCCATGAAGATCACCCACAGGTACCTGTTGATGAACATGTTAATATCATTGTCTTACAAGTGGTCATTTAAGCTCCTGTCCCGAGATTATTTTTTGTTCCTTTTGCCTTTGTCCTTAGCATCCTGGATTAGCAGAGATACTCTTGGACAGGAACTATTGAAGGGAGATGTCAGTGTGTCTTTGGATATTGATAAATTTATGCCTTCCCTTCCAAGGAGCCATTCAAAATAAATTGCTAAGCCAGTCATCGGTGGCTCATGCCTATAATTCTAGCTACTCAGGAGGCTGAGTAGGTTCAAAGCCAATGTGGGGAAAAAAATCCATGAGACTATTATCTCCAATTAACTGTACAAAGCCAGAAATGGAGTTGTGGCTCAAGTGGTAAAGCACCAACCTTGAGTGAAAAGGACTTTCCTGCTTGAACTGACTTTAAAACACGATCCTCCAGTTCAAAGACAGCCCAGACAGGAAAGTCCTTGAGACTCCTTATCTCCAATGACCCATCAGAAAAGTGGAAGTGGCTCTGAGGCTGTAAATGATAGAATGATAGCCTTGAGCAAAAGAGCTCTGGGACAGCGCTTAGGCCCTACTATGAGAAAAACAAAAAACAAACAACAACAAGATGCAATCCTCAAATCTCAGCCTCCTGAGTAGCTAGGATTACAGGTGTGAGTAACAAGCACTTGGCATGAATGATTTTTCAGGATTTCCAATAATGGGACTTGATTTCAAATCTGTTCTTATCTGTTGCAGTTCTCTGGGGGTCTGGCATCTCTAAGCAGGTAGAGAGAGGGAATCCAGCCTGGCTTCACCCAGGAATTAAAAAGGAGTCAGCACGATTTAGGAGGAGATGACACTAGTTTCAGATGTTATTAATCACAGCCTGAAAATGACAGTTCCCTTGTAAAAATATTGCAGGTGTTCTAAAATCCCTAAATAAAGTGGAGTGCATGAGGAGGCTTTGTGTGTTGGGACTTAGAAATGTTTCCACTACAGAAAATCTGTAGTATCTGGTGTAGCTGTAAGAAAAGGCATTGCCTCAGTCCAAGTCTACCTGTCCCCTCGTGGCCGCACCTTTGTTTAGCTTTTCGTCCCTCTGTTGTGTAGAAATGACACATTGTGAATCCAGTGACAAGGGGAACACATACGAACTGGTGGGTGATTTATAGACTTTCTAGAAAAAGGCTAAAAAGTTAGCATGGTAGCCTCATGAGACTGCATTACCTGGTGACAGCATAGTCATCTTGGTTTGTGTAAGTTTACTCTATAATGTTTACACACCATGTTGCCTAACAATGACTGTCTTACAATGTGTCCTTTTGGTTAAGCAATGTATAGCCGCATCTCATGCTCCTATAGGTCAGCAGGGATGGGTTTCTGTTCCTCATGGTACTGGCTGGACTGGCCCACCCATGATGGTCTCTTTATGCCTTAGAGCCAGTGCCTCAATGATCAGGCCCAGGTAGAGAGGGTTCCTGTGCTAGTGGCTGTGATGGAACCTTGTTCCAAGCTGGCAGAAAGGTCCTAGATCCCTTTCCACTTGGCCTCCACCTGTGTCTCTCTATGTGGATTCTCTGGGAGGCACACAGCAACTCAGGGATCCAAGGGCACAAGTGCAGAAGCTTCTAGGTTTTCTCCAGATGAAGATCTGGCACACGCTGTCATTGTAGTTCCAGCATTCTATTGGTACCGGAAGTAAGAGGCTCAGCTTTATGACAACAAGAAGGGGAACATACCTGTTTTGAATGGTGATGAATATATATAGTAAAAGAGGAATTGTTAGGCATCATCTTTAAATAGCAACTATCTTAAGTATCTAACCATTTGAAGGCCAGGCATGGTGTCACATCTGTAATCTGAGCTACCTGGGAGGTAGATATTGAGAGGATAGTAGCTCAAGGTCAGCCTGGACAAGAAGTGAGATTGTCATCTCAATCAGTAAGCTGAGTGTGATGGCTTATATCTGTCATCCCAGCTCCTTGGGAGGCTTAAGTATGGCAGCTCTCAGTCTGAAGCCTACCTGAAAAATAACAAAAGCAAAAAAAAAAAAAAAGGACTAGGACATGGCTCAATTAGTAGAGTGCTTGTGTAGCAAATACAAGTATCTGAGTTCAAAATCCAGTAACCCCTGTACCCATCACCAACAAAAATCATTTGACTCTTAAATGCCTTCTAACTTACTTTCTTACCTTATGTTCAACCCAGGGTTTCTTGGAGCATATTGGAAACATGTATACACTGAGGGGTGTCTCTATGCAAGACAACATTCTCAGTAGCTCTTATAAAGTTTACTAGAGCTGGGAACTGGTGGCTCAGGCCTGTAATCCTAGCTCCTCAAGAGGCTGAGATCTAAGGATCATGGTTCAAAGCCAAGCAGAAAAGTTGAGATTTTTTTTTTTATCGGTCATAGGGCCTGAACTCTGGGCCTGGGCGCTGTTCCTCAGCTCTTCAGCTCAAGGCTAGCACTCTACCACTTGAGCCAAGCACTACTTCTGGCTTTTTCTATTTTTGGGGCACTGAGGAATGGAACCCAGGACCTCATGCATGCAAGGCAAGCACTCTACCACTGAGCCACCTTCTCAGCCCCTGAGATTTTAAAAAACTTTTTAAGTTTAGTTTTTTTTTTTTAAATTGTGAAAATACCATACAGAGGGGTTACAATTACATGGGCAAGATAATGAGTACATTTCTTGTCAAGCATTGTTACCTCTTCCTTTGTTTCCCCTTCCCATCCCTTCCCATCTCCCCCCCCACCCCGCCCACTCTGCCCCCGGCCCTCCCCCGCCACCCAAGTTGTAAAGTTCGTTTTTTCGACATAACGACTTGTACATCTCATTGTTGCAATGGGTCCACCTGTATCCCTATTTAAACGATTTGTTTTTCCCCTTCCCCTCCACAACTTATACCAACATCAAATACAATGAAAGCAGGGGTTATACCATGGGGGAGGGACATACAAAGCAACAAAGAAATCTTATAAATATGTTAGAAACAATCACAAGAAAGAAAAAAAACATTTGAATACTTATCTTGGGGTTCATTTCAACTAACATCATTTATCTGACCTTTTCTACTTGTCTCAGACATATACTAGTTACTGAAAATAAGGGAAAACATGAGACTTATGTTTCTTTGGGCCTGGCTTACTTAACTTAATATAATTTTTTCCAAGTCTTTCCATTTCCTAACAAATGGGACAATGTCATTCTTTCTGAGAGGCATAGAATTCCATTGTGTATATATACCACATTTTCTTGATCCATTCATCTACTGAGGGACATCTTGGTTGGTTCCATATCTTAGCTATGGTAAATAATGCTACTATATACATAGTTGTGCTGGTAGCTTTAGTATGGCCTTGTTTGTGATCATTTGGGTAAATGCCCAAAAGTGGGATTGATGGGTCATAGGGGAGCTCTATGTGGAGTCTTTTGAGAAACCTCCATACTGCCTTCCAAACTGATTGAACAAGTTTACACTCCCACCAACAATGCAGTAAGTTTCCCTTTTGTCCACATCCCCTCCAGCATCTGTTGTTATTAGAGTTCTTGATTATAGTCATTCTAACTGGGGTGAGGGGTATCTCAATGTTGTTTTGATTTGCATTTCTTTTATAGCTAGAGAGGTTGAGCATTTCTTCATGTGTCTATTGGCCATCCTTCTTTCATCTTCAGGAAAAAACTTAAAAATTAGTTTTTATAAAGGTGATGTACAGTGGGGTTACCCGACTTACAGAAGTCAGGTAAAGACTACACTTATTTTTGGACAATGTCACCCTTCCCTTACTCTCTTCCAGTTTTTCCCTCTCATCCCCACCCACAAGTCGTATAGTTTGTTTTCAACATAGTGTCCAGTGAGAACCACTGATGCATTTGTTCATCCTTTGTCCCTTACCCTGACAAAAGACAGATAAATTAACAAACAAGACAGAAAGAAAAGAACAAAAACAGCAACAGAGAAAAAAACCCATTGTTTCCATTTTCTGGAGTTCATGTCAATAAGTATGATTTCATATGATCAGATGCACACAGGCATTGTACTCTTGTTTTTCTCTTCTAAAAGAACCTCCTTTGGTCTCACTGTGTCTGAATGCCTAGACACTGTATAATTTATCATGTACCAGTGTATTTTAGATCTCACTTCTGTATGCTTGGTTTACTTCACTTAACACAATTTGCTCTAGGTCCATCCATTTCCCTGCAAATGACATAATATTATTCTTTCTAATGGCCGTGTAAGGTTGCATTGTGTATAGGTATCACATTTTTTGGATCCACTCATCTATAGTACAAAATCTGGGCTGTTTCCATAGCTTGGCTCTTGTGAATAGTGCCCCAATGAACATGGATGTGCAAGTGTCTTTACGGTATCCTGGCTTGTGATGTTATGAGTAGATGCCCAGTAGTAGAATAGAGAAGATCTATGTTTAGCTTTTAGAGGAACCTCCAGGCTGCTGTTCAGAGTGATTGTGTTAGTTTACATTCCCACCAACAGTGCAATAGGGTTACTTTTCCCCAATTTTCGTCAACATTTATTGTTGTTTGAATTCACAATGTTGGCCAATCTAACTGGTGTATGAGATTTTTTTAATTAGCAAAAGGTTGGAAATAGTGTTGTGGCACAATGGTAAAGTGCCAGTCCTGAGCAAAAAACTAAGGGAGAGAGCAAGGCCCTGAGTTCAAGCCCTAGTACTGTTACACACACCCCAAGTTCTTTAGACACAATTCCTCTCACCCCATCCTACAGGTTCTTGAGGCTCAACTTAATCATGTGATTTCTGAAGTTCAGGCAGCAGGTGAGGAGAATACCAGAAATGCCTCACAGGTCCAGATTCAAGATGCATTTTCTGAGTGGGTCTCTCATCTTTGCAGAATGCAGGCCCAGTCTTCTGGCATTGTGGACCTGTCCAGGTTAATTGGTCTTACCAAGAGGCTGTCCACTTTCTTAGCTCCATTACATATAACACAATGCCCTTGCCCATGAGAAAGACCAGGCCAATGGTTTGGGTGGTCTTAGTAGTCAAACTGACCCATGCATTCTGCACAAATCTACCATAGCTAGATGTCAGTGGCATATGCCTGTAATCCTAGCTATTTAGGAGGCTGATATCTGAGGATCAAGGTTTGAAAGCAGCCTGAGCAGAAATATCTATGAGACTCTTTTCTCCAATTAAGCACCAAAAAAGCTCAAGTAGAGCTATGGCTCAAGTGGTATTGCACTAACCTTGAGCAAAAAAGCCCATGGACAGCCCTCAGGCCCCAGGATTGGCACACACACACACACAAATCAGTTACAATGATGGCTGATAAAGTCACACAGAGCAGATGACAGTGTTCTCTCACTGTCTCTTATGTATGTAGAAACTCAGTGAGTGAGCCAGGGTTTCAGACAAACTCCTAAAGTTATGTGACATTACTGTGGGGAGGGGGGGTAAGGGTGCGGGGGAAGACCTTCCAATATGCTCATTGATGGTAATTGGACAAATTAAGTATGCTAAGATGATTTCCATTTGATAGGATCTTTTTTCTCTATTCAGGTCACAGGAAGTAATTTAGGAAAAGTCTCAATTCTGTCTCTCACATATGCAAATGAAATGGAGTGGTATATCTTCTCCGATATTGTCTACAGATGCCACATCAGCAGCTCTTCAAAGTTGGATAATTACAGTAATTAATTTCTGAAAGGGATGTGTGTGGGGGACTAATAATAACAAATAAAAGAATAAATCAAATGAGATACGAGACAGCACAAGAAAGTGCTGAAGCAAAACTTCCCAGCCTCTGTGGTGAGAATGTAGGCTCAGTAGATGGCAGTGTTTCTAAAAGAATAGAAGGGGGTTTCTGCTCTATTCCCTTTGGCTCTGCTGCACTTCCTTCCACTCACTCCCATTACTCAGTGCTCTTGCTCTTTTTTGGGTAAGAAGTGAGTAGCTTCCTAAGAGGCACCATAGAGGCCACTACTTATATAACCTTATGGGTTTCCTGTTCTTATTCATTTCCAGTCACAGCTCTGTTAAATTGGTTCTGTACACAGTGCTCCACTATCCTGGCATTGCAAATCTGCCTGATAAACAGATAATCCAGGTGTTTTTCTCCCTCTGGCATCAGTATCCAGCTGTTCAGAAGGCTGAGAGCTGAGGATCATGGTTCAAAGCCAGTCCAATCAGGAGAGTCGTTAGATTCTTATCTCCAATGAACCAGCAAAAAGCTGGAAGTGGAGGTATGGCTCAAGTGGTAGAGTACCAGTCTTCCGTGAAAAAGCAAAGCAAGAAGGTGAGACCCTTCATTCAAACTCCATAATAAGTAAGTAAGTAAATAAATAAGTAAATACTGGGAGGTAGGAATATTACTGCACATAAAGCTTTTTTTTTTTCCTGGAGCTGAGTTGGTGTCAGAAAGAAATAAGTAATAGACAGGAAGAAGGTTCGTCTTTCATCTGCCAGCTGTATGCAGGCTGTGACCACAGGTTGGAGATGTGACCAGTCCTGAGCCAGGATCCTGTGAGCCATGGCTCAGCAGTAGCTTAGCCTTGTGACTATCACAAGTGTAATCCAGATGGAGGGAAGCCAGATCCAACTTAGCTGGTGCTAGAGCAACCCGTAGGACCCTGAATAAATATGAAACCCCACCTTGTGCCTCTGGGGCTCATAATCTGGGTTTGAGAAAGGACATCAAGAAGAGAATAGAAGGTAGTAAGACAATAGACCCTGATGACTATAGTAGAGTTTGTCCTCAGACCTTGGGACACCGAGACCATGGGTAAGTAGGGACATGGGGATAGTGGAATCTTCAGCAGAAAAAAGTATGTCCATCCAGATCTGGAGAGGAGAAGGGAATTCCAGATTCAGAGAGATATGCAAATAGAGTTCTGTCTGGGGACTTTGTTCAGCTGGGTGAGCCCTCATGGGTAGAGTGGAACTGAGTGGGTTGGGAAAGGTTGCTTCTAGACCTATGGTGAACACCTTGCATGCTGGGAGTGGACATCTACCAGATTCCACCATCATTGTTGTTAACCTCTACTTTTTTTTTTTTTGTGCCAGTCCTTAAACTCAGGACTGAGGCTCTGTTTCTGAGGTTTTTTTGGTTCAAAATTAATGCTCTACCACAGAGCCACAACTCTACTTCTGTTTTTTTGGTGGTAGATTAGAAATAAGAGTCTCATGATGGTGGCTCATGCTTGTAATCCTAGCTACTCAGGAGGCTGAGACCTGAGGATTATGGTTCAAAGCCAGCCTAAGCAGGAAAGTCTGTAAAACTCTTATCTCCAGTTAACCACAAGAAAACCAGAAGTGGCCCTGTGGCTTAATGTGCCCAGGCCCTGAGTTCAAGCCCCGTAACTGAGAAAAAAGAGAATAAAAGAAGAACAAAAAAGAGTCTCAGAGACTTTCCTGCCCAGACTGGCTTCAAATCACCATCCTCAGATCTCTACCTCCTGAGTAGCTGGGATTACAGGTATGAGCTACTGGTGCCTGGCTGAACCCTATGATTTTATGATCATCTATTCCATGAGGGTAGAGTTCAAACTGTGAAGATGGGCAATCATTGTCTGATATCAGCCACATTAATCACACAGCTGTGGGAAAGTTGTGCAACCTCTGACCTTTTACTACATTTGTGTATTATGAAGACAACAATAGGATTGTCCGATGACATTGTGAGGAGGGTTGCATAAAACACGGCTTAAGAGAGTGAGCAGGACATACCTGCTGCTTTGAGATGCATGTGCAAAATGGTGGAGCCATTTATTTTTTAGTTGCTAAAAAGTTTATGAGTACTTTATTATTTAATCTTTATAAAAACCCTACAAAGTAGACAGGAAGACTTGAAACCCATAGCAATGGATATTGTTCTGGTGAGTTCCAGATGTGAGCCACAGATGTGAGGTTGGGACTTCCTGTTTCTTGCCAGGTTGCTTTTTTTCTGTGGGAGGTGCCATTGGGTGCCTGGGGAAAGCAGCAGGCTGGTATGACTCAGACATTGGAGAGACCATTGCCTTCACCTAGCCTGTGCCCTGGGTATGTTACAGACCTGAAGGCTGCTGTACATATGGCTGCCAATGGAGACTTTCTGTACAACCTAGTGGGAGAGAGGGGTGAGGCTGTATATATCTGTCAATTTGTGTGTGCCCAAATGTGGAAAAGAGTGCCATTTTCTGGAGTTAGACTATAATTTTAACCACTTTGAACTAAGTGTGTGGGTTTCAAATAACTAAAATATTGACAGTGTTCATAGCCTTGAAAGATATTTGAAAAGAGCTATTTCCTTTAACAATTGGTGAACAAGGATATTTAGCTTTGTTAAATAGGAACACCATAGACACCATATGCTTTCCCACTAACCATTTGTAGTGTGTGTGTGTGTGTGTGTGTGTGTGTGTGTGTGTGTGTGTGTGTGTGTGTGTGCGCACTGAGACTTGAACTCAGGGCCTGAGTGCTATCTCTTTCCTTTTTCACTCAAGGCTTGTGCTCTGTCACTTGAGCCACAGCTCTACTTCTTGCTGCTTGGTGATTAATTGGAGATAAGAGTCTCACAGGCTTTCCAGCCATTTCTGAGTAGCTAGGATTACAAGCATGAGCCACTGGTGCCAGGTACAAATGTGGATCAGATACCCAAAATATAACTTTCCATATAATCATACTTAGAGGTATGGACTTAAATACACGATTTAGTTCACTGAAGTAGAGTATATGCAGGAGTAAATCTCCATGGAGTAAAACTTCTGAACAATTAACAGACAGTTTAACAAAATGAATTTCAGAAAGCTGAAATGAGCTTGTAAGAAGGGATAGTGGGAGAGGGTTGAATGAATGGAAACAGGAACTGGGGACAAATGCTCAAATGCCCAAATACTCAATGTACACATGTGGTACATGTGGTAAAGGAAGTGGTAAACATGAGATAAGTTGTGAGGAGGGTAGACGGGATGGAAGAGGGTCATAGAAGGGGGGACTCTGAACGGGAAACACTGGACACTTAGACGGCTAAGTTGCAACATCCATTGTAAAATCTTTTGAAGTTCAGAAAAAAATAAAGTAAATTTTAAAAAAAGAACACCAAATACTTATGTAGGCCATCGGTTTATGTCTTTTATGAGGTGATAAAATTTTCTTGAGGTGATAAAATTTTCTTCTTTGTAATGAGTCCAGGATATAGTGTTAAAACAACAAACTTCACTGGGGTGCTGGTGGCTCACGCCTGTAATCCGAGCTACTCTGGAGGCTGAGATCTGAGGATCCCAGTTCAGAGCTAGCACAGGCAAGAAAGTCTGTGACACTCTTATCTCCAATTAAGTACCAAAATGTCAGAAATGGAGCTGTGGCCCAAGCGGTAGAGCACGAGCTTTGATTGAAAAAGCTCAGGGACAACACTCAGACCTGAGTTCATGCTCGAGGACTGGCACAACAAACAAAACAAAACCCTGTTAACTTTAGAGGAAGACCTGGAGAGGATGTACCAGTTCTGCCATTCATTTGTGGTTTGAGCTTAGGAGACTGATGTTAGCTTTCCCATTCTCAGTGTCCTCATCTGAACAGTGAGGCTTTGTTTTCCTGTTGAGAAGAGTAGGGGAAAGTGTTTTGAAGTCCGTAGCACCATCTGTACCACACGCTCACCCAACACAGCCCTTATCCACCCTGCCCTATGGCTCTGCCAGTGAGCTTACCAGTCTGAGTTATGGTTTTATATTTGGAATATTCATATATATATTTGGAAATATAGCCAGGCTCTGGTAATGCTTGTAATCTTAACTACTCAAGAGGCTGAGATCTGAAGATCCAGGTTCTAAGCTAGCCTGGGCAGGAAAGTTGGTGAGACTCCTTTCCCCAACTAACTACCAAAAATGCCAGAAGTGGAGGCATGGTTCAAGTGGCAGAGCACTAGCCTTGAGCAAAGAAAGCTCAGGCCCTGATTCCAAGCCTCAGGACTGGCACAGAAGTTTTTTTTTTTAAATATTAAATGGAAGGTAATTCATTTGAGCTCTAGTGGCAGTTGATACACTATTGAATTAATAGAAACTTGATATTGAGCTATGTAATACTATCTACTTATGAATCCAAGACTCAGGGACTTTGATCTTCTGGATAAAGCTCAGATCACACAGCCTGAAGGAGGCTGGAGGCAGAATAACTCTCAGATGGTAGAGGGAGAACAGAGATCTCTACCGATTTGAGTGATGGCTTACAATCCAATGGATCGAAATCAGCAGAAATACAGTACAGAGCTGACAAAAGAAGAAAGTTGGGGAGAGAGAAATGTTTTGTAAATATGAGGGCCAGGCTTCTACTGTCTGAAAGCACAACCATTATATACATGTCATCTATAAAAGAGGCAGAGTGTGTGGTGTGGAGTCTCATGTCCCTACAAATGCAGTGTGCCTTGCTCGAAGCTGTTAGTCTGTGCAAGACAACACAGGTATCAGACACACCACATACAGACTTTGCTAATTGATTCAGTAGGAGTTGGCTTCTATCTTACACCTAAAGCAAGGTCACAGACTCCCAACCCTGCAGGAGCCTTGTGGACAGCACAAATGAATGCACTAGACTGCGGCAAAAATGAAACATGTCTCTATCACAGAGAACCAGTTCTAAGTAAGTGATGCTAAAACCCACAGTGACCTGTCAGGTACTACACTTCTGTGGCCCAGTGGACCCTTGGTTCTAGTTTTCTGTCTTTGACAATGAAAAGAGCTATCTTGTCTCTTCCAAAATAATTGAATAAAAGAATATTTTAGTTAAGTTGGAGCAGGCAGTCTGTATGTCAGGGCAGCACAACTGGTCTTCAGGATACCTCTGCTGTTTCTGGCCTGCTTGGAGGCCCTCACCGATATTAGCTTATTCCTCTAATAAAATACCTCAGAGTGACTATTTGATCAGGAAAAGAGTTATTTTTCCATTCTGAAGAATTGGCTCACCTCTGTTGAGGCTGACATAGCAAATGGTATCATGGTGGGAGGAAGTATCGGAATGATACTGTACCATTTGTAAGAAAATAGAACGATTTGGACAAATTATATTAAGCAAAGTAATCCAGACCCAGAGAAACACTGGTTGCATGGTTTCCCTCATTTGTGGTAACTAGAATGTGGCTATAAATCTACAAGTAAACATATGGGATGGTACAAGAAAAAAATACAGGGCTGGGAAGGTGGCTCAGTGGTAGAGCACTTGCCTTGCATGCCTGAGGCCCTGGGTTTGATTCCCCAGCACCACATAAGCAAAAAGAAAAAAGCCGGAAGTGGCACTGTGGCTCAAGTGGTAGAGTGCTGGCCTTGAGCTGAAGAGCTGAGGGACAGCGCCCAGGCTCAGAGTTCAGGCCCCACTACCGGACCCCCCCCCCCCAAAAAAAAAAAAAAAGAAAAGAAAAAAATACATGGGGACATGATAAATTATATCGGTCTCTAGGCATTCACACAGTGAAGCCAAAGGAGGATATTCTTAGGAGAGGAAAACATAGGTGCATCTGACCATATAAAATAACATTTATTGAAATAAACTCCAGGAACTGGAAACAAGAGATTCTTTTCCCCCTTCTTTGTAGCTGTTTTGTTTTCACTTCCTTTTGTCTTGTTTGTTCGTTTATCTATCCTTGGGAGGGCAAAGGAGGCACACAGAAATGGAGGGACAAAGGGTGAACAAATGTAGCAGTGATTCTCACTAGACACCATGTTGAAAATGAGCTATACAACTCATGGGATGGGTGGAAAAACTGGGAGAGAGCAAGTAAAGAGGTGATCCTAGTCAAGAAGGAGTGTACTCTTTATCTGATTTATGTACCCGTAACCCCTCTGTATCCCACCTTTATAATAACCATAAATAAAAATAAAAAAACTGTAAAAGCAAACCAAAAGAAACCCTATGGCAGGAAACATCTCATGGTGAGACTGAGATGCTCTTCCGGAGGCTTCACCCCAATAACCTAAAGCCCTCCCTCTAGCCTCTACTTCTAAAGGTCCCACCACCTCTCTCATTACCATGCTTTCAACACAGGAACCCCAGGGCACAATCCACATCTAAGTATTAACCCTGTCCCCCAACCCCCGGACCAGTTCTTATTGGGACCATATTGATATTATTAGGGGAGAAAGCTTGGGGAGAGAGGGAGAGAGATCAAGGGCAGAATGGACATGGAGTCTTGACTGTTAAGTAGACAAAGCAGACACTTCTTCAGGCTGTCCCGCAAGGGCTCTGTGATAATTTGCCTTATGGGTCTAGCCTGCCAGGCAGCTTGGTGACCCCATGCTCTTACCGTGGGGCCCTAATTGAACCACCGTCCCTTCTCCTGCATTGGAAATAATATGCGTTAGGGAAATCAATCCATTTGTAGTGGGGGAGAAACCAGACTGGTTTCCTGCTAGTGCTCATATTTTCACTAAAACCCTATTTTACTGGAACCAACATTGAAAAAAGCAGCACATTTTATTCAAAACAAGGCAATATTGGTATCGACAGAGCTGCAGTGGTAATGAGAATGATCAATTTTCCCTCCTCCATTATGGGGTATTGAGCAATTTTGGAGTAAACTTGTGGCATCATTAGACAAGATCAGCACTTTTTCCCCCTTTTGAAAACTTTTTCTTTCGTCTTTTTTTTTCCTTTTTGTATATTTATATTGGAAGTATTTCTGCTTTGGTGGGAAAACAATAATAAAAGCAACCAAATACACACAACTCTTCCCCCTCCCCTCGCCGCCCCAAGTCCTCCAATGTACTTAGTGATGTGCTCAAATTAAAAATTGGGGATTGTAGACATTTCTTTTTAATTCTTATTAATAATACATCGAGAAGCTATTTTTGCATCTTGCTTCATCCAGACTGTCTCCCCAAGTCTCACCCCAAATTAAAAAGGTGGCAGTTACCAAATGAAAGAATCCAAGTTCTGGCAGATGGACCGCTGAAGGTGGGGGGATGGGCTTTCTCTCTGGTGTGCGTGTGGCGGGGTGCAGAAGGAAGACAGAGGCGAGCATGTTCCACCAAGAGGTTGATGTATTTCTACATGGAAGAATCCCTCAAAAGTTTTTGAGGAGTTGCTGAAGGAAAATTAGCGTGAGCATTTTTCACTATTGTACTCTATGTGTGCACCTGCCAGCTCAGACTGGCTGTTGCAGAGTTCCCGTTTAAAGGGAAGGGGACTATGATGGTTTGGATGTGGTTTTGAACCCCAAGGGCTCATGCCCTGGAAGCTTGGTTGCTGGTATGGAGGCGGTGAGGTGGGAGGTCGTGCCTAGTGGAAGGTCACGGAGGCTGCTGTCCTCAGCAGGAATTCATCTAGTTTGTATGGAGCCCCACCAGGTCCTTAGGAGAAGGTTATAACGGAAAAGCAACCCTGGCTCCTCCTGGCTCTCTGGCTTCTACCCTGGGATCTTTCCCTTTGATACATCCTTTTACCACGATGACATCCACACCTGACACAGCCGAGCAGGCTCTCCCATCTTTGCCCAAGTCAAGTCAGTGCTGGTGTCAAGTCCTTAGAACCAGAAGCTAAACAAAACTATTTTCTTTATGCAATACTCAGCCCCAGTTCTTTTTATCATAGTAACAGAAAAACTGACTAATACAGGGATCTCCTTCCTGTATTAGTGATGGTCTGTCCTCAGTGTCAGCAGACCACATAGACTGACCACTGCACTGATAAAACATTAACGTTTCAGATTGGTGAAGCCCTGCCATTTCCAGACCTCCTGAGAAATCATTCGAATCATTTTACCGCCCCCTCCCCCAATTTTAAGTTAGAAATGTTACTAAAGATACCTTACAAATACAAGCAGTACTGAAAGCTATCAATTTGAGTCAGGGGGCCCAGGGCTCAGTGTGCCAGGAAGCAGGTGAGAGAATGTAAGTTGGTTTGTATGAGCCATTTTAAGTCTAAAAAAAAAAAACTGGAGATGACAAACAGTGTAGATAGGTTCCTTTCCTTCAACACTTTGACTTCTTTGGAACATCTGAGCCATGGAATTGTATCAGCAGCCTGTTAGAAAAAGCTGGGCTTGCTGATTTCTGTGATAGAAACGTGTCCTTGCCTGATTCCTGCCATGGGGCCCCTCGAGTGACTGTATGTGGGGAGTAGAGAGAGTAAGATGGGGTGATTCTCATGATGAGTGTGATTCTTTGTGTTAATTTGTTTTCCATTATAATGAAATAACTGAGGCTGGGTGCTGCACAAAGAAAATAGGGTTATTTTGCTTATGTTTCTGGAGGTTCCAGGCCACACCCTTAGTGTAGCCCTGTGCAATCGATGTCTCTGGCTTCAGTTTTCTTGTCTGTAGAATGGGGATGATTGAGTATAGCACTGTCTCCTAGACATCACAGCGATCGTGTCATCTATCTGTGTGGAGATGCTTAGATACGGCACATGCTAAATAGTCAGGATTTTCCCTTCACAGCGGGGAATCTGGTCCCTAAAGTCAGTGTCAGGTGTGGCTTCCCTTCTCCCTCTGAAGTTCCATAAAATGTGGACACTGACTTGCTAGAGCATGTCCCACACTGTGCCAAGGCTGTTTTTCCACTCACCTGTCTCACCATTAGCCCAGGAATCCCTGGGAGTTGAGACTGTGTTCTTTAAAAAAATAACTTTAAGGCTGAGCACTGATGGCTCACGCCTATAATCATAGTGATTCAGTAGGCTGAGATCTGAGGGTTGTGGTTCAAAACCAGCCCCCTGCAAGAAGGCTCCTCTTTCTAGCTAAACGCAAGAAAACCAGAAATTATGCTGTGGCTCAAAGTGATAGACAGCTAGTTTTGAGCAAAAGAGCTCAGGGACAGTGCCCAGGCCCTGAGTTCAAGTTCTATGACCAACAAAAAAAATTTAGTAAAGGTGCAAAGTAGTTTCAGTTCAATGTGTCAGTTTATGGGTACAATGCATCTTGATCTATGTCACCCTTCCATTGTTACTCCTGTGTCTTTCCTGACCCCTCAACTTACCTTGCTCCATTTCTCATATGTGCATTGAATATTAGGACTGTATTCACCCATTCTTGCTCTCTCCACTCTTGCATCTGTCCCCATCCCCTTCCCTGCCTCCTCCATAACACAATTTGTAGCTTCTTGATGTTCATTTTGTTAAGTCGTAACACCATTGCAATCCTCCCCTGTGTATACCATACTCAGTCTCTCTCTCTCTCTCTCTCTCTCTCTCTCTCACACACACACACACACACACACACACATACACACCTATGCCTCTATATGTTTTCATATATGTTTATAGTTCAGATCTAACTTCCACATATTAGAGAAACATTCACTCAGAGCTCCAGTTACTTTACTTAACATAAATTTTCCAGGTCCATCTATATATCCTTAATAGTCTTCCTGATGGATGAGTAAAATTCCATTGTGACCAGACAGTGTGTGTGTGTGTGTGTGTGTGTGTGTGTGTGTGTGTGTGAGAGTGTGTGTGTGAGAGAGAGAGAGAGAGAGAGAGAGAGAGAGAGAGAGAGAGAGAGAGAGAATGTGTATATGGCACATTTTTGAATACCTGTTAGCTGATGTTGCGCCCACCATTCTTGCTTGAGAGACAAGAGGAAGAAAGGCTCCAGTAAGGCTTGCACAGGGGATGTGGGTGGCAGGACTATGATGATGAGACCGAGACAGAGATTACTGCTGGCCTCTGGGTCCTCAGCTCACCGTCAGAGAACTCAGCCAGCCATGTACTGAAAATAGCAAAAAGTAATTGTGTCTGTATTGAACACATCAGCTTTTCTTCTTGTCATTATTCCCAACACAATGTCACATCTATTACATTTGCACTGTATTAAGTATTGTGAGTAGCAAGGATTTAAAGTTTGGAAGGGGACCGTGTAGGCCATGCACAAACACTGCAGCATCTCCCTCCCTCTCTACCACCATGCTCCTCCCTCCCTCTCTCTCCCCCTCCTTCTCTCTCCCTCCTTCCCTCCTTCTTTCTTTTCCTCCTTCCCTCCCTCCCCCTTCCCATCTCTCCCCCTCCCTCTCTCCCTTTCTCTCTCCCTCCTTCCCCCTCTTTCTCCCTTCCTTACTATGCCTGGACTAGGGCTTGAACTGAGGGCCTCAAGCTCCTCCTTAGCTTTTTCACTCAAGGCTGATGTTCTACTTCTTGAGCCACACTTCCATTTCTGACTTTTTGCTCATTAATTGAAGATAAGAGTCTTTCAGATTTGTCCACCCCAGGCTGGCTTTGAAGTGGGATCCTCAGACCTTAGCCTAGATCTCATTTCTTTGAAGCACAAACTAGGGAAGTGACTTAAATGTGGCAAGGTGCTAGTGCCTCAGGTCAGATTCCCAGGAAGTGAAGCCTGGATTGTCAAGGGATGGAGAGTGAGGGATCAGGGCAGTTTGAGGTTGTGAGGGGGATCTGGGGTGAACTGTTACCTAGTTTTTGTATTTTTTATTGTAAAGATACTGTACAGAGGGGTATAGTTACATGAGTAATGTGATGAGTACATTTCCTATCTAGCATTGCTACCTCCTCCTTTGTTTTTCTCCTACCCTCCCTTCCCTCCTCCCCCCACAAGTTCTAAAGTTCATTTTCAACATAGTGTCTTGTACATCTCATTGTTACAATGGGTCAACCTGTCTCCTTATTTCAGCATTTTGTTATTTCCCTTCCCCTCCCCAAATTAGAAAAATGCATATACAAGAAGCAGGGCACTGGAATCAAATACAGTGAAAACAGGGGTTGTACCATGGGGGAAGAACATACAAAAGAAACAAAAGGATCACATAGTACACTAAAAGTACATTAAAAACAATAGCAAGAAAGAAAAAACCACTTGTGTCCCTATCTTGGGGTTCATTACACTTAACATCATCTTATATGGTCATATGTACATAGCTTTTGACCTTTTCTGCTTATCCTAGACATATACTAGTTATTCCCTTATTGGGAAACCATGGGACCTATGTTTCTTTGGGCCTGGTTTACTTCACTTAATATAATTTTTTCCAAGTCTTTCCATTTCCTAACAAATGGGACGATGTCATTCTTTCTGGAGGCATATATATACATATATATATATATGTATATATATATATGTATATATATATATATGTATATATATATGTATATATATATATGTATATATATGTATATATATATATATATGTATATCACATTTTCTTGATCTAGTCATCTACTGAGGGGCATCTGGGTGGTTCCCTATCTTAGCTATGGTAAATAATGCTGTGATAAACATAGTTTGTGCTGGTTTTTTGTCTTGGGGTTTGAACTCTGGGTCTGGGCACTGTCACTCAGCTCTTCAGCTCAAGGTTAGCGCTCTACCACTTGAGCCACAGTGCCACTTCTGGCTTTTTCTGTTTATGTGGTGCTGAGGAATTGAACCCAGGGCCTCATGCATGTGAGGCAAGCACTCTACCAGTGAGCCACCTTCCCAGCCCATGCTGGTAGCTTTAGTATGGCCTTGTTTGTGATTGTTTGGGTAAATGCCCCAAACTGGGATTGCTAGGTCATAGGGGAGCTCTATGTGGAGTCTTTTAAGGAACCTCCATACTGCCTTCCAAAGTGGTTGAACAAGTTTACACTCCCACCAACAATGCAGTAGGGTTCCCTTTTGGCCACATACCTTCCAACATCCGTTGTTATTAGATTTCTTGATTATAGCCATTCTAACTAGGGTGAGGTGGAATCTCAATGTTGTTTTGATTTGCATTTCTTTTGTGGCTAGAGGAGTTGAGCATTTTGTCCTGTGTCTATTGGCCATTCTTATCTCTTCTTCAGAGAAGTCTCTCTTTAAGTCTTTAGTCCACTTATTAATGGGGAAGTTGTTTCTTTGAAGATTTGTTGTTGGAGGATTTAATTTTTTGAGTTCTAAGTATATTTTAGATATGAGACCCTTGTCCATTGTATGGCTAGTGAAGATCTTCTCCCAATCCGTGGGCTTTCTATTGATCTTGCTAGCTATGTCCTTTGCCATGCAGAAGCTCTGCAACTTCATGCAATCCCATTTGTCCCTTTCTTTGATGTGTTACGTTTTGGCCTGTGCCAAGGAGCCCTAAAGTTTCTCCTATTTCTTCCTGTAATGTTTCTAGGGCGTTGCTTTGACTTTGAGGTCTTTGATCCATTTGGAGTTGATTCTGGAGCAGAGTGATATATTAGGATCTAGCTTTAGTTTTCTACAGGTGTTTAACCAGTTTTGCCAGCACCATTTACTGAAGAGGCCGTCTTTCTTCCATTCCATTTTTTAAGCTCCCTTATCCAAGATTAGGTGGCTGTAGGTCTGTGGGTTTCTTTCTCGATCTTCAGTTTGATTCCATTTGTCCTCAGGTCTGTTCTGCCATTACCAAGCTTTTTTGATTACTATGGCTTTATAATTGAGTTTAAAGTTTGGGATTGATATTCCTCCAGCACTGTTATTTCTGCTAAGGATTGTTTTTGCTATTTGGAGTCTTTTATTGTTCCATATGAATTTTTGGATTGTTTCTTCTATTTCATTAAAGAATGAAGTTGCGATGTAGATAGGTATGGCATTGAATTTATAGATAGCCTTTGGCAGTATTGCCATTTTCATGATGTTAATCCTCCCAATCCAGGAGCATGGGAGGTTTCTCCACTTCCTTAGTTCTGCTTTAATTTCTTTTTTTCCAGATTTTTAAAGTTTTTATCATAGAGGTCCTTCACTTCTTTAGTTAACTCCTAGTATTTTATTTTTTTGTGGGGCTATTACAAAAGGAGTCGCTTTCCTGATTTCAGCTGTGCTTTTCTCATTGTTGGCATACAGAAAAGCCATTGATTTTTGAGGGTTAATTTATAATTTTGGATTAGCTTGAGTACCTTAGGAGTGGAGTCCATGGGGTGCTTTAAATACAAGATCATGTCATCTGCAAAGAGTGAGAGTTTTACTTCATCTTTCCCTATTTGGATCCCCTTTATGTTTGCATCTTGTCTTATTGCTGTAGCTAGGCATTCTAAAACTAAATTGAAGAGAAGTGGAGAGAGTGGACATCCTTGTTTTGTCCCTGAATTTAGAGGAAATGGCTTTAGCTTTTTGCCATTAAGTTGTTATCTAAGTTTATCTTGAGCCATAATGGTGGGCTGGAAAGCCTGAGCTGCATTTTAAAGTCTGGAGAGGGCCAATTTTATAAGTCATAAGCTGGTGTGTGTGTGTGGGGGGGGTCAGGTATGTATGGGTATGTATTCACATGCATGGATGCACACAGGTGTGTTACATGTGTGCATGTGTGTACATACCTTTGTGCATGTAGCTGTACACAGGTGTAGGTATATACAGGGGTCACATTGTCTCTGAGCAAGAACAGCTCCTATCTGGTAGAGTGCACCAGCCCTTCAGAGCAGGGGCAGCCGTGATAGACATACCACCCACCTGGAAAAAGAGTCCTGCATTGGGAGCCAGTGCCTCATGTCTGTAATTCTAGCTACTCAGGAGCCTGAGACTTGAGGATTGCAGTTCAAAGCCAGTCTGGGCAGAAAAATCTGTGAGAGTCTTAACTCCAACTAATCACCCAAAATGCTGGAAGTAGAGCTGTGGTTCAAGTGGTAGAGTGTTAGCTTTGAACAAAAAAAGCTCAGGGACTGTGTCTGGGCCCTAGGACCAGCAAAACAACAACAACCACCAACAACAACAACAAGTAGAGGTCTGGGTGTGGCATCAATATCATTCTCCATAGCAAGCAAAATTCCACTCAGGTCTAATTGGCATCCCTCACACTTTGGATAACAAGTCTTAATGAGGAGACAGAATGTGGATGGTTCCGAGAGACTTTATTTTTTTAAACAGTTTGTTAATTTTCTAGTGCTGATCCTGGGGCTTAAACCTGAGCACTATCCTTGAACATTTTTTTTCTTTAAAGCTGGTACTTAACCACTTGAGCGTTAGCTCCACTTCCTGATCAGGGAAGAATCCCATAGTCTTTCTTGCCCTAGCTGGCTTTGAACCTTGATCCTTAGATCTCAACATCCTTGGTACCTCAGATTACAGGTGTGAGCCACTGACACCTGGTTGCCAGTGACGTTTTTTGACCCAAGGATACAAGCCTGCACAATAAAGTCTTCCCATCTTTAAGATGGGATTTTTATGTGGAATCTTCAGACTTTTCCATGCTAGTGATTAATTCAGAAACATTTCTAACATCATGTGGGTCTAACACCCCATGTCTAAGAGCTGACCCAGCTTCCCAGCTTCTAGGTTCCCATGTGCCTTTCTTCCCAGTCTGTGCACTGGCCAGAAACTTACTGTAGCAGATCAGGTCCTTCCCTGGGCTGGCCTCCCTGGGTCTGCTGTAGCAGTTGAGGACAGCACGGGACAGCACAGGTGCATGGTTGTGGTGGCTGCCATCTGTTTGTTTCATCACCAATCTCGGATAGAGTTAGAATCCTGCCAAACTCACCCACAGGCTGTTTGTCCCTCAAGGGCTCATGGCTTACTTTGGTCACTTTCTAGCTCTCCCAGGAGATACAGTGCTCCATGGCCAGCTACCTCCAGTCCCTGGTGAAGTCAGAGAAGAACCGCCAGGTCATGTGTGAGGCAGGGATGCTCCGGGCACTCATGACCTCTTGCCGCAAGTCCCTGAGCACCAGCAGCAGCCCCCTGCACTCTCTCCTCATCAGAATCTTTGAAAAGCTTGCTTCCCAAGCCATCGAACCAGACATGCTAAGGTACCAACTGTGTGCACTAAGCAGTAAATATGACAGAGTCAGGTGGATGCTGGTGGCTCACACCTATAATTCTAGCTTCTTAGGAGGCTGAGATCTGAAGATCATGGTTCAAAGCCATCCCAGGCAGGAAAGTCCCTGAGACTTTTATCTTCATGAACCAGCAAATAGCTATAAGTGTCACTGTGGCTCAAGTGGTAGAGTGTTGGCCTTGGGCAAAAGAAGCTCAGGGACAGCTCTCAGGCTCTTGAGTTCAAGCACCAGGACTAACACAAAAAATAACAAAAACAAAATCATCTCATATGCAAGAAGAGAGGGTATGAGGCTGTGAATTCAAATCCTGGGACTAGTAACAAACAAAACAACAAAAACTTGCAAACAATGTACAACACAAGGTGTAGTTGAGACATCTAGCTTTGTTAGCTCTCTGGGCTGGGTCGCAGGAAGGGATGGGCTACTGCATGGCTGTTGGAAACAGCATTTCAAGGCAAAGGAAGACAGAATCAGGGACACTGAACACCTAGAGAAGCGATCTGCAAACGTTTTTGCTGGCTGAATATCTTCACTTGGTTCTCTTGTGTGTTGTAATATTCAGACAATTTCTTGGCCTCGGAATTCACCTACCTCTGCCAGCTGCAACAAAAATCCTCAGTTCTCCTCAAGGGCACACAGGTGAGTGTGATTGCTCAGGTGAGGTGGGGGGAAGAAAAACAGTGGCTTAATGGAATGCAAAGGAATTCTCATTCCTAGTGAAAAAATCATTCATAACAGAGGGAAAGCAGACAGATTAAAAAACATGGAGCAAGCAGGCACTGGTACCTCATGACTATAATCCTAGCTACTCAGGAGACTGAGATCTGAGGAACATGACTCAAAGCTCAGGCAGGAAAGTCTGTGAGACTCATCTCTAATTAACCACCAAAAAGCCTCAAATGGAGCTGTGGCTCATGTGGTAGAGTGCTAGCCTTGAGCAAAAAAAAGCTCATGGAGTGCGCCCAGGTCATAAGTTCAAACTGGCACTGGAAAAAAAATTAAAAGAAAATCAACAGAGATAGGGCTTTGTTATGGGAGCTCCTGGTGACCTACAGAAAGCCCCCTCAGAGTTGTGACAGGTCCCTTGGGGATACCACCCCAAAACACAGTGTAGAAAAGAGCTGAGGGAGGACACATCTTCTCTTGTTTGTTGCTTCAGGGTCACAGGCAGCAGATCCAGGCAAAGCTGAGGGCCCTGCGGATGCCAGCCCATGCCCTGGAGTGGAGCTCAGGTCTCCGGGGGCCTGCCAGGATTCCACCACTGCCCTTCAGACAGCCATGAGCCTCATCTCCATGACCTCCCCGCGCAACCTGCAGTCCCAGAGAGCCACCCTGGCTCCATCCTTTGTGGAATTTGACATGTCTGTGGAAGGTTATGGGTGCGACTGACTTTTACATATTTTGAAAATGGCTTGGTAGTGTTTTCTAGTGCCACTGATGAATTTGAACATTGATTATAAAGTCACTCAAGAAGACAAACGTGTCTAAGTAGTAGTAGTCCTGTAGCCATTGGCTTTCCCAGAGGGACAGTGTCTCTCTACCATGGAGGACCAGGGCCCTTCTTTCCCTGTTATGCTGCTCCTAGAAAGCCCTGTTGCCCTGTCTAGCTTCCAATGTAGATTATTCCCTTTGGGGTACCCTACCAGCACCAGTTACTTTCTGTCTGTGGGCCCTGATGGTGGAGGAGGGGTACAATCCCTGCTAATATTAGGATCGATGACATGGCTCAGGCTGGCAGTGTGGATGCAAGACGTTGGCTTGCAGTCCAGTGACTGGATGTTTTCTTATTTCAAGCTGTCTGTTTATTCCGACCTTGTCGACAGTCATGGGGACCAGCACGGAGTACTCTGTTTCTGGAGGAATTGGGACAGGTAGGGATCTCCCAAGAGGCTTTGTTCTTCATCTGGTCCCAGGAATAAATCCTCAGGTAATTCTTGGCTACAGATTTCTAATTGGTGTATTCAGAAAGCACGAGTCTCCTTTGGGGCCTGAGAATCTGTGTGTGAGCTACCACGTGTGTTCACTCACACTCAGAGGAAGTGTCCTGCTCACTGTGTCCCCAGGGCTCACTTAGTGCCAGTGGCCTGAGAGGCGACTCTGTCAGTCAGCCTGCACCCGATTCATCCTGTTGGTGCCAGGTACAGTTGAATTAGAGAGAATTGTGAGTTCTGGACAGATAGCCACCAAGAATGGACCAGAAACTGGGGGCCACTCCTAGCCACTCAGGAGGCTGAGATCTGAGGATCATGGTTCCAAGTCAACCTAGACAGAAACCTCTGTGAGACTTATCTCCAATTATCCACCAAAGAGAAGTTGTAAGTGGAGCAGTATCTCAAGTGGTAGAGAGTGCTAGCCTGGAGCAAAAAGCTCAGGACAGCACCCAGGCCCCGAGTTCAAGCTCTAGGACCAACACACACAAAAGACAAGAAAAGAGAAGAATGGACTGGACCTTGGCAGGTGGCTTCGGGGAAGGGGGGAGGGGAAGTCACACTGGGCACACTTACTTTGCATCGCATGGTGCTTAGATGAAAACCTACCTGGCAGGACAGTGCAGGCTCAGTGCTGATGGAGACCAACAGGAGAACCAGACTTTGGGATTCTGTGGGAACATGGTGCTGAAAGCCATTGCCCTCTGGCCCATCAGTGTAGGGCAAACCTCCTTCCGTATGAGCCAGGCACCAAGTATGCCAGGATGGCTGCTGATGCCACTTAGTGAGGACGGTGCCTGTCTGTCCTTCCAACTCTGCTATGAGATGAGAGAGCATGGGGGTATCTCTAGAGTGAGCCACATCACCTTCCAAAGATTTTTGTTGTTGTTGGTGGTGGTGGTCCTGGGGCTTGAGCTCAGGGCCCTGAGCTCTTTCACTCAAAGCTAGTACTCTACCACTTTGAGTCACAGCTCCACTTCTGGTTTTGGAGATGAACCGCAATCATCAGATCTTAGCCTCCTGAGGAGCTGGGATTACAGGTGTAAGCCACTTGTAATGCTTACAAGAAGTAAGCATTACTTACTTCTTCTGAGTGTCTTCTGCCGAATCTGAATGATGACACATGGTGTCCACTGCCTTATGGAGTTGGGATGAAGTGGGCTTGCGGGTTGACAGACTCCATGCCTGCATCTAGTAGGTGCACAGCAGAGCTGAGTTCAGAGCTGCGAGATGAGCTGTGCTTGTGTACTTCCCAGGTGCTTCCAGATCATTCCCTCCACCTGGAGGCCTGACCTTCTCCTGCTGGTTCCTGATTAGCCAGCAGGCCACTGTCACTGAGGGCCACCCACTGCGCTTTCTGACCCTGGTGCGACACCTGGCCAGGACGGAGCAGCCCTTCGTCTGCTTTTCTATCAGCCTCTGTCCGGATGACCTCTCTTTAGTTGTGTCTACAGAAGAGAGAGAGTTTCAGCCACTGGGTAAGGCACTGAGGGTTGAAGCTGGTTTCACCTACATTTAAGGGGAATAAAACTGAATTACAAGCACAAGGCACAGGCGTGCTTGGAAGCTTGATATCTGCCCATTTCTCTTTGTCATTTGACTTGGTTCTCTTGGGTTACACACTTGGTACATATCTAAATATATATTGAAAAAGATCTCTATACTTATCTATGTGTCTGTCTATCATCTATCTACCTACCTTTGTCAGTCAGTCGATCTGTCTGTCTGTCTCTGTCTGTCTGTCTCTGTCTGTCTGTCTCTGTCTCTCTGTCTCTGTCTCTGTCTCTGTCTCTCTCTCTCTCTCTCTCTCTCTTTCTGTCTATGCTGATCCTGGGGCTTGGACTCAGGGACTGGGTGCTATCCCTGATTATTTTTTTCCTCAAGATTAGTGATCTGCCACTTGAGCCACAGCTCTGCTTCAGGCTTTTTTGGGGCAGTTAATTAGAGATCAGTTTCATGGACTTTTCTGCCCTGTCTGGCTTCAAACTACAGTGCTTAGATTTCAGCCTCCTGAGTAGCTAGGACTACAGATGTGAGCCACTAGCTCCTGGCTCTTTTTTTTTTGGGGGGGGGGGCGGTCCGGTCGTGGGGCCTGAACTCTGGGCCTGGGCACTGTCCCTCAGCTCTTCAGCTCAAGGCTAGCGCTCTACCATTTGAGCCACAGCGCCACTTCCGGCTTTTTTCTTTTTGCTTATATGGTGCTGAGGAATTGAACCCAGGGCCTCAGGCATGCAAGGCAAGTGCTCTACCACTGAGCCACCTTCCCAGCCCTAGCTCCTGGCTCTTATCTATATACATATTTATTATGAGCCACTGTGGCCTGAGCTCTGGGTGGCTTTATAGTTCTTGAATACTCAGTGGTTTTCGAGAAACATAACTTAGTCACTACAGAGTGATCATAGATTGGGGGATTTGCCTGAATGGACAAAGGCTGAATGACCTCCTGAGCAAGGCTTGTGCAGGAAAAAACAGAGCTGAGCCGGAGCTGAGGTGGCCTTAGACATGTCCACAGACACCCCTGTGGTTCACACAGCTGGTGGGTGCTCTGGCAGGCTGATAACCCTGGGCACCCAGGAGCCTGAGCTTTCTTCAGTGAAGCTCCCTTAGGCAACTCTGGGCTCTGCCTTTGTTCTACAAGCTCACCTGTCTGAGAGAGCCAAGCCCATGGTACTCTAGCCCCCTTTGCCTCCTGTGTATCCTGAGAGCTATTATCTCAGCAAATCTTGTGGAAGGCCCAGAGAATAAGGGGTACTGTTGGCCCCAGAAAGACTGATGAGCTCTCTCCTTCTTAGGAGATG
This sequence comes from Dipodomys spectabilis, assembly GCF_019054845.1. Classification (NCBI taxonomy): domain Eukaryota; kingdom Metazoa; phylum Chordata; class Mammalia; order Rodentia; family Heteromyidae; genus Dipodomys; species Dipodomys spectabilis. The sequence goes on along the minus strand of NW_024870884.1, from coordinate 15,386,958 downwards.
GCCTGCACATGGTCATTGGGAGCCACCTTATATGGGTTAGCTTGTGGCTAAGGCCTGGCTTCTGGGGGAATTTTAGTTATGTGATGTTGGCTTCTACTCATAGGGTTTTTGGGAACACTAACTGAACTTAATGACTAAAACTAGCATCTGGCATGGGTCTGAGGTCAACCACTGGTGCAGCTGTTTGTTTTCGTTATTGAAGAGTCAAGGCCTAACCTGAGAGCTGGTGGCTCATCCCTGTAGTCCACGCTACTCTAAGGAGGCTGTGATGTGAGATCATGATTTGAAGCCAACTCAGGCAGAAAAGTCTGTGAGACCCTTATCTCTACTTGAAATCCAAAAAATAAAAATAAAAAGCCCAAGTAAATTGTGGTTCCAGTGGCAGAGTGTTAGCCTTGAGCAAAAGAGCTAAAGGACAGTACCCAGGTCCTGAGTTTAAGCCCCAGGACCCGAGTTTAAGCCCCAGGACTCTCTCTGTCTCTGTCTCTCTCTCTCTCTCACACACACACAGAGGAGTGAAGGTGTAGATCATGGCTCCAGGGGTTCTGTAGCTTACCCCAGTCACTCTCAGCTCACTATAACATGAAATGCCCAGCCTTTGCTTTGTCTTGAAGATATCATGGAACCTGAGGACGAGGGTGAGCCCTCTGCAGGACGCCAGCTTCAGGTCAGGTGTGGTCAGCATCTGGCTTGTGGTCAGTGGCATCACCTGGCTGTGGTGGTCACCAAGGAAATGAAAAGGAATTGCACTGTCTCCACCTATCTGGATGGACAGGCCATTGGCTTGGCCAAGGTGAGATCATCCCCTAAGTGGTATTTGACCCATGACCCTGCCTTCCAGCCCTGCCACCTGGTACGACCCTGGTTCAGTTCTGTGTTCTCTCCTGGCAGCAGGTTTGATATCTAATACAATTCCCTCTTGCTGTGGGGATATTGCCTGAGCTCACACCTAAAATGGGCAAGCTTAGAAAGGGGGTTGAAGGTCAGAGGACCAGGAAGGAAGTCAGGACAAGGGGCTAGATCTGTAGGAAACTTCATAAGAAGGCAGTACCAATTTCTGGAGTGCATAAAGCACTTGGAAGTGCAGATTTTCCAGGAAGGCCTGGTAGGACTTAAGGTTAGACTTTTCTAGAAGCTTCTTGGCAAGACCAACACAGGAGTGTATACAGTACCCTTAGGAGTAAGACACCAACAACCTTTCCTATTTAAGACAAAAATACAAAGGAGGTACCCAGGCCATGGAGACCAAGAGCTGGCAGGGTGCTATATGAGCAGCCCTTATCAAAGGGCCTAAGGAGGTCAGGGAGGGGAGGCCTTCCTGGGTAGCTAGCCTTCCACTCAGGCTCCAGGAAGAGCATCTACATTCTACAATTTTTCTTTTGCTGCCAATACTGGGAAGTGAACTCAGAGTCTAGGTATTTGTCTCAGCTTTTTTGCTCAAAGTTAGTGTTCTACCACTTGAACCACAGCTCCACTTACAGGTTTTTTTGAGGGGGGGTTAATTGGAGATAAGAGTCTTACAGACTTTTCTGCCCGTTATCTTTGAACCATGGTGCTCAGAATTCAGCCTCCTGAGTAGCTATATTACAGGCATGAGCCACCAGCACCCAGCAACATAGCCTTTTTTAGTCGAACACAGCCTATATCCCAGACCAGTGGCATCGGAACTGCTGAGGGTGGATAATCTGACCAGTCACTAGAATGTTCATATTTTCTTTGTTCTAATATGCAGGCAGAATGAAGCACCTTAATTCAAAATTTTCAGCTTATGTAGTGTTGACATTTAGGGATGATAAAAATCTTTATAGTGGGATCCTGTTTTTTTCTGTGTCAATTTAGTGTTTAATTAGATGCTAGATGTCATAGCAAAGTTCTCTTGCCATGTCCCCATTGTGACCACCCAGATTTTCTCCAGATACTGTCTAATGTAGCATGAGGGGCACAGCGTCTCAGGTTAAGAAACACGAGGTTAGCCAGGCACCAGTGGCTCACACCTGAAATCTAAGCTACTCAGGAGACTGAAATCTGCTGATCATACTTCAAAGCCAGCGGAGGCAGGAAAGTCTGTGAGATTCTTATGTCCAATTAACCACCAGTAAACTGGGAGTGGCACTGTAGCTCAAAGTGGTAGAGTGCTAGTCTTGGGCAAAAGAGTTCAGGGACAGTGCACAGGCCCTGAGTTCAAGCCCCAGATAGTCAAAAAAAAAATTCTCAGCTGGGCACCAGTGGCTCACGCCTGTAATCCTAGCTACTCAGGAAGCTGAGATCTGAGGATCGCGGTTCAAAGCCAGGCCGAGCAGGAAAGTCCGTGAGACTCTTATCTCTAATAAACCACTAGAAAACCAGAAGTGGCGCTATGGCTGAAGTGGTAGAGTGCTGGCCGTGAGCTGAAGAGTGCAGGGACAGTGCCCAAACCCAGAGTTCAAGCCCCACGATGGACTAAAGGAAAAAAAAATTCTCCATGAACATGTCACCTGCAAACAGAGACTCTTCTTTTCTAAGCTGTATGAATATTGTCAGTACATAAAACTTTATTAATAAACACTAAAGTTCTTAGAGGGATGACTATATAAGGATAATTAACATTGCATTTATTTTGACATTTTTTATCAAAATTGTCTCCTCAGGGATCATTAGTATTTTATTTTTGTCTACATTTTACAGGTTGTTTTACTGTATATTTCTTGGATTTCAGTTGCTATTTTAAATCTTTAGATAAAAGTAAATTTTTATTTTGAAATAAGAATGAGGTTCATTATGCCATGTCATTAGACATTTGATTTATTAATTCTGAGGCTTAACACCACTTATTTCTTCCATCATTCATATTTTAACAGATGCTGTATATTCAGGCCTTACCAGGACCTTTCCTTGCAATGGATCCATCTTCATTTGTGGATGTTTATGGCTATATTGCAACCCCAAGAGTTTGGAAACAAAAGTCCTCATTAGTTTGGCGTCTTGGCCCTGCATACCTCTTTGATGAAGCCATATCATTGGATACTCTAGAAGTTATTATCAAACTTGGCCCAAGATACTGTGGTAACTTTCAGGCAGTGCATGATCAAGGTATGCAGTGTTTTGATTTATGATGTTCTCACTGATAGCTTTTAAATGGACTTCTACTTATTTATAGCATAAAGCCACTTACACAACCATGCCATTGCTGTACTGTTCACTATAGCCAAAGTATGAAAACAACCCACATGCCCCTCAAATATGGTATATATACCACATTTTAATCAACCATTAGAAAGATTAGTACATTTGCAAAGAAATGGATGGATCTGGAAAAAAATTATGTTAAGTAAGTCAGGCCTAGAAAGACAAAGGACAAATATGTTCTCTCTCATAATATGTGGAAATTAGAACTACTTTATAAATGTACAAGTAAACACATACAAGTTGTATGCAAGTGAACACAAATGTATTAACATAAATATGAAATGTGCAGGGGAGAATTCAAATGTAATTCCTTAAAAAATGAACTCATAGTCCAACAAAATGAATACTGGGAAACTCACTTGAGAGGTATGAGGAGTAGGTAGGGGGGTAGATGAAGGAAAAGAGGAAGGGAGGGGGAGAATGCAGTAATAATATTTGATGTATATCCTATGATACTAAGAAAATTTAGAAGAGGGAGTAGATTGGGAAGAATGGGGGAGAATGATGAAATGGGTGACATTGATCACGCTGCATTGTACTTACAAAATGATCTGTTGAATGGTAACTCCTACAACTACTTTAAGATACTAAAAGTATACTTTTTTTTAAAAAAGAATGAACTCACCACAGGTCAATCATTAGGGAAAGCCTTTGTAATTGGATCATTATATATTTACAACCTAACCAAAAATGTCACAGAAAAGGAAATGACAATATCCTTTAGGTTTCAACTCCAAAAGCATCTAATGGAAGAGGGTGAGTGGGTAATACCATCGGCAAAGGGAGAAAGACATGAGATAAATAAGCTACATTCCTCTTAATGAAGAAGCTTTTTAACTAAAGTATACTGTTGTCTTAAATTATTAAACAGGCAGACAAAACATCCACATTTTCATTATTGATTGTTGGCTGTTCAAGCAGGGAGCATTGCTCTCCGAGCTCCGTTAAGTCAAGGGGGTCAGTTCCCATCTGGGAAGAATGATAAATGCATCTCTGCGTAGAGGCTTTGTGCGCAGTGAGGGGCAATTGAGTGCTGTTGAGTGTTTTCTGTCTCCAAGCCCATGTCTTGTTTGAACTTCATTTCCTGTGGCAAATGGCATTGACCAGTGCAACGGGTCTAGGTCAAGTTTCACTGATTCTATACCCATAGTGTCACTAACACTCTGGCTCTTACTCCCTTGGAAAACTAGTGTGCTAATTCTAGGCGGGATATTCACTACCAGAAAAATGCTAGGTCTTTTAGCCCAGCTTATTTCCTTTTGTTGAAGTTGAGTTTCTTTTCAGTTGGCAGATTTGTTTTTGTTCAAGGCTAGCACTTTACCATTTGAACCACAGCTCTACTTCTGGGTTTTTGCTTAATTGGAGATAAGAGTCTGATGGACTTTTCTACTTGGGCTGGCTAGGATTACAGGTGTGAGCCACCAGTGCCTGGCTCTGCTAAATGTTTTATACTCTGGTAATTTCCACCTGGAACACCTTTATTTTTATAAAAGGGTCACTTTGAAGGATTTCTCTCTGCACGCAAAAACATCCAGTGTAAAAACAAAAGCATCCTCTCAGTGATTACCTTGTTGCATGGTAGTATATACATTGTATTTTCATGCTAGTACTGGGGCTTGAACTTAGGGCCTGGATGCTGTTCTTTAGCTGTTTTGCTCAAGGCTGGCACTCTACCAGTTGAGCTACACCTTTACTTCTGCCATTTTTTTGTGGTTAATTAGAGATAAGAGTCTGAAGGATTTTTCTGTCAGGCTGGCTTTGAATTGCAGTCCTTAGATCTCAGCCCCAGGGTTATAGACATGAGCCACTGGCAACTGGGGACTACAGGTATTTGTTTGAGGATTTATTTCCTTCTCTATGAAGGAGTCAAGGACTGATTGAAGGTGTGTTGCTATAGGAGAGGACTCAGACAGTGAGGCCACACCCCTGGTTGCAGAGGAAAAGATCTCCTTTGGTCTTCATGTGTCCAGCTCCTCCACCACCAGCATAGCAAACATCAGAAGCATCTACAATGAGGTGGACAGCCGCCTGATCGCCAAGGAGGTACAGCTTCAAACCCTATTTGCTGTTCACTGTTAGAAGTTTGATCTCATAGCTTGCTTCAGCTTCCAACGTCTGAGTAAACTCTAATTCACAATTGTCCATTTGTAGATGGATATCAGTGCCTGCACACCTCCTACCTCATTTATTAAAAGGCCCTGTGCTTCTCCAACCATTAGCACCATCCAAGACTAGATCTTTTATTTATAATTACTCAGAGATGTAAGTGGGTACTCTTCCTGAACAAGAACAAATGGACTGATCTCAATACATAGAGATTCTCAATAACAGAGAAACTACTGCTCTTCCTTCTGGATACTCCTGACTCAACAAAGCTGCATAATGGTTTTTTAGTTGCTCTGATTTTGTTTTTTTTTGGTAGTACCAGGGTTTGAACTCAGGATCTTGTGCTCGCTAAGCTGGCATTCTACCACTTGAGTGATACCTCTCACTTTGCTTGTTGAAGTATTTTTGTGCCAGTCCTGGGGTTTGATTACAGGGCCAGAGAGCTGTCCTTGAGCTCTTTTGCTCAAGGCTATCACTTGAGCCATAACTCTACTTCAGCCTTTTGGTAATTAATTGGAGATAAGAGTCTTATCCTTCTGAGATTGGCTTTCAACTGGGATCATTGGATCTCAGCCTCCTGAGTAGCTAGGATTACAGGCCTGAGCCACTGGCAACTGGCTTATTTTTATTTTTATTTTTTTTAAGATGGTGTCTCATGGACTTCTTTGCCTGGACTGGCTTCAAACTATGATCCTTCAAACTGTAATAATAGTTAATCAGTCTTCTGATTGCATGAGCCATTGGTGCTAAGCATGTTGTAATTTTTTAAAAATAGCAAACTTGCAAAACAATAAGCAAATGCATGTGCAAATAAGGATGTTCAGTTCTTGCATAAAGATCTCTTTGGTTTTTAATGCTGATAAATTTTGGCTGGTTAGTTTATATTCTTTTTGAAAAAAATTTATTGTAAAGGTGAGTTTATATTCTTTTTACTCTTTCCCCAAAGAAGGGATAAGGAATCAGGAACTAGATCTTGCTGAGCTTAGGTGTATAATACACTTTACAATAAAGGGGGTGAGGACTCCTTTCTTTCTGTTCCTCTGAAATCAGCCACAGCTGGGTTTTGCTTTTTTTTTTTTTTTTTGGGGGGTCCGGTCGTGGGGCCTGAACTCTGGGCCTGGGCGCTGTCCCTCAGCTCTTCAGCTCAAGGCTAGCACTCTTCCACTTGAGCCACAGCGCCACTTCAGGCTTTTTTCTTTTTGCTTATGTGGTGCTGGGGAGTCGAACCCAGGGCCTCAGGCATGCAAGGCAAGTGCTGTACCACTGAGCCACCTTCCCAGCCCCACAGCTGGTTTTTGCAAGACCCTGGGCAACCTTGAACTGAGGAGGTAGTAGGTCTTCTTTTGATAATAGCGTTTCACCAGAAGGTGTTAGGTGTCTGTGAGTTCTACCTGCTCTCATCAGCTCCTCTCTCTCTCCATTACCCCTGTTCCCCCCCCCCTTTTTTTTTTTTGCCAGTCCTGGGGCTTGAATTCTGAGTCTGGGTGCTGTCACTGTCTTCTTTTTGCTCAAGGCTAGCACTCTACCACTTGAGCCACAGTGCCACTTCTGGCTCTTTCTGTGTAGTTTATTGGAGATAAGAGTCTCATTGATTTTCCTGCCTGGGCTGGCTTCGAACCAGAACCTCAGAGCTCAATACCTCCTGAGTAGCTAGGATTATAGGTGTGAGCCACTGGTGCTCAGCTAGCTCCTCCTCTCTCTTAATTATGCAGGCTGCATAATTAAGGCAGGTCTACTTGCATTTGAGTCAGTGTGGGAACAGGGCAGGGGAGCCCAGATTTTGGCTTCAGTTCCTCAACCCAAGTTTAAGTATTATTCATCTACTCATCATTGCTCATGGAGTGCCATGAGGACCAGGCCTTAAATTCCCGTCCTTCAGGAGCTCCTGACTCACACCCCTTCTTTATCAAAAGTTTCATAGGACTAATCGTCACCACTTCTTCTAGATGAATATTTCCTCTCGTGATAATGCCGTGCCTGTGTTCTTGCTGAGAAACTGTGCTGGACATCTCTCAGGATCTCTCCGCACCCTGGGAGCTGTCGTTGTGGGCCAGTTAGGTAAGCCAGGCAGTGAAGCTTTACTGTTCTTTGTGAAGAATGGCTTCTGTAGCACAGGCTGGATAGAGCAAGCTGGGGAGCCACGGTAGGAGGGGGAAGACTGGGGAATAAACTTATTCAAAGGTGCTGGGTGCTGATGGCTTACTCTGAAATCCTAGCCACTCAGGAGGCTGAGATCTGAGGATTGTAGTTTGAAGCCAGCCCAGGCAGGAAAGTCAGTGAGCCTCTTATTTCCAATTAACCAGCAAAAAGCCAGAAGTGGAGGGGTGGCTTAAGTGGCAGAGCATCAGCCTTTCACGAAGAAGCTTCAACCCGCAGATTGGGCATAAAACAAAAAAACAAACACCCCTTCCAAACCCAACCAACTAACACCAAACAAAAAAATCCTAGCCAAAGACTGGCTAGCCAGATGAGGTCTTTCTGCTGCATCTGGCAATTGTGACTAAGCTCAGGGACTCACCAGGCTGGTGACCATACACAGCCAGAGCCTGTCTGGGGACCATGTTGAGTAGAGGCAATGGTGGTGGTTGGTTGAGTGCAAACACCAGGCAGCAGCTGCTTGTCATCATGTGATAGAGCAAGAGCCCAGCAGAGAGCCTGGTACAAAGGTCCAGCCCAGCAGTATCCAGAGAACAAGGAAAGGCCAGAGGTTAATCGGAGCAACCAGGAATCAGTGCTTTGGGCTCCCTCAGCACTTGGGCTCCACACAATGGTGCCAAACTGACAGCCTTTGTGCTGTTTGATGATACAGACATTCCCTATACAAGATCCTTCAGCCCCTATGACATTCAAGCCCCTCCCTTTCCTCCCAGCCTGACCCACTGCACAGGCCCCTCAGCTGCACACTGAGAGGCAGGGCAGCTCCCCTAGTCTTGTATGCCACCAGGACCTGCATTACTGTGGTACAGCTGTGATGTGCTGATGAAATGCCTTCTTGGTCCTGTGCAGGGGTGAGAGTATTTCACTCCAGCCCTGCTGCCAGCAGCCTGGACTTCATTGGAGGACCTGCCATTCTCCTGGGTCTCATCTCCTTAGCAACAGATGACCACACCATGTATGCAGCTGTGAAAGTCCTGCACTCGGTCTTGACCAGCAACACCATGTGTGACCGCCTGATGCAGCATATCGGTGGATACCAGGTAACCCTGTCCCTCTCCCACTGAGCGTGGGACTCTCCCAAGCATTGTCATCTCCCCTGCTCCTGTGACATAGCTCAGAATAGCTCAGAGCCTTCTGAGTCTGGAATTGTCACAGCAGACACTAGCGTAAGAGGAGCTATGTGCTGTTGGGTGCTGGTGGCTCACATGGATAACCAGAGCTACTCAGGAGGCTGAGACCTGAGGATCATGATGCAAAGCCAGCCCAGGCAGGAAAGTCCCTGAGACTCTTTTACTTTTTACAATTTTATTGTTAAGATGTTGTACAGAGGGGTTACCGTGACATGAATAAGGCAATGAGTACATTACTTGTTGATCATTGTTCCCCTTCCCTTCCTTGTTATTGTCCCACTATCCCTTCCTTCCCCACCTCCCACCCTCTTACCCCCCTCCTCCTCCTCCCCTCACCACCTGAAGTTGTAAAGTTCGTTCCCAATATACTGTCCTGTGGATATCATTGTTGCAATGGGTCATCCTGTGTCCTTGTTTGTGCGTTTTGCTATTCCCTTTCCCCTCCCCAGAACAGACAAATGTATATACAAGATGCAAGGTATCAAAATCAAGTACAACAGGGGATATGCCATAGGGGAAAGAAGATACAAAGGAAACAACAACAACAAAAGATAAAATCACATGGTCCATTTAAAACAGTAACATAAAGACAGACCTCTTGTGTCCATATCTTGGGTTTCATTTTGCTTAGCATCATCTTATATGGTCATTTGTACATGGTTTTTGAGCTTTTCAGCTCATCAGATAAGATTATCCTATATGTATATTAATTATTGCAAATAAAGGAAACCATGGGAAACTTTGGGACTGAGTAATTTCACTTAATATGATTTTTTTCCAACACTTTCCATTTCCTAACAAATGGAACAGTGTCGTTCTTTCTGATGGAAACATAGAATTACATTGTATAAATGTACCACATTTTCTTCATCCATTCATCTACTGAGGGGCATCTGTGTTGGTTCCATATCTTCGCTATGGTGAATAACGCTGCAATAAACATAGTTGTGCTGGTAGCCTTAGTATGGCCTTGTTTGTGATCATTTGGGTAAATACCCAAAGTGGGATTGATGTGTCATAGGGGAGCTCTGTGTGTAGTCTTTTGAGGAACATCCATACTACTTTCCAGAGTGGCTGAACAAGTTTACACTCCCACCAACAATGCAGTAGGGTTCCCTTTTGTCCACATCCCCTCCAGCATCTGTCATTATCAGATTTTTTGACTATAGCCATTCTAACTGGGGTGAGGTGGAATCTCAATGTTGTTTTGATTTGCATTTCTTTTATGGCCAGAGAAGTTGAGCATTTCTTCATGTGTCTACTTGCCATTCCCTGAGACTCTTATCTCCAATTAATTAATCACAAAAAAGCCAGAAGTATTCTGCACAGTGATTCAAGTAGTAGAGTGCCAGCCTTGAGCAAAAAAAGCTCAGGGATAGTGCCCAGGACCTAAGTTCAAGCCCTAGGACTAGTACGCATGCACGCGCGCGCGCGCACACACACACACACACACACACACACACACACACAAGAGGCCTGTGTAGAACAGAGGATAGTCACTTTTCTGTGGCTTCTGGAAATTTCCAGGATCATTTGTGATCTCTTCACTTTGCCTTTGCACTGTGGCTTAGAGACCAGGCCTCAGAGCCAGAATCTGGGATTTTCATATAACTTGATACTTTCTCTGTACTATTGTTTGCCCTCTCTGCCATGGTTTTCCTACCTGTAAGGTCTAGTTGTTGGACTAGTTATAATCGGGCCACAGTGAGGATCATCTGATTCTGTACAATAGAAGGGTTTAGAATTATGCCTTACCTATAATAGGTGCTCAGAAAATGGTTTTCTCACATGTAGTCTAGCCAAGAACTAACCAGGGCTAGAGTATAGGGTTGTTAGCACAGTTAATAAGTTCCAGTGAGACATGGAGACATCTCTGGTATAACCTTTGCCTGACAAGAAGGTGGCTAGGACAGGAGTCTGAGGGAACAGGGCTAGGGGCACATACACAGTGGAAAGTGGGGAGTAGAGCTGTGGCTCAAGTGGTAGAGCACTAGCCTTGAGCTGAAGAGCTTAGGGACAGCACCCAGGCTCTGAGTTCAAGCCTCATAATTGACAGAAAGAAGAAAAAAAAAAAAGAAAATTGCATCCTTTTTTTGCTTGGTGGGAATGAAAGAGAGATCATAATACAACTATGTCAAAAACAAAAGTGACCAGGTTGGCACCAGTAGCCCATGCCTTCAATCCTAGCTATTCGGGAAGTGGAGATCTGAGGATTGTAATTTGAAACCAGCCTGGACAGAAAGTCTATGAGTCTGTTATCCTCAATTAACTACCAAAACCTGGAAATGGAGGAGATACTCAAGTGGTAGATTGAGAATTGAGCAACAAAGCTAAGGTAGAGTGCCCAGGTCCTGAGTTCAGGTCCAAGTACTGGCACACACAAAAAAATGACCAGACCAGTCTGAGAAAATATGTATCAGCTGACCACCACCTTCTCAAAGGCATATTGGAAGATGATGGGGAGTCTAGGGAAGACAGGGACAGGAGGTAGGGGATTGAGCCACACAAGATGAGCTATGCAGTGGGGAAGGACTTAGATGCTAGTGGATGGAGGTCAACAGGGATGTCAGACTTGGTGGAATACATCTCTCTCATCTCTAGGTTTGGGATACCATGTGTCTTGCTGACATCTCAGTGTTTCTACCCTGGAATAGATGCTTGCACCTTGCTAGTTTGCTGGCATGACTGAATTTCACAGCTGGTGGCTGCAGTCTGATGGCTGGAAGGAGGAAACCAGCAGAGTACTGATTGGAAAAGCTGGGGAAGAGCTTCAGGGGAGAACAGGAGTCCTAGTGACAGAGCAAGTCAAGGGGGACCCTTAAAAGGATGTGCTGTAAAAGGCATGCAGGTTTTTCTTATGCGAGCATGGCGGGGTGCTAGCTCCAGCAAGTAGGAGTTTGTAGCTTGGACCAGTGGTGGGCACTGTGGGAGGGGACAGCTTCAGGAAAATGGCTCAGCCACCAGCCACGTGCTTGCTCATCCATGCACTTCTCTGGCTTCGGGTCATTCCAGATAATGGCGTTTCTCCTGAGGAAGAAGACCTTGCTTCTAAACCACCGCGTCTTCCAGCTCATCCTCTCTGTGGCTGGCACTGCGGAGCTGGGCTTCAGGCCATCTGCCATCACCAACATGGGCATCTTCCAGCATATCCTCTGCAGTTTCGAGGTAAAATAGAGATCAGTCCTTAGGTCTTCAGATTGTGTGTGTGTGTGTGAGAGAGAGAGGGGGGTTGAGGAGAGAGAGAGAGAGAGAGAGAGAGAGAGAGAGAGAGAGAGAGAGAATTATAATAAGAAAGAAAGTTGGGTGCTTCCTCTAAGCCCAATGGCTTAGCTCACTTCGTAGTCATGGTGTGGCAGTAAGAGGGAAAAACTAAAATCACAAAAGTTATGGATTTCAGACGTCTGTGTTTATAGTTAAACCATGTTACCTCTAGTTATGTGGCTTGAGCAACTTCCTTGACTTCTCTCTGAGACTCCATTCTTTGGTGTGTGTGTGTGTGTGTGTGTGTGTGTGTGTGTGTGTGTGTGTGTGTGTGTGTGTGTGTGTGTGTGTGTGTGTGTGTGTGTGTTCAAGTCCTAGGAATTAAACTCAGGGGGCCTTGGTGTTCTACTTTCTCTCTCTCTCTCTCTCTCTCTCTCTCTCTCTCTCTCTCTCTCTCTCTCTCTCTCTCTCTCTCCTCCCTCTCTCTCTATTCCTCTCTTCCTCTCTCTCTCTCTCCCTTCCTTCCTTCCTTGGGCTAATGCTCTACCATTTGATCCACAGCTCTACTTCTGGCCTTTTGGAGGTTAATTGGAGATCAGAGTCTTACAGACTTTCCTGCTTGAGCTGGCTTTGGAAGTGCAATCCTCAGATCTCAGCCTCCTGAGTAGCTAGGATTGCAGGCATGAGCTGTCAGTACCCAGCTCATCTTACATGCTTTGGGTCGTAATTTTTCTCACATAGGGAACTTATGTAGGAATTTTCATTACAAACACATGTGCATGCTGAGGTCAGAGTTCCTGGCTTCTTCCCGCTCTTCTCTTGTCAAATTATTAGATCATTCTTTTTTTTTTTTTTTTTTTTTTGTGGTCTGGTCGTGGGGCCTGAACTCTGGGCCTGAGCACTGTCCCAAGGCTAGTGCTCTACCACTTGAGCCACAGCACCACTTCTGGCTTTTTCTGCTTAGGTGGTGCTGAGGAATTGAACCCAGGGCCTCATGCATGCAAGGCAAGAGCTCCACCACTGAGCCAACTTCCCAGCCCCGATCATTCTTTTATTTATCTTTTTTTTTGTGATTATAACAAATGCTACTGTAGACAGCACTTGTGTTTCCCTGTTCCCATGCACTTAAATTTTACTTTCTTTGCTTGACATCAGTGGCCCATGTCTATATTGCTAGCCACTCAGGAGACAGATCTGAGGATTGTAGTGTGAAGCCGGCTCTGGCAGGAGAGTCTATGAGACTCATCTTCAATTAACCAACAAAAAGTTGGAAGTGGGGCTGTGCTTCAAGTGGTAGAGTGCTAGCCTTGAGCACAAAGAAGCTCAGGGACAGTGCCCGGGCCCTGAGTTTAAGGAAAAAGTTGGGGGTGGGGGAGGCAGATGGAAATGGAGAGGAAGAGGGAGATGAAAGAGTGAGAGGAAAAGAAAGAAGGTGAGGGAGAAGGAGCTAGACAGAGAAGTAAAGAGAAAAAAGTGAGGCATCAGCCTATATAGTCTGTGGCTTATAAGGGCTGAAAATCTGTCAGCCTGTTTCTGGCTGAAATGCAATGCACTTCTTTTACATTGCTTTATTTTGCTTTCATTCCTTAAAACAATTGAATTGATCTGTGTTTCATGCCCAATTTGTGACACTGAGCTACTTAAGTCTTGGAGTAGAGAGGGTTGATGAATCCACAGGCTTTCTGAAAAATTCAGGTTCAATGGGACTCTTTTACATTTCCTCCTCCCAAGTGGACACTTGCTTGTTCCAAGTATGGCTGGTAATTGACCCTGTGGTCTCTGTCTGCTGTCCATGTTGAGACATAGAAGTGAGAGAATGAGTTCCAAGTGTGGCTGGTCTGAAGGATCAAACTTGGAGACCAATTTCTGCCAACTGAGTCTCTCTGGACCTCTGTCTCTTTCCCTACTAAATGAAAATGCAGTATTCCCTCCTTGTCTAGGCTTTCCCTTTAGTTAGCCTCTGACTAAAAATATGAACACAAAATTCCAGAAATAATGCATAAAATTAATAAACCTTTTATTACAGTATTTTATTTTATTTTTTGTTGGTCATGGGGCCTCAACTCTGGGCCTGGGTGCTGTCCCTCAGCTCTTCAGCTCAAGGCTAGTGATCTACCACTTGAGCCACAGTGCCACTTCCAGTTTTTTCTGTTTATATGGTTCTGAGGAATCAAACCCAGGGCCTCATGCATGCAGGGCAAGCGCTCTACCACTGGGCCGCCTTCCCAGCCCCTATTACAGTATTTTAATATGATTAACCAATGTGATTATTAGTTGTGATTGTTAATTTCCTATTATGCATAGATAAACTTTATAGATAGATCCTGTATTACTGATCTGTGAGGCATCTAGGAAATGTCTTGTATCTCCCTGTGAATAAAAGATAGCTACTAGCCAGGCACTGGTGGCTCATCCCTGTAATCCTAGCTACTAAGAAGGCTGAGATCTGAAGATCACCATTCCAAGCAAGTCCAGGCAGACAAATCAGTGAGACTCGTATCTCCAATTAATCACCAAGAAGCTGGAAGTAGAGCTGTGGCTCAAGTTATAGAACACCAGTCTTGAGCACAAAAGCTCAGGGACAGTACCCAGGCCCTGAGTTCAAGCCCCAGGACTGGCACTAAATAAATAAATAAAGACAGACAGCTACTTTGATGTCTCTTGAGCAAGAGGTATTGTTGGCACATGTGAGCTATTTATGCTGCCCTGAGTGAGTGTGTTTTTACAACGTTGTGTCAGAACCTTCTATACCTGGGGCCTTCAAAAGAGTCATTATTTTCAGATGAAGAATAATCATGTTCTCTAAAGGATGTAGAAATGGACTAGGAAGTACCACATCTACTCTGCCTAAGTGGGAAGCTTAGCAGTTGCATTTCCCTCGCCAGGCATCATCCACAGACAGTGCACTTCCCATCTGTGTATCATTCACAATTCTCTTATGCAGGAACAGGCAGTGTGGGATGGGATGCAGATTTCACATAGAGGAACCCCAAGACAATGTTACACATAAACGTGTGTCCCATGGAGCACAAAACCTAGCTGCTACTGCCATTCCTGACACTGGCTGAGGTGAACTGGACCTGTCACTCAACCAATGTATCTTGACCTGTGTTTCCTCATCTCAAATAATTCCTACTCCATTATTTGCCCTGCAAAATCCAATGTAGATGACTTGTGTCTAATGTGTGGTCTCCTGGGCTCTGGGACCAGGGCTGGGCAAACAGATGAGATGGCTATACAGGTGTTTTCTGGCCCAGGGGGTCATGTTCTCTATCTGCTGAGTAGTATCAGGAGAGCAAGTCTCAGGCTAGAGCTGACAGTCTTGTTGACTCCTGGCTGGAGATAACACCATACTGTACCCTTCTTCCTTCCAAGCCCTCTTTCTTTCATGCTTTGGAGTGTGTGTGTGTGTGTGTATGTGTGTGTGTGTGTGTGTGACTGTGTGTGCGTGCGTGCAAGTTCTAGAACTTGAGCTCAGGCCACAGGCTCTGTCCCTGAGCTTTTGTTCCCAAGGCTGGCACTCTACCACTTGAGCTACCCCTCCACTTCTGGCTTTTTGGTAGTTAATTGGAGATATGAGTCTCCTGGTCTTTCCTGCCTGGGCTGGCTTTGAACTGCAATCCTCAGATCTCAGCCCTCTGAGTAGCTAGGGTTACAGGTGTAGGCCCCAGGTGCCTGGCTAGTACACCTATGTTGTGTTCTGTCTTCCAGCTCTGGATGAACACTGCAGACAATCTGGAGCTTGCTCTCTTCTCCCATTTTGTAGAAATCCTTCAGTCACCAAGGTAGGCTGGGTTTCAGCAGCCCTGGATTGAGATCTAATGTCTTTATGCAAAGAAAAGAGGCCCAGAGGACAGGACAACCTGTGTATGACTGCAGTCCCAGAGCACCATGTGCTTAGGCTGGACAAGTGGAACAGGACTCTGTCCTCTGACAGAGTCAGGAGAGGAGAGCTTAGAGACTCTGCAGCCCCAGGGGTTCATGCTGACTTCAAGTTCCATGCGTGTGACCAGCAAGGACATCTCACTCCAGTCACATTTTGTCTCCCCTCCCCAACCCTCTTTTTTTTGTGCCCGTCCTGGGGCACAGGGCCTGGGTACTCTCCTTGAATTATTATGATTAATTTTGCTCAAAGCTAGCACTCTACCACTTGAGCCATAGCTCCATTTCTGGCTTTTTTGGTGGTTAATTGGGGATGAGTCTCATGGATTTTATTGCCTGGCATGGCTTCAAATTGTGGTCCTCAGATCTCAGCCTCCTGAGTAGCTAGGATTCTGATGTGAGCCACAAGTACCTGGCTTCCACTTTGTCTCTTGATCTGAGCTTCTCCCAATGACTATTTGGACTCATTCAGGGCTCTTTGGGTTCCAAGTGGGAAAAATGCAAATCTACCAGCTTAAGGCAGGTAGAAAAGGAAGAAGGAAGAAGGGAGAAGAAAGGGGGAGAGGAAGGCAATTCAAAAACAACTTTATGGCCAGGCACTGGTGGCTTATGCTTGTAATCCTAGCTACTGACAAGCTTAAGATCTGAGTATTATGATTTGAAACCAGCTCAGGTAGCAAAGGTCATGAGACTCTTATCTGTAACCATCTAAACACCAGAAATAGAGCAGTGACTCAAAATGGTAAAGTGCTAGCCTTGAGCAACAAAACCTAGGACAGTGCCCAGGCCCTGAGTTCAAGCCTTACAATCAATCAAAAACAAAAAGGACACCAGGGGCTTGCATCAGTGATAGATGATTCTGCATTGAGGCTGGGCAGTGCCTGTGGACATAGCTGAACTCTAACTCCAGTCTGCCTTGCTTCCTTTGACTCTGCTGCCTTTCAGCAGCTTCTCGGAGAGAAGCCTTTGTGGAGCGTGTGCTGTAGGAGCAGGATTTTTGCTTCCCTCCATAGTCCTAGGCTGGGACTGGGTTTCATTGGAGCACGCACAACCATCATACAAGCTATAGCCAGGTTGGAAGCATGGCTTTGCTTATAGAAGCTGGTGATGAGTTAGCTTGAGGTTGCTCCACAGCAGGCCAGGGGCTGGGGAAGTAGAAGGAAATGATGAAGCCTCCTGCTTCCTCACCATCAGGCAGTTCTAGTTCATTGGCATCTGGTTTTTCCTTTTTTTCTTCTTCTTTTATTTATTTTTTTGGTGCTTGTCTTGGGGCTTGAATTCAGTGCCCGAACACTGTCCCTGAGCTTTTGTGCTGAAGGCTAGTGCTCTACCACTTGAACCACAGCTCCACTTGCAGCTATTTGGTGGTTTATTGAAGATCAGAGTCTCAAGGACTTTTCTGCCCAGGTGACTTTCAATCATGATCTTCAGATCTCAGCTTCCTGAATAGCTAGTGGTGAGTGGCGCCCTGGCTTCCTGTTGAGTTCTGAATGCATTTACACACATCTTCCCATTCAGCTTCCTGTTATTGGAAAGCTGATAGAAACCCCACTACATTCACACCCCGTTCACCGTGCTGGACATTCAGAGAAGAGTGAGACCTAGTCCTGTGAAGAAAGGACTTGGAGAAACACAGAGAGGAAAAAAGGAGAGAAAGGCTGTAGCAGCCCAAGCTAGAGAGCCTGGGCCGACATTGCCTGGGGAGCTGTAGTCTTTGGAGGAGGTAGAATTTACTGGAAATTGGATTTGTGACCAGACTAAGTAGGGGGGAGGGCGGCGGGGTGTTGTGGGTATTTGAATTCTCCCTCCCTCCCCTTTGATTCTGTGGCCGGTGGATCCACTTTGTGGTTTGGGGAGGCAGGAAAATCACGTACCCAGACACACCCGTGGAGGACCTCTTGTTGAGAGACACAAGAGGCTCATGTGTGTGTCTGTCTTTGTTCTGAATTTTCTAAGGCCAGTACTCATTTTCCCAAAGGCTTAGAATTTAAGTCAATAATTGGGGTTTGTTTTTGAAGGCAGTTTCCGGCCCAGGGGATGGGTTTGGTGGGGTGGAGGGAGGCACATGCCCCAGTGACTCCGTGCACTTGGCAGACATATTCTCAATGGATGTCTGATGGCATCTTGACAAGCTGCCAAGAGAGCACTGGAGTCAGAAGGCCATAGAACAAACCTAGCTTGGGGGGCGGGGGGAAAACCTTTTTAGCAAAAACACAGCAAATTTGGTTCATTCCAGTAAAAGCTTTTACTGCCTCTTTCCCTGGGTTCTTCAGGGAGGGACCCAGGAATGCTGAAGTTGCTCACCAGGCACAGCTTATACCCAAGCTCATCTTCCTCTTCAATGAGCCTCGCCTGGCCCCCTCCAAGGTCCCTACCATAATTGCCATCCTAGGCTGTCAACTGAGGAGCCACTTCAGTATCCAGGACTTGCTCAGGTACCTTGTCAAACTCCCCTGGGGAAGGGCAGGGCCCCAGGACTGCTTCCCAAGGGAGTATAGACCCAGTCCTCCTCCTCCTCCTCCCCCTCCTTCTCCTCCTCTTCCTCCTCCTGCTCCAGCATGCTCTCTCTCTCTCTCTCTCTCTCTCTCTCTCTCTCTCTCTCTTTCTCTCCCCCACCCCCCCAAGGGAGCTTAGACCTAGCTCACTCTCTCTCTGTCTCTTACTCTTTCTACATATTTAATCTAACATGTTTAGGAATCCCCTAAAAGTTTGTTTTGGGCTGAGAATTAGGAGAAAGGTGCGATGTCTTGTAAAGAGGCTGGGTTCCCTCATCAGAGATTTGGTCCACTGCCCCGTGGTGTGGGATGGTTCTACTGTGCCTGGAATGGAAGCATGTTCAAGAACATAGCAGTCCTTGGTGGCTGGTGGTTGTCCACCTCTGCCTCCTGCAGACCTCCCCTTCCTCAGACAGTCCCAGCTCACACCACACCCAGCCCCTCCTTTCTCCCCCCATCTGATCTACAGGAGCCAGAATTAACATCTCCAATGAATTTTGACCCATTTTAGAAGTCTCTGGAAGTGCTGTGTGCGTCATAGAATTACACAATGTCCCTTACACTGAGGCTAAAAAGGTGAAAAATTAGGCAGATAAGCAGAGACCATGACCAGTGGAGATAACACACCCTCCTTTTCTTGAAGACGGTGGCCCATTGGAACCAAAGATCCTGGGAAAGCAGAGACAACCAGTGGAGACCATGGGCCTTCCCCTTCCCAAAGACCTCAGAAGACGGTGACAATCGCTCTGATGAGAGCAAAGTTGCTGATGAGGCTAGAGCAGATCAGCACAGGGGACCGGCACCCAACTAGATGGTAGGACAGCTGAGAGTCACCAAAAGGGCTGCAAAAGAGAGGCCCGGAGAGCCTATAGCAGCTGCTGATTTCTGGGCCCTACTCTGTACTTGCTGCTGCTTCCTCCTCTCCCCCCTTCCTCTTCCCCCTCCTCTCCTCTCCCTCCTCCTCCCCTTCCTCCTTCTCCCCCTCCTTCTCCTTCTCCTTCTCCCCCTCCTTCTCCTTCTCCTCCCCCTCCTTCTCCTTCTCCTCCTCCCCCTCTTCCTCCTCCCCTTCTTCCTTCTCCCCCTCCTTCCCCTCCCCATCCTTCTCCTCCTTTTCCTCCTCCTCTTCCTCTCCCTCCTACCCTTCCTCTTCCTTCCCCCTCCTCTTCTTCTTCTCTTCTCTTTCTTGCTCTTCTTCCTCATCCTCTTTCTCCTCCTCCTTCCATCTTCTCTTCTCTTTCTTGCTCTTCTTCCTCATCCTCTTTCTCCTCCTCCTTCCCTCTCCTCTTCTTTTTCCTCCTCCTCCTCTTCCTCCTCCTCTTCCTCCTCCTCCTCTTCCTTCCCCCTTTCTTGGGAAGCAGGTGGGAAGTGCTCACATGGTACAGGGTGACCCTCCTAGTTGGGAGTCCAGGTTAGGGGCTTACATTATCATGCCAGTAGCTCCGTTGCTTTTCCTCAGTTTCTCTCAGCATCTTACTCTCCTTTTCCAATCAACTTTGCCTCTACTCCCACTTTTCCCAATTCACAATTCTTTATTTGGCGAGGAGAAAGAATAAGATCCCCTGGTCAGTATCATCCCCCCACTCCCAAAACCCCATGGAGTGGATTGTGGAGAAGACACTAATATGTGCTCCACAGGTATGGCTGAGGCCACCACCGAGCCTTTTCTTGTCTTCCTGTCGCCTGCAGGGTTGGGCTGTTTGTCATTTACACCCTCAAGCCTTCATCAGTGAACGAGAGACAGATCTGTGTGGATGGAGGCCAGGACCACCATGTGCCTGGTGAGAGTGTATTTCCCTAACCCCAGTCTGAAGGTGACAGGATGAACCTCCCAGTGTTTGGAGGCATGCATTGTTGGGGGGTGTGAGCCCCATGGCTGAGGCTGCATCTGGGAGGCTGAAGATTACCATGAGAGTCACAAATGACACCAATGGGTTCACTCCTGCTTGAGCGTCCTTGGCAGCAGTCAACTCCCTGCATGTGAGACCCTGCCGCCTTTCTATGCTGAACCCCATTAACTCTCAGTGCCCACAACACATCCAAAATGTAATGTTATCAAGCTTCTGTCCATGATGTGGGCATGGGAGGCCATGTCCCTAACTCCTAACTTCTCTACAAAAGTAGCCATTCATTCCCAGCCCTACAAACTTCTAAAGCCCCTTGGGCTTCTTGTAATACACAGATTTGTGATGCCTGCCTGCCTGCCTGCCAGCCTTCCCTCCCTCCCTCCCTCCCTCCCTCCTTTCTTTCTTTCTTTCTTTGTTTCTTTGTTTCTTTGTTTGTTTCTTTGTTTCTTTGTTTCTTCCTTTCTTTCTTTCTTTCTTCTTTTTTTTCTTTCTTTCCTAATGTGAGGGTTGAACTCATGGCCTAGGCATTGTCTCTGAGTTTTTTTTTAGCTCAAGGCCAATGTTCTACCACTTGATCCATAGCTCTACTTCTGACCTTTTTGGTGCTTAGTTGGAAGTATAAGTCTCACAGACTTTCTTGCTTGGGCTGACTTTGAGCCATGATCCTCAGATCTCCGCACCTGGGTAGCTAGGATTACAGGCATGAGGCACAGGCACCAGGCTAGAATTCATTTCTGAGTCACTCTCTCTCTGCTTGGATGCATAGAATAACCTTATCCATGTTAATGCTCCCCTGTCCGCTAAGGTGATCCATGGGGGACCTCTACAAGCCACTAGCCACATGTAGCCTTTTAAATTTGAATTTTAATTAATTAAAATCATATAAAATTTGGGCCAGGATTGGTGATACACACTTGTAGTCCTAGCTGAGCAGGAAACAGGGGTAGAAGGATCACAGTTTCAGGAAAAATTGTAAGGCTTTTTCTAAGAAGAAAGGAAAAAAAGAAAAACCTAAAAGCAAAAGGGGCTGGGAACATGATACAAGTGGTAGAGCGCTTGTTTATCTTTGGATGTGCTGAGTTCAAATTCCAAAACTGGAACTCCCCCCCCCCACACACACCAAAAAAGGCTTCTTACATGAGCTAGACACCCATAGCTCATGCCTGTAAACCTAGTTTCTTAGGAGGCTGAGATCTGAGTATCATGGTTCAAAGCCAATCTGTTCAAGTAAGTTAATGAAACTCTTATCTCCAATTAACCACAAAAAAAGCTGAAAGTGGAGCTGTGGCTCAGGTGGTAGAGTGCTAGCCTTGAGCAATAAAAGCTAAGGGACAACACAGAAGCCCTGAGTTCAAACCCAATTACTGGCAGAAAGAAAGATACTTATATGCAATTAAAAGTGCAATTTCTCAAACTACCTACATTTTTTTTTGGGGGGGGGGTCCAGTCGTGGGCCTGAACTCTGGGACTGGGCGCTGTCCCTCAGCTCTTCAGCTCAAGGCTAGCGCTCTACCACTTGAGCCACAGCGCCACTTCCAGCTTTTTTCCTTTTTGCTTATGTGGTGCTGGGGAATCGAACCCAGGGCCTCATGCATGCAAGGCACGCGCTCTACCACTGAGCCACCTTCCCAGCCCAAACTATCTATATTTTGAATGTGAGATGACCACATGAAAATATTGGCCACTGAGCTGAATAGGGCAGGTCTGAAATAGTCTGACCATCATGAAAGATTCTTGGGGACATCTTTATTCAGATAAGTTATCCTAAGACAAAGCCTCAAAACATCAATTATTATTTCCATTTTGCAGATGAGGAAATGGAAGCTCAGATTATGGTTTTAATCAGAGATGGAGCCAAAACTCAAAAGAGGGAGACTCCAGTGCTACTTCTTCAACTTGCTTCAGAAGTCCAACCTCATGTCAGGAGCCAGTGGCTCACACCTATAATCTTAGCTACTCAGGAGGCTGAGATGTGAGGATCGTGGTGTGAAGCCAGCCCTGGCAGGAAAGTCTGTGAGACTCTAATCTCAACAAAAGCAAGAAGTGGACCTGTGGCTCAAGTGAGCACTAGCCTTGAGCAAAAGAAGTTCAGGGATAGCACTCGGGCCCTGAGTTCAAGTCCCAGGACCAACACAAAAACAAAACAGAACAAGCCCCAAAACAACCATTATTTTTTATTTTTATTTTTTTGGTTGTGGGGCTTGAACTCTGAGCCTGGGTGTTGTTCCTCAGCTCTTCAGCTCATGGCTAGTGCTCTACCACTTGAGCCACAGTACCACTTCCGGTTTTCTGGTGGTTTTTATTGGAGATCAGAGTCTCATGGACTTTCCTGCCCGGGCTGGCTTTGAAGCACGATCTTCAGATCTCAGCCTCCTGAGTAGCTAAGATTACAGGCGTGAGCCACCAGCACCCAGGCAAAATGACCATTCTTAATGGCGCTTGAAGAGTCAAATTTCTTTCCCTACTGGTTTGTGTGTGTCTCCAGTATAATATATGTTCTGATTTCAGTGTAATACAGGCGTGCAGAGCACAAGCTTAGAAGCCAAAATAGGGCTGGGAAGGTGGCTCAGTGGTAGAGCGCTTGCCTTGCATGCATGAGGCCCTGGGTTCCATTCCCCAGCACCACAGAAGCAAAAAGAAAAAAAGCCGGAAGTGGCGCTGTGGCTCAAGTGGTAGAGCGCTAGCCTTGAGCTGAAGAGCTGAGGGATAGCGCCTAGGCCCAGAGTTCAGGCCCCACTACTGGACCCAAAAAAAAAAAAAAAAAATAGAAGCCAAAATAAGGCCAGAACCAAAAGAATAAATGTGATAGACTTTTTGCAGCTCAGTTTTTCTCTTAATTGGTGATCAAGAAATGTTGGCTGTCAAAAATAATTCTACCTGTGAGGCTCTGGTAACTCATGCCTACAGTTTTAGCTGCTCAGGAGATTAAGATCTGAGGAAACAAATTCAAAGCCAGCCTGGCAGGAAAGTCTATGAGACTCTTATCTCCAGTTAACCACCAAAAAGGAAGTTGATCTGTGGCTCAAGCAGTAGATCACCAGCTTGAGTGAAAAAGCCAAACAAGGGTCTGAGGCCCTGAGTTCAAGCCCCCAGTACTCTCTCTCTTTCTACCTCCCTCTCCCCCCTCTTTCTATCTCTCTCTCTCTCTCTCTCTCTCTCTCACACACACACACACACACACACACAAATTCACTGAAAGATAAATTTGACTTTATAATTTTTAATGAGTTTTCTTGGGGATAAGCAGCATTAAAATCATCTCTAGTTTAAAACAACGACAAAAATTAATCTCTAGTGTAAAAGGAACTTTAGGAACATTTCCTGGAATTTGTTTTTAAGCATTGCATTGACAGTCTGCATTTGAGTGCCCCAATTCCTGAGTAAACTAAGCTTTTGATAATTATGATTGCTTACTAAAGCAGATATTATATCTCTTTACATTTGTTTTCTTTCAAATCTGAATTCTGAATTCCCCCCCCCCCCTCTCTCTCTCTCTCTCTCTCTCTCTCTCTCTCTCTCTCATTTAGCTGGAAGCCAAACATCTGGAAATTCAATCTGGCTCAGAAACCAGTTGCTGGAGATGCTGCTCAGTGTAATATCTTCTTCCCAGCTTCATCTGTCCTCTGAGTAAGTAGCTCCAGGAAGAGTGATTTGGCATGAAGCTCTGTTATACAGGGTGCAGTACTGTGGTATTACAACCTTTCCTTAATGAAAAGTTAAGCATCTGAGTCTGTTTGCAATGTGTTTTCCTATACTATTCTGAAGAAAATGATATTCTCTCCACCCAATAAACCAGACTTTGCCCTAAGATAGATGTCTAGTGGAAATATTCAGTGAGTATGGGGAACTAGAAACAGCGTCAGTATAATTTCAAGAAGTTCTTTCGTTACTATTGCGATTATGTGATTGTTATTGTTCTGGCAATGGTGACAATTACTAACTTCAATGCCTTATGCTTGTCAGACAGCAGAATGGGAGAAATGGATAGACCAGATAACATCTACCAAGGAGAAGCCTCTCCAGACTTTTTTTTTTGGCCACTTTCTATTAGTGCTTTAATATTCTGAACTGGGGAAAAAAAGAAATATCTCTCTTTAATTAACTTCCTAGTAACATGTAATTATGAAACTCATTCCGTTAACTTCCTTCTTCCTATTGCATGCCTACAACCTAGAGTTAGTCATATAATACTCATTTGCTGAGCACCTATAGGTGAGTGTGCATGTGTGTTTGGGGTGCAGGTGGATAGTTACTCTGCAGTAAAGCAGAGGTTGAAAATTCACCAGTGTACACATCTTTTCATTCTTAAAATCTGAATGCAATGAAACTGGAAGAGGCTGTAGAGACCAATGATTCTGGTCCTTTCCTTTTCCATCTCTTTGGAAGATAATGTACTACAGTGCTGGGTCCTGGTCCTGTCCTATACCTGGAACCTAGTTCTCAATCTTCTGGGATGGAATGAATCCCAGCTCTGTCCTCAAGGGACCCGGAGAGGTTATGCAAGCCAGGTCTCTATTCATCTATATGACAATAAAAATAGTATCTTCAGCCAGGTGCCTAGCTACTGAAGAGGCTGAGATCTGAGGATCAAGGTTCAAAACCAGCTTGGGCAGGAATGTCTCTGAGACTTACCTCTGATTATCGAGCAAAAAGCTGGAAGAGGAGCTGTGGCTCCAATGGTAGCGCTTTAGCCCTGAGCAAAAACAAACAGAGCAAAAACAAACAAAGCCCTAGAGATAATACCCAGGCTCTGAGTACAAGCCCCAGTACCAGCACACTGCCTAAAAATTATCTTTCATAAGTGGATGTGATGAGGATTAAATGAATTAATTATATGGAGACAATCCCAAAAAACGGTGCCTATGATACTATAAAGACTATAAGCTAAAAAAAACAAAGAGACTATAAGCTCACTCCTATGGTCACTATTATCACCACCGGCATCACCGGCATTTCCACTACCATCACCACCACCATTTCAGCATCATCATCACCATCACCACAGTCACTATTACCATCGTCAATATCACCATTACCAACCAAATCATCGCGGAGCAAAATGACCAGAGCACGTCGGAAGCTCTTCCAAAGCCACTTAGTCAGTACACACCAGAGGCAGAGCGAGAAGAGAGGACAGTTTCTTCATTCCCCCTCCAGTTCTCACTCTAGCGGACCCTGGCTCCCCACTCACCACAGCTGCTCTGACTGCTGATGGGGAGAACACTGCTCAGCACAGATGCAACCCTCGTGGCCCCCGGAGGATCAAGGCCATAACCCAGGCCACCATCTTTCCTGGACTGTCTGCCCACCTCCTGCCATCCAGCTCCCTCCAGCAAGTCTATTTTCCAGATAAATCCTTCCAAAAATACATCTTATGTTTTGGTCTGAGACTGGGATTTAAACTCAGTACCTGTTTCTTTTGCTCATTGGCTAACACTCTACCAATTGAGGCCTGCCTCCAACCTCTAAAAATAATTTTTGAAAGTGGTAGTTTATCATGTTTTTTCAACCTATGCTGATATAGATACATAAATTGGCTGGTTCCAATTAGTTTTCACCAGTCTCTTTAAAAACAAGGGTAAACGGGCTGGGAAGGTGGCTCAGTGGTAGAGTGCTTGCCTTGCAAGCATGAGGCCCTGGGTTCCATTCCTCAGCACCACATAAGCAGAAAAAGCTGGAAGTGGCGCTGTGGCTCAAGTGGTAGAGCGCTAGCCTTGAGCTGAATTGCTGAGGGACAGCGCTCAGGCCCAGAGTTCAGGCCCCACGACTGCCAAAAATAAATAAATAAATACATAAATAAAAAATAAAAACAAGGTTAAGCAAATATTAACTGTTTTATGACTTCAGAAGTGGTGATTATATTAGATGGGTGCCATTCCTGCACGATGTGAATGTGAACGGTAGCAGAATAAGAGGGCCTATCATATTCTTGTGTTTAATGATGTAAAGTTCCCAATGGTTCTGAGACAGCGATCTTGATCCTGCCAGCACCTTTTTAAGGTAAACATAGTGAGTTTATTTGAAAGTGAAAGGAAAGCTGCAAAGGAAAAGTAGTAAGATTCTCCTGTCAGGGAGGGTCCTCCAAAAAGGGTTCAGTGGCGCCCTCTGGGAGGGCAGTTATTATATATAGTACAGGGCTCCTCCCACATCTCTCCTGGGCTTTGCCTCACTTCTTGATGACCAGTGCAAGCTCAGCCCTGACGCTTCCATTAGTTGAGCAGGCACCCAAGGCATTATGGGAAAAAGCAGCATTTGAGCGGGAACCTGAGGCACCATGGGAACAAGGAAGCACCAAGATGTAGTGTGTATATTACTGGGTGCTGGCCAAAGGCTTCATTAACTTGCCTTTTCTGCATCACTTGTGAGGCAGCGCAGGAATTCTTTTCTGGACAGGTCATTTGCTCAGGGACTGAGAGATAACTAATGGCATGTCCTGACTTCCCCCACCAGGACAAAGGAAGAGCTGTTTCTGAACTTGGGGCCCGACTGGTTCCTGCTGCTCCTGCAGGGCCACCTGCACCCCAGCACCACTGTGCTGGCTCTGAAGCTGCTGCTGCACTTCCTGTCAAACCCCTGCCTCCGGGGGCGGTTTAAAGATGGCCTGTCTGCTGGATCCTGGGTGGAGCGCAGCACCGAGGGTGTAGACATTTTGATGGGTGAGCAAGGGGTTGTTGCCAAGAAGGGAGATTGAGCCAGCCCTTTCCCACTGGAGACCTGTCTAGCCTATATAATAAGTTCACCTTGATCCCGTCTTCAAGGCCTGCCCCCTGGCTCTCCTCTGTAGCCTATTGGGTTTTTAGCACCTGGAGTCTGTGTTTACCTCATCCTAACACTTCACTGTTTCCTCTTTCTGAGGCCCCTGTCCTGCCAGATCTGTATTCTTCTTTCAGGCCTGGGTTCAAATGCTACTTCCTCCATGTCAGGAGGGGCCCTGTGTTAACTACCTCTGCTCCCCTCTATACTTATTACAGTTCACAAGCCCTGTCAGCTTCAGGAGCACCTAGAATCCTGTGCATCTTTGTACAGGAATCCCATTTTCCCAATTATAAATTGTCTGCTTGCCTCTTGCTTAGTTGGCATGAAGTATTTTTTTTTTCTGATCATGGGGCTTAAACTCAGGGCCTGGGCATTGTCCCTGAGCTCTTTTGCTCAAGAATAGAACTCTAACACTTGAGCATAGCTCCATTTCTGATTTCTTTTTGGCATAATTGGAGACAAGAGTCTCACAGACTTTCCTTCCTGGGTTGACGTCTCTTTTTTTTTTTTTTTGGGTCTAGTCATGGGGCCTGAAACTCTGGGCCTGGGCGCTGTCCCTCAGCTCTTCAGCTCAAGGCTAGCACTCTACCACTTGAGCCACAGTGCCACTTCTGGCTTTTTTCTTTTTGCTTATGTGGTGCTGAGGAATCGAACCCAGGGCCTCTACCACTCTACCACTGAGCCACCTTCCCAGCCCCATCCCTGGTTGTCTTCTAACCTCAATCCTCAGATCTCAGCCTTTTGAGTAGCTAGGATGGCACAAGTCATTGATACTCAGTAAGCATCTATGTTTGCAGAATGAATAAGAAGAAAATGAATGTAGGAACAAGAAAGGAGTTACGGTTGAGAACTTTCTTACTATCTTGGTGTGCCATCTATTTCTATCTGGTGTTTCTGTAGTGGTTTCTGGTAGTGGGAGGTGACCACTGTTTACCTTAATTGGAAGTGATTGCTCTGTCTTGGGATTTTATCTCCTCCTACTGATCAATAGACAACCTGAAGAGCCAAACTACCATGCCCAACCAGAGTCCCTGCCTGCTACCTGGGTTCCGCGTCCTGAACGAATTTCTGGCTCACCATGTTCATATTCCAGAAGTCTTCCTCATTGTGTCTGCCTTCTTCCTACACACTCCACTCACAGAGCTGGTGGATGAGCCAAAAGTAGGTTTGATGGTGAAAGAGCACACTTGTTTTTCTTTTATGTGTGTGTGTGTGTGTGAATGTGTGTGTATGTGTGCCCAAGTACTACTAGGATTTGAACTCAGGGCCTTGTGCTTTCCCTTGGCTGTTTTGCTCAAAGCTGACACTGTACCACTTGAGCCATACTTCTTCTGTCCTTTCAGTTTCTTCATATATAGATATAGATAGATATTATAGATCTATTGCTCTATGTATCTGTCTCTATCTATCTATCTATCTATCTATCATCTATCTATCTATCTATCTATCTATCTATCTATCTATCTATCTATCCATCCTAGAGCTTGAATCCAGGGCCTGGGTGCTGTCCCTTAGCTTTTTTGCTCAAAGCTAGCACTCTACCACATGAGCCACAGATCCACTTCCAGATTTTTGCTAGCTACTTGGATATAAGAGACTTAGGGACCTTTCTGCCAGTCAAAGGCAGTCTTTGAACTCCAGCTTCAGATCTCAGGCTTCTGAGTAGCTAGGATTACACACTTGAGTCACCAGCACCTAGCTCTACTTACCCTTTACTCATGAACCATAAGTACATTAAATTATGTCCTCTGTATAACCAGATGTTGTCCTTTGACTCCGTTCCTGGCTAACTGATATTTCCCCTCTGCTTTTTATTTTTGTGCCAGTCCTGGGGCTTGAACTCAGGGCTTGGGTGCTGTCCTTGAGCTTTTTGTTCAAGCCTAGCCCTCTACCACTTGAACCACAGTTTTACTTCTGGCTGTTTTTTCCTTTTGCTGGTTAATTGAAGCCAAGTGTCTCATGTTCTTTTCTGCCTGGGCTGGCTTTGAACCAGGATCCTCTGGTCTCAACTTCCTGAATAGCTAGAATTATAGGTATGAGCCTCTGGCACCCCCCTCCATACTTTTAAAAATTACTTTTCAGGGCTGGGAAAGTGGCTCAAGTGGTAGAGTGCTTGCTTTGCATGCATGAGGCCCTGGGTTCCATTCCTCAGCACAATAAGCAAGAAAAGCTAGAAGTGGCGCTATGGCTCAAGTGGTAGAGTGCTAGCCTTGAGCTGAAGAGCTGAGGGATAGCACCCAGGCCGAGTTCAGGCCCCATGACAGACCTCCCAAACAATACTTTTCAGCCCTTCTTTGGCCAACTGTTCCCAAAGAATGTTCACCCTTAGCATACAGATCACCTCCCATCCCTGTCCTGGCTCACTCAAACCAAGCCCAAGTTGTTGTTGGTTTTTATTCCTGCAGGACCAGACAGCATCAAGATCCCTTATGTTTGGGTGCCTGACTTGCCTCTCTAACCTGACTCCAATTCATCTGCCCTTCATACCTTTACCCACTGAGTCCTCTGCCTGATAAGACCATCCGCTCTATACTCATCTGCCCTGAGCCTTTTCGGATTGTTTTTTCCTATTGTAATCTGCCCCAAGATTCAGCTCCATGTGACATCCTGTGGAAAACCCTAGACACTTCCTCCTTTGTGCTTCAGTGTTCTTTACCTTAGGAAGTGAGCACCTGAAAGACAGGCTGTCTTCCTTCATTTTTCTTGGGCATCTGAAAAATATAAGACTTTGAAATTGTTTCTTGGTCTTACACTGAACTGAATCACATTCACCTCTTTTGACCTTTGATCAATCTGATATACACTGACAGATTATAGATCATCCTTCAAAATAATATGCTATGTAGACCTGAATTTCTATTTTTCTCTGAATGGCAAGAGACAAATATCTGCTGAGTGTCAAGACATGTAAGAGATGTTTACGTATTGTATTTTGATATTTAAACAGTCCCATGGGTGTAGATAATGGGAGTTTTCATTTCGTAGAGAAGGAAATGGAGCTGCCAAGCAGCTGAATAGCGTGCTTGGGCTATTAAAAGGGCAAAGTCAGTCCTGATTCCAAATTTGTGCTCTTCCCTCTAGCCTGTACTCTTCCAGCTCCTTGAATGCTTCCTAAGTGTTACATAATCTCTTACCAAATTTCATTAGACTTGATTAAGACATTGAATCATTGTAAGAGTAACCTAAACAGCCAACCTTTTGTAAAACCTGGGTTAATTAAATTAATTGTTATCTTTTGGTGCTGAGGATTGGACCCAGGGCCTCACACATGCTAGGCTTATACTCTGAACCACACCCCAGTCCCTAAGAGTCAGACTTGCTGTAAGTTGCTACTTAGTCTTCAGCAACATCTTGGAGGTGTGTGTTTCTCTTACATGCCATCCGCTGGGGGGAGTTTTCCATATGGGCTGATGGCATGGAGGGTTCTGGCAACAAAGCAGATGCCTTGGTGAGCAGCCCCAGACCTCCTTACAGCCCCTGTTCCTCTTTCAGGACAGCCTCGATGCTATGCTTCAGTGGCTCCTGCAGTCACACCACCAGCAAGAAGTCCTCCAGGCTGGGTTATGCATGGAAGGTGCCCTGATGCTCCTGGAAATGTTGAAATCCATCATGAGCCAGGTGGGAACCCATTTATGCTGTACCAGAAGGTCCTGATGGCAAGAAGAGTTTGGAAAGGTCATCTCGACTTTTCCCAGTATCTTCCCAGCATTTGTCCATTTTCCGTTGCTATGACAAGCCGCATGAGGCTATGTGATTTATAAAGCATAGAGGTTTAAGGCTGGGAAGGTGGCTCAGTGGTAGAGTGCTTGCCTGGCATGCATCAGGCCCTGGGTTCGATTCCTCAGTACCACATAGCAGAAAAAACCGGAAGTAGTGCTTGGCTCAAGTGGTAGAGTGCTAGCCTTGAGCTGAAGAGTTGAGGGACAGTGCCCAGAGTTCAGGCTATATGAAAGACAAAAAAAAAAAGAATAGAGATTTATGTAGCTCACAGTTCTAGAGGCTGGGAAGTTCAGGAGCATGGGGCCAACATCTGCTCAGTGCCTTTGTGTTTCCTTATAACACAGTAGTGGCCAGCAATGGAAGACAGAGCAAGTATGCTAGCTGTGGTCTCTTCTTTCAGGCCACTAATGCCATCCCAGAGGCCTTACCTTCACGACTTCATTTAACTATTGCCTAATGACCCAGCCTCCAGACACCTTTAACAACCTATGAACTACTAAGAGTCGCATTCAAACCCTAGCAGCATCATTAAAGGTGAAGAAACTACTTCCCAGGAATGATTTAGGTGAACAAAGGACCTTAGAGTACTTTCACTGAGAGATACCTGTTTCTCCTTTGTTTAAACATTTCTCTTTGTTCAAAGAGAGCAATTTTGGGAAGATGTGATGCTCTACTTCATAAGCCATGCCCCCAGCCCTTTTGGCTTTAGTTATTTTTTCACATATGTGCTTGAGTCTGTCTGGACTACGATCCTAAAATTTCCCTTTGTTGTTTGGCCACATCCAGCTTCTTATTGGTTAAGAGAGGATCGGACCAACTTTTTGTCCAGGCTGGCCTCAATTTGAGATCTTCCTGATTTCTACTGCTTGAGTAGCTAGGATTTTTGGCATTTTTGAGGCCACTGTGCTTCCAGAAGGACATTTCGGAGGGCAAAGAAGGGCTTCTCCTGTTATTTTTAAAAATTTATTATTATTATTATTATTGTTGTTGTTGTTATTTGTCAGACCTGAACTCTGGGCCTGGGCACTGTTCCTCAGCTCTTCAGTTCAAGATTAACACTCTACCACTTGAGCCATAGCGACACTTCTGGCTTTTTCTACTTCTGTGGTGCTGAGGAATGGAACCCAGGGCCTCATGCATGCCAGGCAAGCACTCTACCACTGAGCCACCTTCCTAGCCCAGGGCTTCTCCTTTTAGGGAGGTTACCTCCACCAACCTTTCCCTGCAGTGACATGTGTGTGGTAGAGATCCTAGAGAAGGCAAGTGGCCACCAGCTACAGATAGGGCACAGAGAGAGAGGCTTCTGGAGAGAATAATTATTCAAAGTCACTGGAGATGGGTGGGCGGGGCATTTTAGACATGGAGGCAAGTGTGAAGGGTGAAGGCCATGTGGCCTATGAAAGAGAGTAGAGTGACACAGGAGGGGATAGGGCAATGTGACTGTGCATGAGAGGCTGAAAAACTCAACTTTATTCTGAAGAGAGCAAGGGCGATTGGAAGCCTACAACAAGACAGATCCTTGTGCCGCTGTGTGCTTCTGATTGGCTGGCCTGTGGCTGTCTGCATGTATTGATATATGGATGGCACTATAAATAATGCATCTTTTTTTAAAAAAAAATTGTGCCAGTACTGGGGCTTGAACTCAGGGCCTCATGATCTCCCTGGCTTTTTCACTCAAGACTGACACTTCTCATTTGAGCCATCCATTTCCAGCTTTTTGCTAATTAATTGGAGACAAGAGTTTCTAAGTTTCCCATTGGAGACTCCGGTTGGTTAATTGGAGATAAGAGTTTCATGGACTTTTCTGTCCCATCTGGCTTCAAACCTTGATCCTCAGTTCTCGGTCTCTTGAGTATCTAGGATTACAGGTGTGAGCCACCAGCACCTGGCTATCAGTCACTTGTCTTATTACAAGTCTCCAGAAGATCTTCCTGCTGGAGTCCAGTTCCTCTAGCTCTGTCTGAAAGCCCCAGCCGTACTGCTGTCACCGTATCTTGTATCTCACAAAGCTTGTCCTTAGCCCTCAGTAGGTTTGGAGGACGACGCCTGGGAGCTGACCTTCCCCACCAGCACGCTGCAGTTCCTCACCCTGGTGCACCGCACCTACCCGCAGGACCCCACGTGGCGGGCCCCGGACTTCCTCCAGACCTTGGCTATGGTCACCTTTCCCCTGGGAACCCAAAAGGTAGGACAGGGTATCTCCCTGCCTTAGGGAGAGCAAGGGTGAATTTCATCATTCTTCACAGATGAAGGGCTAAATCTCCCTTTTCCCCTCCCCCACAAAGTTAAAATACACATTCAGCAGCTTGACTGGAACACTGAATACTCAGCATGGGTCGTTTTCCTTTTCTGGGCTGAGATGTAGCTCAAGGTCATTTTCAGCTCTGACACTCGATAATTTTGTTGTGTTGTTAGGAATCTCCTTAATGAGAAATGGGATAGTCGCTGGGCACTGGAGGTTCATGCCTATAATCCTAGCTACTCAAGAGGCTGAGACCTGAGCGTCATGGTTCAAAACCAGCCTAGTGAGGAAAATCTGTGAGTTGGTTATCTCCAATTGGCCACCAAAAAGCCAGAAGTGGAGCTATGACTCAAGTGGCAGAGTGCCAACCTTGAACAAAGATGCTCAGGGACAGTGCCCAGGCTCTGGGCTCAAACTCTAAGACTGGCACACACACACACACACACACACACACACACACACACACAGGGTGATAGTAGATTGAGTCTGAATCTATACAGAACACCCATGCAGTGGTAACTTGAGGCAGGTAACTCCATTCCAGGAGTCTCTTGCATGTACACCCTACAGGGGACAGGCTGTGTTGTGTTCTGCTGAGCTTTCCATTCTCAGCACCCTTGTCCTGACTGTAGGTTCCTAGGGATGTGACTAGGGCCTCCTTCCAGGCAGTGAGTTTCCGGTGTTTTTATTTTTATTTTTAGTGTGTGTGTGTGTGTGTGTGTGTGTGTGTGTGTGTGTGTGTGTGTGTGTGCGTGCACATGCCAGTAGTGGGGCTTGAACTCAGGGCTTCATATTCTTGCTTAGCTTTTTCCAGCTCCAACCTGGCACTCTACCACTTCAGCCATACCTTTATGTCTGGCTTTTTTTTTTGTTGTTGTTGCTAGTTAATTGGAGAAAAGAGTCTCTTGCTTTTTGCCTGGGCTAGCTTCAAACTGTGACCCTCAGATCTCAGCCTCCTGAGTAGCTAGGATTACAGCTGTGAGCACCTAGCTTAGGCAGTGAGTTTCTAAAGGCCCAGTTCAGAGTCAGATGAGCCAAGAAAAGGGGTATAGAAGGACTCACCTGGAGCTTAAGGTCAAGGTCTTGGGTATTCTATGCTTGGGGCTAGAGAAGGGAATTTGGGAAGCTGTGTGAGTTGGGGGCTAATAGCCAATCCCAGCAGACCAGGGATGGCCAAGTAAGGGCTGTCTGGGAGTTTAAATGTGACGCAGAAATGAGAGCAGGAGAGGAGTACTGGAGTTGGTGATCAGGTGCAGAAGGGGAAGGTACAGAAAACGACACGTCTGCCCCTGCCCTCCTGGACCAGGGACAGAGAAGAAGCTAGTAATATCTGTCTGAAAATCAGTAATGGTAGCTAGAGGAATGCATTCCGAAGACAATTTTCATGGTATATATATATGCATGTGTGGGGACTTACGATCCAAGAGAATCGCAGAGCTGGGCATTAATCATTTGCTATGTTATCAAACGAATGAATGAAAAACTTATTCATTCCTAAAGTTTATCAATAGCAGCAGCACCTGCCTCTTGAGCCCAGGCCTGGACCCAGTGCTTTAATGTAACCCCAGTAGTACTCAATGAAGGTGTGTGGGCAATGAGCTTTGAAGAGACAATGCTCAGTGTCTTTGAGTCATAAGGCCATCCTACAGAATGCTGTGCTATATCTCCTACAATCAGTAGGTGACCCAAAGCTTATGTCCTTTCCATTATGGCAGTTATAAAATTAAATATTCAAGTTAAGTGCTGATGGCTTATGCCTTTAATACTAGCTACATAGGGGAAGGAGGTCTGAGACTCAGACCTGGTTTGAAGCCAACCCAGGCAGGGGAAAGTCCATAAAACTTTTTCTCCAATTAAGCAAGAATAAGTTAGAAATGGAGCTGTGGCTCAAGAGGTGGATTGCTAGCCTTGAGTGAAAAAGCTAAGGGACAGTACCCGGGTCCTGAGTTCAAGCCCCAGAACTGGCACACAAACAAATTAAATAGTCAAAATTTAAGAGTCCAGGCATCTCTCTGTATCTTTGGGGTCTGTACCTGAGAATTCAATCAACTTTGAAAGAAAACATTAAAAAAATTTGGTCTAGACTGAACATGTACAGATACTTTCTCATTATCATTTCCTAAACAACACAGTGTATGCCGGGTGCCGGTGGCTCATGCCTGTAATCCTAGTTACTCAGGAGGTTGAGATCTGAAGATCACAGTTAAAGCCAGCCCAGGCAGAAAAGTCTTTGAGATTCTGTTTTCCAATAAACCACTAGAAAACCAAAAGTGAATGAAGAGTGCAAGGACAGCTCCCAGGCCCAGTTCAAGCCCCATGACCGACAAAACAAAAACAAAAACAAAAAAACAACAACACAGTGTACAAGTCTACCCTGTCACTTTCATTGTGTTAAGTATTAATGTAGAGATTTTAAAGCAGAGAGGAGAGTGCTCAGCTTCTGTGCAAATACCACACCATGTTTTGTAAAGGATGTGGGCACCTGAGAAATTTGGTATCCTACAAGATTTCTAGCACTCTCCATTTATATTGAGGAATGACTGTAGTTACTTCTAATGAAAAAACTAAATAGCCAGATGTTTGTGCGTCATACCTGTAACCCTAGCTACTCAGAAGACCAAGGTCTGAGGATTTTGCTTTGAACCGCTAGACTCTTTTCTACCATTAACTATCCAAAAGCTGGAAGTGGAGCTGTGGTTCAAGTTGTAGAGCACTAACCTTGAGGGAAAAAGCTCCAAGATAGTGCCTAGGTTTTGAGTTCAAGCCCCAGTACCACCAGTATACAACATACAACACATACACACACACACACACACACACACACACACACACACGATATAATGACTAGAACATTTGCAAAGAAGATAAAGTGACTTCAAAATGGTTTAATGTTCATTCAAGTAACTCACTAAATAGCCAGTGACAAGCACAGAAATGCTGGCTGGGAGTGATGGGGATGCACACAGATGCCAGGTGGCCTGGGCCAGCCCTACAGGCTGCCCTGTGTAGGAGTCAAGGCCCTGAGTTCACAGGCTGACACGACAACCTTGATGCTCAGGTCACCTCAGCTCCGGGCCCCAGAGCCAGGCTTGCCATCTGTGGAGTTGGGTGCCAGCCAAGCACACACTTTTAGAATCTAGCATCTCCCCACAGATACTAGCTACTGCCTGAGGAAGGATCTGGCCTGAAGTCACCTTTCCAGACATTAAATACTTTGGAGGGCCAGCCAGGTTCCATGTTGGGGCACCCCCCTCATCACACCTCCTCACCTTGTCCCAGCTCCAAGTAGCGCTGTCAGACCTTTGCTTCACAGAAAATGTGACAGTCTCACCGCATGTTGGAGCCTGGCAGCAAAAAGACTTCGGTTTGCTGTGAATTTATATGGCATCTTTCCAGGCCAGGCCGCAAGGAGCTAATTAATGCAGTCACCGCCTCCCTAGGTGCCATTAAATTCATTTTATGGCTTAATTAAGAAGGGCTGCATTAATTTTATGAATGAGCAGAGGGAGGTGCCAACTGATGAATGTGCATGTGAAGTCCATGGCTGGGAGTCAGGAGGTCCTGCCCCAGTGTCCTTGGGCATGTCACTCAGCCTCCTGGCATCTCCGGGGTGGCCTGGGGGCAGTGCCCTCTTGTCATGACCCCAGGGAGTGCCAAAGCCCATAGGCAGGTGAGGGGAAGATTCTGTAGCTTCTCCATCTCTCAGCGGGGAGGTCCTGTCTGTTAGCCTAGGAAGGAGGCAAGGTAGGGGAGACCACCACAAGGCAGGGCCCACTTCTATCCTCTAGGAGCCAGGCATGGTCACTTTTAACATTTTCTCATTTCATGGCTACCAATCCTGTGTGAGGGCATGTTTTAGTTGCTGGATTTTTGTGGTGATTGTTTGATTTTGTTTTTATGCTGGTCCTAGGGCTTGAACTCAGGACTGGGATGCTATCTCTGAGCTTTTTCACTCCAGGCTAGCTATCTACCACTTGAACCACACCTCTTTCTTCTGGCTTTGTGGTGATTAAGTAGCTAGTAGAGTCTTACTGGCTTTAAACCGTGATCCTCGGATCTCAGCCTCTTGAGTAGTTAGGATTACATGCATAAGCCACTGGTGTCTGGCTTTAGTTGTTAATGGATGAGCAACCGGTGGAACAAAGGGACTTATGCCTTGAGCCTTTGATTAGTGGATCAATTTCCTTGCATCACACCTACCTAGCTCAGATGCCCAGGCCCTAGCAGCCCCCTCACAGGGCCAAACAAAACTCTGCAGAAGCTCAGTGTGTAGTGGCATCCTGCCGGTGCCCAGACACAGGCAGAGGGAAAAGTGTTCAGACAGGGCTCGCTGATCGCACATGGTTTGTCTCCTGTCTTTGAGGGTGCTGTGGTTGAGTCCAGGAACATCATCAGCTCTGGGGCCACAGAGGAAGGTGACAGCCCCAGGGAGAGTCTCCAGGTGCCTGCCAAGTCACACCCTGCCTGGAGGCAGCTGAGAGAGTTCACACAGAGCCTCTTGAAGGAGCTCCTGCTGGGAGCCTCCAGCCCCAAGCAGTGGCTGCCCCTAGATGTGTTCCTGGAGGTGGGTAGAATGGGGGAAGAGGCTGGTGGCCACAGGCAGTGGGTGTGGCCAGAGAAGGGACAGGTCCAGAGGGCTGGGTATGCCAGGCCCAAGGGGTGCTAGCTGGCTAGTTGGGGGAAGAGGGCTGCCTTCGAGGCCTACAGAGGGGTGGGGTGGGGCCTGCGAAGCACAGGCCCTGGTGAACACATGAGGATTGCAGGGTCCCTTCAAGCCCAGCAGAAGCTTGCACAGCATGATTTATTGGTGGTGGTGTTAGGGAAAACAGCAAGGGGAGAAGGTAGCCCTCAGATAGGCTCAGTTGGGTCTTAAAGGGACATTGGTGTGTCCAGAGAGCTGGCTTCAGACTTGGAGCCTGGGGCTGCCCTCCACTGCCTCCTCCCTCTGGGAAGTGGGTATGGCTGGGAGAGGGCAATACCCCACAAAAAAGCTAGACCACACTCACAGGGGCTGGAATATTAATTAGTGTACCTGCCAGGCATAGGAGGTGATGTAGAGGCCATGAAGCAGCTATCTCCATCCTGGGCCATGTTTCTAGGCTTTTCCACACAGTGCCACCAGTCAGCAGAAGCGAGACTTCCAGTCTGAGGTCCTGCTTTCCACCATGGAAGTGTTTCACACAATGAGCACAAGCAGCATGCCCATCCTCAGAGGTGAGTGGGTGCTTCCCTGTGCCCCCCATTCTTGACACTAGGCCACTGAGCTGAGCAGGAAAGCTAGCGTGCCCCCCACCCACTGACCCCAGCGATAGGATAGACGCTCCCCTCAGTGTGTTAGTCTCTTCATGGTACCACACATGGGCATCCAGGACACCCCGAGAGAGGATGGCGGTATTTGCTATTTCCCATGATATATCTCTTTATCACTATGCCACTCAGAGACAGAAAGTTCTCTATCCTCTGACCTAAAATTGTTTCTTCTCCTAAGCTGGGCACTGGTGATTCACACCTATAATCCTAGCTACTCAGGAGGCTGAGCTCTGAGGATGAGGATTCAAAAGCCAGCCCTGGCAGGAAAGTCCTTGAGACTCTTATCTCCAACTAACCAGAAATGGAGGTGTGGTGTAAGCAGTAGAGCACCAACCTTGAGTGAAAAAGCTAAAGGACACACCTAAGCCTAAGCCTGAGTTCAAATTCTAGTACTGGCACCAAAAAAAAAAAAAAAAAAGCAGTTCTCCTCTCCAGTGGAAATGTGGCTCCTTTGCATGTTTAAGAATGATGGAAACGAACATTCCTTTAATGAGATCTGAGGCTCTGCACCTGGGCTGAGACTAAATGCCCAATAAACATTTCTGGAACAAGTGAATTAGATGAAGAGTTACCATTGCCCCCAGAACTTGCACTTGGGGCTTCACTGTAAAAGTTTAGCTCTAAGAGCAGGTGTGCTATCTCCAGATTAGTCAAAAGTCCTTCCTGTGCATTTTTGAGCATGACTTATTTGGGGGAGGTTTCCTTGCCACACTTTTGGCCTTTCTCCTGGAATATCAGAGAGGTAGGAAATGGGGAGGAGCAAGAATGTCGTACGGCAACCTTGGTTCCCAGGCCGCAGCAGGTATGGCCTGGAATGAAGACCTCTACTGAGTGGAGATGCCCATCATAGCTAATGTGGGGGTAGGGGTGGGGTTCCAGAGATTAGTCGAGATCTCTAGGCTCTCAGTCCGTGAGTTCCAATGGGAAGCACTTCACTAGACTCTATAGCTCTATCCTCGGCCCACCATGACAGTAGGGCCCCATGTCATGGCCACGCATGCTCATTTGTCTCAGGCATGAGATTCTCTCCATCTTCCTTATGAGCAGCCCCTGGAAGAAATGTCTCCCATGCCTGGGTTCTCATCATGTGATTTGTATTACTGACTGGATTGTGGGAGATCCTTTCAATTTGAATATACCTGGGCTCACTGGGCATCTACCAAAGACTCTGGAGCAAAGGCCTATGCAGGTGAAAAGGACATGGTTACCACAAGGGGCTCCAAGGGATTTAAGCTCTCATCTTGAGCCAGGTGCTGGTGCCTCACACCTTTAGTCCTCGCTACCCAGGAGGCTGAGGTTTGAAGATTGCAGTTCAAAGCCAGCCTGGGCAGGAAAGTCTGTGAGACTCTTATTTCCAATTAACTACCAAAAAGTGTGGTTGTAAATCAAGTGATAAAGTGTCAGCCTTGAGTGAAAAATCTAAGGGACAGTGCCCAGACCTTGTATTCACACACACACACACACACATACTGACCCCCCCATCCCTTTCATCTTCTGCCTTCTCACCCCAACCAGGAAGTAAAGAGTCTCAGCCAAACATGGAAGCTGCTGCTGCTCCTTCCCTGGCAAACATCTCCTACTTTACCCAAAAGCTGGTGGAGAAGCTGTACAGTGGGATGTTCTCAGCAGACCCCAGACACATCCTTCTCTTCATCACAGAACACATCATGGTGGTAAGAACCTGGGCTGGCTGGCGTGGCAAAAAATCTGCTGACAGGCAGGGATGCTTCCTGGCATGACCTGAAATGTTGCTCATTGGTGTAGCTGAGTCTGCTGTTCTTGGCTGATACAGCACCTCAGGTGGGAGAAAAGGGCAGACCTTTGAAGGCCCATTATAAACCTAGCGGCCAGTAGGTGAGCTGTTGGACTCTCCCTTGGGCCATCCAGAGTCTTCCCAGCTTCTTGCAAGTACTCCTGCCCTCTCTGCCCTGTTTAGTTTTAACTGGGATTGTTAGCTTCCCATTAATTATTATTCCTTATCAGCAAAGGAAGATTCAGAAATCCTTTCCTCATTTATAGCTAGTTCATTTTTTTCTTAATATCCACTTCTGTCTGCAGGCAGGATTCTCTCTCTCTCTGTGTGTGTGTGTGTGTGTGTGTGTGTGTGTGTGTGTGTGTGTGTGTGTGTGTGTGTGTGTGTGTGTGTGTGCATGTTACCAGTGCTGGGGCTTGAACTCAGGACTTGAGTGCTGTCCCTGAGCTTTTTGGCTCAAGTGAAAATGCTCAGGGACAGTGCCCAATTCCAGAGTTTAAGCTCCAGGACTAATTCTTAAAAAAAAAAAAAAGTATTAAAATCAGTCTTTTGGAGAACAGTGTTGCAAATGGAAAGAGCTCCTGATGGTCAAAAGAAAACTTCACCACAAAGAATGGGTCCCCAGGCCTTCAGGGATGTCAGGCCCAGGCTCACAGATCTCCTTATGCCCCTCATCTTGCTCTTCAGTGGCTGCCAGGCATGCCCAAAAGCTTAACCTCATTTTGAGAGGTGCAGTCCATTTGGAGAAGCTAGAGAGAATGAAACCATAACCACAACTCCCAAAGGGCTGAAAGGCAACTGTGTTGAATAGTGGAGAAATGTCCACCACTCACATCTGTCCCCCTGTATCTAACGATGACTTTCCTGATAGAGTGAGAAGTGAATCTTTTTACTAAAGCCAAATAGATGTGCCAAGGGATCTGTGCTAGAGACCTTCTGGCTCCTTCTCTAAGTTTTTCATGAACTAAAACCCACTGGGCCACATTTCCTCTGGATGATATAGGAGGGGAAAATAAAGACATAGCTAGTGTTTGGTGGTGTTCCTACTCACTCTCTGGCTTCTTAACTCTAAGTGGGTGATCATAGGATCTGGCCCCCCCAAGCCATGACATTTACATAATATATATATTTATTTATTTTATGCCAGTACTAGGGTTTAAATTCAGGACCTGGGTCCTGTCCATTTGC
The DNA here is from genome assembly GCF_019054845.1 of Dipodomys spectabilis. Lineage (NCBI taxonomy): Eukaryota > Metazoa > Chordata > Mammalia > Rodentia > Heteromyidae > Dipodomys > Dipodomys spectabilis. Next base: position 15,346,009 of record NW_024870884.1, on the reverse strand, counting down.
TATTTTGCTCAAGGTTGGCTCTCTACCACTTGAGTCATAGCTTCACTTTTGGCTTTTTTGTTGGTTAGTTGAAGGTAAGAGCCTTATAGACTTTTCCTGCCTGGGCTGGCTTTGAACGGAGATCCTCAGATCTCAGCCTCCTGAATAGCTATGATAATAAGTATGAGCCTCTACTGCCAGACAAGAGATAATAATTTAAATTTATGTAGATTGCTGCAATCAGTTCTGAATATAATTGTAGGAATGCTATAACCTCTTTATACATGATAATGATAATTAATTTGATATTACTAATAGCATATCCTCATATCCTAAATATTAATCATATGCTAATATGTCTGAAATCCCTGGTACCCAGATATGTTTTCCATAATGTAACAGTGGCAAACTTTTAGCTCCTTATTTATTTAATGCAAGTTTTTTGCCTCGATTCTGAATTGACTTTTACATAGAAGTCTTTGTTTTAAACAGAAATCCACAGGTAGATGGAAATAGTCCTTTGTAAAATTCAGGTGTTGGTTTTTGCTACTATCATTTCTGTGATATACTTGGTCAGTGGGTGAGATTGTAAAGTCTTCATAAGTATGTGTATATGTCTTATTTTTCATGACACAGGTCATCGAGAACACATCTTCTCAAAGGGACACTCTCATCAGCGCTTTATACAGCAGCTTAAATAAAGTTATTCTTTATTGCTTGTCCAAGCCCCAGCAGTCTCTGTCAGAGTGTCTGGGCCTCTTCAGTATCCTGAGCTTCCTCCAGGAACATTGGGACATTATCTTTGCCACGTACAATTCCAACATCAGCTTCCTGCTGTGTGTCATGCATTGTCTTCTGCTGCTAAGTGTGAGAAGGTAAGAGTGGCTGGCTTGGCTCCTTCCTGCCAACATATAGACTGGTACTTGATTGAGGTTAGTATTAATAGTAGACACCTTTGGTTTACCTGGCCATCCAAATTCTGTGCAACATTTAAGAATGTACTAGGTTATCTCCAAACTGCCCATGTGACTTTTGTGTGTGGCGTATGCCGATAGTGGGGCTTGAACTCACAAGTTTGCACTCTCTTTTGGCTTTTTTGCATAAGGCTTGTGCTCTACCATTTGAGCCATACTTTCTAGCCTTTTTATTTGCTTGTTAATAGAAGATAAGCATAACTTGGATTTGCCTTCATGAGCTTGCTTTGCACCATGATCCTTAGATCTCAACCTCCTGAATAACTAAGATTACAGGAGTGAGCCACCAACACCTAGCTTTGTCTATGTGACTGAGTAATCAGAATCACCATGAAATAGTTTACTTCATTTCCACAATTTTGAATTATATTTCATTGGAATGTACATGCGTGAGTGCGCAGGTGTGTGTGTGTGTGTGTGTGTGTGTGTGTGTGTGTGATAGATTGGGACTTGAACTCAGGGTCTGAGACTGTCCTTGAGCAATTTTACTCAAGGCTAGCACTCTACCACTTGAGCCATACCTTCAGTTCCAGCTTTTTGGTGATTAACTGGAGATAAGTGCTCTATATTCTTTCTTGACCTGCCTGTTTTTGAACCATGATCCTCAGATCTCAGCCTCCTGAGTTGAACACTATCTCTTATCAAGAGAGCCAGGCTGCGTGTAGGAGAAGAGGCTGTGATACTACACTTTACTCTTGTCCTTTTTAAGCTTGATCATTTGAAAAAACAAACGAACAACCAGGCGCTGGTGGTTCATGCCTATAATCCTAGCTACTCAGGAGGCTGAAATCTGAGGATCGTGGCTCAAAGCCAGCCTGGGCAGAAAAGTCCATGAGACTCTTATCTTCAATTAACCGGAAGTGGTGCTGTGGCTCAAGTGGTAGAGCACTTGCTTTGAGCTGAAGAGCTCAGGTACAGCCCCCAGGCCCAGAGTTCAAGCCCATGACTGACCAAAAAAAAAAAAAAGAAAGAAAGAAACAAGCAAACAACATTCCATCCCTACCTGGAGAGATGACTTCTCCCAACTATCTTTGGAAAGTACTGAGGAGCTCTCCAGCCTAGAGGACTTGTCCTATGTGCTATTCTGTTTATTACTGTAAAAGCATGTATCTTTTTATTTGTCTGCATTAAAAGACCCATTTTAGTGTATGGTTCAAGTTGAGGAGCTTTTTCTTTTCTGTGTGGGAAGAATTTATTAGGTTTTCTTTTATCTTGAAAGCAGAGGTAAGAAGGTTGAAATTGCTAACTGGATTCGTGTGCTTGGAGCATCACTTTCCCTAGACCTCCACGCAGCAAAGGGGGCACCCATATCTCAGCGTGACTTTATTTTTAGACATTTCAAAATAGGTCGTCTTCTGTGTTGATGTCTTTTTCATTTTTAGGTTTGTCATTTTAGATTCAGCATGCAGACATTTTCTCAGTGTTTATTCTGTTTCAGGAAGCTCAGGTGGGGGATCCTGAAAGAAACAACAGGGACACTAACAGAACTGAGACAACCCTATAACCCGGAGCACAGTTTCTGGGGAATCTAATATCTAAACCGTTTTGCTCCTGTTTATAATTGGCTGCCTTTTGTGTGGGACCTTGGCAGAATTTAAATGTGAAGCCCATATTAACAATTACTAAGAATTTTAAGGTGGTAGGGCAGAGTCTAAACGTGAGACTCTTCAAAGTGTAAAACCCCATGCAATTGCACAGGCTGGGTACCTATGAAGACATTCTGGTTTCACGGTATGAACACAGTCCCACACAAACATGGCTAGTTTTGACAAGGAATCGGGGAAGGATGGCTCAGAAACCTGATGGAAACATAAAGCAGATTTCAAAGAAAGAGTTGTTTTTGGGCTGGGAAGGTGGCTCAATGGTAGAGCGCTTGCCTTGCATGCATGAGGCCCTGGGTTCGATTCCTCAGCACCACATAAGCAAAAAGCTGGAAGTGGCACTGTGGCTCAAGGGGTAGAGCACTAGCCTTGAGCTGAAGAGTTGAGGGACAGTGCCCAGGCCCAGAGTTCAGACCCCACGACCGGACCCCCCCCCCTCAAAAAAAAAAGCAAGAGTTGTTTTTCCACTATGCAGAAAACCATTCTACAGAATCAGCAGTGGGAAATTGTTACAAGGTGTTTGCTTTAATTTAGTTTGACATCTTTGTCCATATCGATCAGTGTTGAGTTTCAAGGCATTAATTTGGTTTTTTTTGTTGTTGTTGTTTTATTTTCTCCTAGAATTTTATTGACTTAAATGTCTTTACCTAGATTTAAGAAATAATAACGTGTACATATGAATAAGTAAAAAAAAATTGTAACTGAGAAACGACAAAAGAATTGAATTACAATGCATAAAGTTATATGTTATAAATATATCACTGTAAGATGTCATAGGAAATATATAATTCTTTGTTTTATATATATATTATTTTTCTGAACTTTGAAAGGTTGCACATGGGATGACAACTTGAGGTGTCCGTCTAAGTGTCCACTGCCTCTTGATCAGAGTTCCCCTTTCCATTAGACTCATTTCACATTTCCTACTTCCTTTTTCATGGGTGCATATGGAGTATTTTGCTGTTTCCTTTCCCATTAATCCAAACTCTGCCCTGTTATTTGTAATGGAGAACTTGGAATGGTCCCAAGAGGATTTGAGTTTGTAATGGGAACTCTTGTGTCTACTAGTTATCCAGAAGGATTTGGATTGGAGCCCAAGCCTAGAATAACTCCTTACCATCAAGTCTTCCTTGTCCCTAATGAAGAGGTAAAAGAAAAACAGGAAGAAGATCTCCCAAGTTTGAGTGATGGTAAGCTTTATTTTACATTTTTGTTGCTGTTGTTGTACTTCCTTCCTCCCCCGCATGATAGGTATGGATGTATAGTCATAACTATAGTGTTGTATTCTTGAGTTTATTTTTCTTTCCCATTAAGAAAGGGAATACTATGAATGTAAGTCAAGAGAGGGGCTAGGAAATCCAAGGGATGGAGTGGTACAACAAGTTAAGCCAGCAGATAATGTTATTATTATAACATGCTATAATAATAATGAATTAGAAATGGAATGGAAAACGATGGATGGATGGGTGGATGGATGGAGGGAGGGAGGAAGAAGGGAGGGAGGAAAGGAAGGGGAGGCAGATAGACAGATGGAGTAGAAGCTCTATGCTTAGACACGGTTAGTCTAGAAGCTTCCTATTTACTGAAATCCTTGTGTACTGCACTATAACTTGAAAGCATAAGGTCATCTTACCTGGTTCAAGCTATCACTTAGTGACCTTTTTTCATTGTTTCCTACTAAATGAGAAAGAATAAAAGCTCATTACTTTCTCTAAACTTTCAGTTTGATGGAGCTTATTCATGGATTTACTCATTTCAAATAAAATTATAGGGATGGGAAATGTATAGTGTGTGTGCACATGCATATATACATACACACACACAACAATCAATTCTGTGTGTTTGAAACACTGCATCTCTCTCTTGATCTGGGAACAAAAATAATAATAAACCTAATAAACCTTCCTCTGCCACTTGGCTAGCATAAGTTTCCCTTGCTTTGTGACATTTTGTAACATTCCCCAGAGAGGCCAACATGGGAGAAAAAGTTGAGAGGAGCTGTTTGGGGGTGGTATTTGGCTCCTGAGTTGTTCAGGGATGGTCTCATGGCTCTAGGGATAATGCAAGGCATCTCTTAAGTATCCAATAGAATGTGGGAAAAGAGGATCTATGATCCCATCCACCCCAATTTCCTAAGCTGGGCCTATGAGGCCAGCAGGATGATGGTAGGCAGCTGGAAGCAGGAAAAGGCCACCTGCATGGATGTTGGTGGCATTTTCTATGGCTCAGCATCTTGATTCTGGCTGGAGCTTGTTCAGAACAATGAGAAGCATGTAGGTAAGAGTGGCCTTGATGGGCCTTCTCTTAATCCTCGCTGGAGGAGGAACTGAGGCTACCTGATTGTGCTATGTGCTCTCCCTCTCTCTTCTAGTCCAGCATAACATACAGAAGATGGTGCGAACTCTCTGGCAGCAGCTCGTGGCACAGAGGCGGCAGACACTGGAAGATACTTTCAAAATTGATCTCTCAGTGAAACCTGGGGAGAGAGAAGTGAAGATTGAAGAGGTCACCCCACTGTGGGAGGAGACATTGCTCAAAGCCTGGCAGCATTACTTAGGTAGCTCCAGGAAATGGGAGCTTCTGGGTCACAACAAACCAGATTCCCCCAAGGTTCCACTCAGGGCACAGAGCCTTTGCTACATTGAAGCTCTTTTAGTGTGTGTGTGTGTGTGTGTGTGTGTGTGTGTGTGTGTGTATGTGTGAGAGAGAGAGAGAGAGAGGGAGAGAGAGAGAGAGAGAGAGAGAGAGAGAGAGAGAGAGAGAGAGAGAGAGAGAGAGAGACTGTGTGAGTACTAGGGCTTGAATTCAGAGCCTAGGTGCTGTCCCTTCTCTGCTCATGACTGGCACTTTCCCACTTAAGTTCCACTTCTGGCATTTTGCTGGTTAATTGGAGATAAAAGTCTCACAGACTTTCCAACCAGGCTGGCTTTGAATAGTGATTTTTAGATCTCAGTCTCCCAAGTAGCTAGGATTACAGATGTGAGCCACCAGCACCTGGCTACACAGACTCTCTTTCTTGGCCCTTTGTTTGGTGATACTTACATCAGTTAAACCTCATGTGTCTTTTCTCACTAAGAATGAATACTGCATTCCTTATTGAGTGAAAAGGGAGGCTCAAACTCAACCAAGCGGGTAGATCCCAGTGGTCTCCTAGAAAGATGGGCCTTGAATCAGAGCTGGGGCTTGGCCTCGGGAACTCGGAACTAACTCTAGTTTCTACCCTGATGTTTATCTACCAGTTTTGAAACTTGGTACCTAGTTATGCAATAACCTTGGACCTCAGATATTTTATGTACTGTCATTTCATAAGGTGAACATCTTTATCCCCAAACTATTAATGTGATCATAATCTAATATTTTTGCCTTCATATCACTCAATGCTACAGCAGCAATGAGGTTCTAATTTGTTTTGGAAGAGGTCACTGCTCTTAAATTATGGCTCATGTACTTGTTATGAGTCTTTCAGCAAAATTAAATTCATAGCGAGTTAAGAATTAGTCAGGAGCTAGTGGTTCATACCTGTAATTCTAGCTACTCAAGAAGGTGATTTCTGAAGATAACAGTTCTAAGTCAGCTTGGGCAAGAAAGTCCGTAAGACTTTCATCTCCAATTAACTATCAAAAAAGCTAAAAGTGGAGGTTTGGCTCAAGTGGTACAGCACTAGCCTTGAGGAAAAAAACTAAGGAACAAGGCCCAGGCCCTGAGTTTAAGCCTCAGGACTGGCATAAACACAGACATACATACATACAGATGACAGGCAAACAGACACACACATACACACTTATACACACATACATGAATTAGTTATTTTCATGTAAATTTTCTCAGACTGTTAAGAAGTATAGAATCCTTGCCTAATTGGTTTCTAAATTGGTCCTGGCAAATGCATGTGTCTTGTCTCTCTGTCTCCTAATATATTTTTGCTGCTTGAATAAAATATAGGCTAGATAATTTGTAAGTAATAAACATGTATCACTCCCCGTTCTGGCAGCTGGGAAATCCAAGGCCAAGGTAGCAGCAGATCCACTGTCTGAGGAGGGCTCTGTCTACTTCCTGGGTGGAGCTTGTGCTGTGTCATTTTCAGGGAAGGAACTCCAAGTGTGCTCACCAGGGGGAAGTAATGAAAAAGCAAAAAGGGTCTCAACTAGTTTTCTTCAGCCCTCATGATTTAATCTCTTTTCCCAAAACTCTGCTTCTTAATCTCACTGCAGTGAGGACAGAGCTCCAACCTGAATTTTGGAAGGAACACATGTGAGCCATAGCAATCCATGCATGTACAACTTGAAGGCACAACACCAGATTCCATTTCAGGAAAAGTAGAATAAAATAGAACGTATATTCCCATGCTACAGAGTTTGTGGAATAAAATAATAGGGTAGATCTGATAGCTCTCTCAGGCCAAAACCTATATATTGAACACTTTCTATGTCCCAGGTCCTTTAAACACATAACATTACATAATCTTCATAATGCCCCTATGAGGTAAGATACTGTTTAACCCATTTTATAAAATAGAACACTGAGGCTTATCTAGTATATCACTACAAGTCAGTATGACAAGGAAGTAGAAGTTAAGCTAGATCTGGAAGGAGACCTGGAAGCCTGCTCAGCATTTCTTAGCCAAGGGGTTGAAGGACAACAGCATGAGTCTGCAGCTCAAACTCTCTCCTTCTGTGGAGTCAGACGCATGGTGCTCATGCCCCTAGCTGGCTCTTTGATGGCTAAAGAGACTATAGAAACAGTTTGCCTTCAGCTGCAGCTCTGACATGCTTTGCTTCCATGACCCCAGCATCTGAGAAGAAATCTCTGGCCAGTCGCTCCAGTGTCACACACCACAGCAAAGTTACTTCATGGAGTGGGAGCCTTTCCTCAGCCATGAGACTGGTACCCGGCCGGCCGGCCAAGGACGCAGAGTGCAAGGCAGAGGTGAGTCCAGACTTGTCCTTACATGTTGGCAGGCATTGGTGTCTACTGTCTTTTGTCTGTCATGGGCTATGACCTAAATCCATTTCTTCAGAGTGTGTGAGGGTATGCATGTGGTTTCCTAATTTAGGCTATGTGTAAGGGAGCCAGGCCTTAGAGTAGCTTCACTTTGAAATTAATCTTGGATCTTCTTTGGGGCCAGAAGCAGGTGTTTCTTTGGGAGTTAAAAACCAGTCGCTGGTGGCTCAGGCCTGTAATCCTACCTACATGGGAGGCTGAGATCTGAGTATTGTGATTTGAAGCCAAACTCCAGACAGGAAAGTGTATGGGACTCTTATTTCCAATTTACCACCCAAAAACCAGAAGTGGAAGTGTAGCCTATAAGAAGAGCATTAGCCTTGAGTGAAAAAGTAAAGGGACATTGTGCAGGCTCTGAGTTTGAGTCCCAGCCCCAGCACAATACAATAACAACAACAACAGCAGCAACAACAAAACAATTGTAGTGCTAGTCTTTTCTGAGGTTCTGTGTATTTAAAGGATCCTAGCCTGCTGCTCAGTGAGACCCAACTGTGAGTCTATCCGAAGACAGAAGCTTTCCTGCCCACTTTGGCTCCATTTCTAACAGACACCAGTGGGTCCTGTTGATTGTGTATGGGTAGAGCCTTTGGGATTTTTCTAATCTGTTGTTTGAAAGTTGCAAAACAAATCAAACCTAAAACCCAGGGATATCAGCAATGACTTTTTGCAGTTAGAGATACCTTTGGAAAGGATCTGGGGCATAGGAAGAGGTTGGGGGGGGGGTCTCTGTTCCATGATGTCTGGAACATCAGCTGGGTTCTGTTACTCATATCTGGTGGCTGCTCTGGCCTTAATCTGAGACTTTTATCTGAGCTCTTGGGGAGAACACCTGCACTGGGTCCTCCCTCTGAATTGGGCTTCCTTACAACATGGCACCAGGATTTGCAGGGCTGCAGCTGCTACAGATGATGATGATGATGATGATGATGATGATGATAATGATGATGACCGAGAGAAAGCACATGCATAGGCAGAAGCCACGCTGCCTGTTCATGACTTAGGCTCATGTATTATGTAGCGGAAACAGGCATGATGTTTGGTAAGGTTTAAGGTTATAGAACTGGACTTCACCACTGGATAGAGTGGGTACCATTCTACAAGAACATATTGACCTGAAAATGTGTTCTCATTTTGGACAACAAAATCTGTCCTGAATTCTAACCCTGGGGTCATGGACTTGTCTTCAGAAGCAGATTGTGGTGCTGTAGGCATTGGTGTTTGGGTCAGGAGATCATGGGCAAACACCTTAACTTCCTCAGGCTTTATCTCCTTATCTCTATCGTAGGCTGGATCACTTTGAGCAGTGAAGGGTTGGGCTCCCTGGGGAAGAGTGCAGGTAGCTGACAGGTACATGAACTTTTGAATAGAGATGGTCCAGGTCTACCTGCTCAGAATTTGTTGTCCATGGTGACCAGTGACAGGAGGCCACCGAGTCACCAGAGGCTGGCCAGCTAGGGGAAGAGGTGTCTTCTTACCGAGGTTGAAGACTCAGTAAGTGGAGAAAATGCCTAGCTTGGATGTGAGATCAGAACCACACTTCACTGATCAGTAAGGCACTTGCTACTTATACCTGGGGGTGACCCTTTCCTCTTATTCAAGTTCTGTGGTGAAGGACTTTTATTTTGTTTATATTATTTTATCTTATACAGGTCCTGGGGATTGAACTCAGGGCCTGGGTGCTGTCCCTGAGATATTTTGTTAAACTAGTGCTCTACCACTTGAGCCAAATTTCCACTTCTGGCATTTTGGTGGCCAATTGGAGATGAGTTTCTTTGCCCAGTGGCTTTGAACTGTGATCCTCAGATCTCAGCCTTCTGAGTCACTAGGATTACAGGTGTGAGCCACAAGGGCCTGGCTTGTTTTTTATTTTTATTCTTTTTTTGAGTCTCAGTCTTACTAAGTAACCTAGGATGGCCCTGAACTTGATGTGTAGCCCAAGCTGGCTTGGAATTGAAGATCTTGCTTCAACCTCTCAAGTGCTGAGATCACACACACACATATCACCATACTTAGTGAGCAGTGCTTTCCTGAAGACACTTTGCTCATTCAGTTATGCATCAGATCCTTACTAAGTGCCTGTTGCTTGCTGCAGGGTTATAGCACTAGGGTTATGGCAGAGAACAAAACTGACTTGTTCTCTGCTTTTATTGAGTTGCATTCTAAGTAGTAAAGTTGGAAATAAGCTGATCAACAAATCCATAAATGTTCAGTACTCCTTGTAATGAAGAAATGTTTAGATAAAGTTAGGGTAGTAGAACAGGAACAAGATATTAGAGGGAGGAGACTGGCAACGCCATCTCTGCCACAAGGTCATGTGGTCAAAGAGTGAACTCAGGCTGTGTGCAGGTGGCTCATACCTGTAATCCCAGCTACTCAGGAGGCTGAGATCTGAGGATTGAGGTTTGAAGTCAGACCAGGCAGGAAAGTCTGTGAAGTCTTATCTCTACTCAACCACCAAAAAGCCAGAGGTAGAGGTATGTCTCAAGTGATAGAACTCCAGCCTTAAACAGAAAAAGCTAAGGGACAGAGCTTATGGTATGAGCTCAAGATCCAGTACACACTCTGTCTCTGTCTCTGTCTCTCTGTCTGTCTGTCTCTTTCTCACACACAGAGGGAGAGAGAAAAAGAACTTAGGAAGCATATGATGCTGCCGCATATGATGCTGCCAATGCTCATGAATAGGTCATGGATAGGCAAGAACTGGTTAGGGAGAGAAGGTAGTTGTACTGGCACTGAGGCAGGTACGTGCGGGGGCCTGCCAGCAAAGGCTGGTGTGGCTGCGTTGACAGGATAAGGGGACCTCGGGGCCTCCCAGCTTCCAGGTAGCCATGGGTGTCATCACCCTCTGCTCTTAGCATCAGAAAGAGCTGTGGTTTTTATCAGGGTGGTGGCAGACATTTTTCAAGTGGTTCTGTCTGCTGCTTTGTATTTTCAGAAGTGCAGAGAGATATCCTGGTCTAGGGTTATAAGTGCACATACCTTATGGGATCAGTTTCTGTAAAGCTTACCCCTTCTCACTGGCTTCTTTCCTCTTGGCCTCCCCTCATTTTCCCTTCAACCTGATTTATTTATACTTTATAGTTTAAAATACATTAAGCATTCTCAGAGAGAGATTTGCTTGGGAAAAAAAAGGGAATTGTGCTTCAGTGTTTTTTTTAAAACTCAACTGCACCAAGCTAGGTGCTGTTACTCACCTCTATAATCCTAGCTACCCAGGAGGCCTATATCCCAAGATTGTGATTCAAATCAGGGCGGAAAAGTTTGTAAGACTCTATTATCTCCAATGAACCACCAAAAAGCCAGAAATGGGGTGTGGCTCAAGTGATAGAGTGCCAACCTTGAGCAAAAAAGCCAAGGGAGAGTGCCTAGGGCCTGAGTTCAACCCTAGGACTGACATCTAAATAAATAAATAGTAAGTAAATAAAAAATTTAAAAAATCAACTGCAGCTTTTTCTATCAGCATTCGTGACAAGTAACTCAGTCTAGGCTGAGCACAGGGCCTGACATAGAACAGACTTTTCAATAAGAGACCTGGGAGGACCCAGAAGGAGTGGGAAGAAGGCTGCCCCTTCTGTGGCTGCGATGAAACTCACCAGCCCTGAGCCCATACATCCATCACTCTTCTCCAAGAGCTGCCTGCCATTGTCATTTCCGGAGAACTCAAGTTCTCAGGTACATATGTACGTTGTGATGTCATAGGATAACAGCATCAACTATTTGCCCTGGGGTCTGTTTAATTATTTTTAAAAATTAATTTTGATTATTACAGCTGATTACACCTCAGTGAGCAATGTAATTGATATTTTCTAATGTATCCCAAGGAACATTTTGTACAACACGCTTTTTGTTGTTGAAGGTTAAAGACTCCGTTATTGGTTTTTCCCTAAATATGCCCACATCATTAGTCCCTCCAGCGAGGAGGTCGCCATCTGGAAAAAGCAGCATGGAGACATTAGTCAGGCACAAATGCATGAAATTGGTGTTTCCGCATCTTCTGTCTCTTTCTTCTGGAAAGAAGAGGTTTGTAATTAAAGAAGTTGGTGTTGGAGGAAGCATTATTCATTTGGTGTTATTCCTTATCATGTCAGCGCTGACAGCTCTATTGTACTGATAAATTGTTCCTGGGAGCAAGACATACAATGTTGGATTCATAATTCCTCTTACCTAGCTTCATCTGAAGCAGAAAATCTTTTCTTCTAGGCCGGTGAGCTGAGCTTCCAGACAAGCCTGATTTGATAGATGCTACTTCCATTCATGGATGATATTCTTTCTTCTTTTCCTCCTGGCTCTATTGCAGTCCCTTCTGGGATCACACTATGAAGTCATAGTGCCTGGCATGATGAAGGTCATAGGTATCAGCCTGTTGGACTGAGGATGGAAATGCGGGCTCCCTTGAGGCTCCCAAAAGTCATATCCACGCTCTGCTTGGGGCAACCTAGTGCACACTTAGGTCAGCCATTCTTCCCAGCAGGAAATGTGGCTTTTCCTGTATCAGTTGCTGAGGTCAATTGCAGACATTGTTGTTTAATACATTGAAGATGTACTAAGTCACTGTTGATAACTTCTCTGTGGCAGACATGAGGGCAGCTTATGATACTTATTTCCATTTATAGGAAGCCAGGGGAGGGCTAGGTACATGGAAATGTTCTGTTCAGACTCATGGGCCCGCTTGTCTGTTTTGCTCACAGCTAGTGCTCTACAACTTGAACCATACCTCCACTACCAGTTTTTGCTAGTTGACTGATAAGATAGATAGATAAGAGTCTCTCATATTTTTCTCCTTGGGTTGCCTTTGAACTGAGATTCTCAGATCTCAGCCTGATGAGTAGCTATATGGACCTGAGCCACTGGTGCCCAACCTCTGTCCAGCCTTAATATCGTTCCTCTGCAGATTAAAATTATCCTCCACTATTAAGCATATCGTACTTGACCCAATATACTAGCATGAAAGAAAAATCTTAGCAAACAAAGTGGGTGCTGGGGTGCTGGGGGTGGGTGAGGAAGGGCTGTGGGGGGCATAGTACCCAGGTCTGCACGTGGAAGGGCGAAAGATTGGAAGCTTTTTGGCAAGAGAAGGCCTGGGCATTGCAAGGGCAAGATAGGTACGAGGCAGGCAGACAGACAGGAGGTCAGATCGGGGTACCTGGGCCAAGCTAGAGGGATTTGTAATATGAGGTGGGAGTAGAAGGGGGAGTGGCCTGTTTCTGTTCCTACAAAGTAGATTAAAGGTGAAGACTGAGGCAGAAGGCCCGCGGGGGCTGTGGCATAGTTTAGGTGGGAGATGGTGGAAGGCTGCAGGAGCAGTAACTGGAGTGATCTACCACTAAAGAATGCATAAGGAAGCCGGGCACTGGTGGCTAACGCCTGTAATCCTAGCTACTCAGGAGGCTGAGATCTGAGGATCGCGGTTCAAAGCCAGCCCGGGCAGGAGAGACCATGAGACTCCTATCTCCAATAAACGACCAGAAAACCAGAAGTGGCGCTGTAACTCAAGTGGTAGAGCGCTCGCCTTGAGCTGAAGAGCTGAGGGACAGCGCCCAGGCCCAGAGTTCAAGCCCCACGACCGACAAAAAAAAAGAATGCATAAGGAAATTGTCCTCAAGGCTGGTGTGAAGAGAGAAGCTCACGAAGGCAGAGGTAATGACTCTGAGAAGAGAGGGGCCCTGAGGCAGGGAGGTATGTGTTTTAGGTGTTTCTGTAGAATTCTGTAGTGGATAAAGAGAGTTAGGAGTCAGAGGAGGTGGAGAGAGAGTCCTCCCAGGAGAGGAGAGGGAACCCCTTAGCATGGATGCAGGCCCTTATCCCTCTTTCTGAGCAGAATGAAAGAGCAGGATCTCTCCCATTTTCTCCCTAGATCTATTGTATACTCTACATGTGTACACAGCCTCCTGTGCAAGGAGCCTGCTGGTTCTCTCTTGAGGAGGACAACTCCGGGTTATCCTCCCATCAAAGCTGGGGAGGGACTCATGAGAAGTGGCATACCCATGGAGAGGCAGCATACCCCATGGGGGAAGGCTAGCTCACATTTCTATGCATTGAGCAGCTAGCAGGCAGGCTTCCAGTTGCTGTTTTCAGCACCACAATGGAAAGTTGCAATAGCATTCAGCAAGTTAGGCTGGATGAGGATTCACAGGAGATTGGAAGATACCATACTTAGGAAATTATGAAAGATTGATAGGGGCTGGTGGTTCACAGATCTAATCCTTGCTACTCAGGAGACAGATTTGAGGTTGCGGTTTGAAGCCAGTCTTGGCAGAAAAGTCTACAAGACTCCATCTCTTAATCAGTAAAGATCTAGAAGTGGAGATGTGGGTCAAGTAGAGCACCAGCCTTGAGTGGAAAAGTTAAGGGAGAGTACTAGGCCCTGAGTTCGTGCTCTAGTACTGGCATGAGAGAGGAGAGAGAGAGAGAGAGAGAGAGAGAGAGAGAGAGAGAGAGAGAGAGAGAGAGAGAGAGAATATGAAAGATGAACAGCTTTTGGCTTTGCCGTGTGCCTTTCCAAGAAGAGAACACTAGAAATCTGCTCCAAGGTTGTCTCTAGGTCCTTTCCTAGACATGTCAGATTCACCAGCTCCCACAAAACTAGAAGAGACACATCTGGTGGGGGGACTTAGAGATCTCAGGGCAGGGCACCTGGGTGGGCAAGTGACTGTGGACCTTTTATCCATCTTTTTATCAGTATCTTTCCTGATCACACTCCCATCCCAGCCACAGAGAAGCCCTGCCCCGGCAGAGAATGAGATACTGAATGTAACCAGCAAATGTCACAATTCCATTAAGAGCTACCCTTGCCAAACTCCTTGGCTATGGGAGGAGATAGAACAAATTTACTTAAAAGCAAAAGAAAAGCAGGGAAAGAAAAAACAGTGCAATAGACTCTTGGTGGAGAAGGAGCCCAAAGACCAGAATATCCTAGAAGAGACTTTTGTGACCATTCATTCCAAATATTCTAGCCAGCAGCTCTTTAAAACAACTCCTTCTAGAAAGTTCCAAACATGCACAGATGTAGGAAAATAATAATAATGAATCTCTACATATCTATCCATCATCTCAACAATTTCTAACTCCTGGCCCAATTTCTCTTTTCTTCATCACCACCCACTTTCCCTCCTGTCCTGAATAATTCTGAAGCCATATTGCAGACAGTGTATCATTTCATGCAGAAGTGTTTTGCATGATAATTATTTTCTTTCTAAAAAGTCACAAGAAGAAGATAAGAATTGAAGAAAGTGAAACGAATATGCAGAACTTGGAGTCATAGCAACCATTGTGGGCACGATGGAGCTTTTCCTGGCTTCCTTGCTGGGGTGCCTTCTTGTTCCCTGAGGCTGGAGCCCACTGAGCTGCAGAGACTCCTGCTCCTTCAGAAACAAGGAGAATGAGGTCTGTTGGTAACACTACCATCTTCTAGCTTCGTGCCTGGGCTCTGCCTCGGCTCCTTTGTGTTGGAGGATGAATACTTCTTTTCTGTTTGGACGTATCGGCCTCAGAGTTGACTCTCCTACAGCAAAATCTCAGCAGATCTCAAGGGTGAGGATGGATTTTTCACAAATAGCCAGAATAAGCTTTGAAACCCCAAAGGGAAACCATTGGCAGCACAGAGGGTAAAAATGAAGGAAGTAAAACTACAGCTGGTAAAGCCAGAAGTCAGAATTCTCCCAGATGGTCTGTGGTAATAGAAATCAAGTAAAAGATGTTTAAGAGCTTGCAGGAAATGGTTTATGTGAATTAAAAAATTTTTGGATGAGTTTGAACTCAGGGGGCTAGGTGCTGTCCTTTAGCTCTTTCACTCAAGGATAGTGTTCTACCACTTGTGCTACACTTTCACTTCCAGCTTTTTTGGTGATTTATTGGAGATAAAAAAATCTCATAGATTTTCCTGCCTGGGCTGGTTTGGAACTGTGATCCTCAGATCTCAGCCTCCTGGATAGCTGGGATTACAGGTATGAGCCACCATCTACCTCTCCCCCAGGTAGTTTATATATATATATTATTATTTTAAGTCAGTTTATAACAATATATCTTAATCACTTTCATCCCTTTTTTTATCATTCCCCTATCTCTCAATTTTCCTAGTTTTATAGGCTATGCATTGAATATTATCACTATATTTTCCTCCTCCTTGTCTTCTCTTCATTCACCTACCCTCCTCCGCTTAACCTCCCATCTAGCTTCCTGGCATGCATTTTGTTGGGTTAGTTTGTATTTCTAAGGAGACACACAAATTGAATTCTTCCCTGTATAGACTATACTTTGGTTAATATATTTATGTGTACTTGCATACAACCCCAAATGTGCTTACTTGTGTGTGTATATATAGGTATATATGTAAATATATATTATATTGAACTTCTACATATGAGAGCAAACATGCATTCTCTGGCTCTCTGGGCCTGACCCACTTTACTTAATATAATTTTTCTAGGTGCATCTGTTTCCCTACAGATGATGTTATATTGTTATTCCTCAAGGATAAGTAAAATTCTATTATATATACCCATATATATATATATATATATATATATATATATATAGTACATTTTTTTATCTATCCATCAAAGAGCATCTGGGCTATTTCCATGTCTTGGCTGTGGTGAATAGTGCAGCAATGAACAGGGTTGTGAGGTTGCCCTACTATATCCAAGTTTGTAATCTTTTGGATAAATACCAGAGAGTGATATTACTGGATCATAGGATAGTTCTGTGTTCAGTGTTTTGAGGAAGCTCCAAACTGTTTTCCATAGTGGTTGAACAAATTTACCTTCTCATCAACAGTGTGCTGGGGTTCCTTTCACCTAATATCAGCTCCAGCATCTGTGTTATTTGTGTTCTTCATGAATACCATCCTAATAGGGATACAGTGAAATTTCATTGTTGTTTTGATTTATAATTTTTATGATCAGAGATGTTGAACATTTCTTTGTGCATCTGTTGGCCATTTTTATGTCTTCTGAGAAGTCTCTACTTAGCATGTTTGCCCATTTATTAATTGGGTTTGTATTCTTTGAAGGTATAGTTTCTTGAGCTCTTTTTATATTATAGATATTAGACCATTGTCTGACATAAAGCTGGCAAAGATCTTCTCTCATTCTGCAGGTCATCTTTTTAGCTGGGTCACTATATTCTTTGTCATGCAGAAACTTCTTAGTTTGATGCAATCCCATTTGTCAATTCTCTCTTGGGTTTGCTAGCCTCTGGAACTTTACTTAGAAAGTTCCTGCTTGGTTCAAAGAGTTCTCATGTTTCTCCTACTCCTTCCTGTAATAATTTCATGGTTTCAGGTCTTACACTGAGGTCTTTGGTCCATTTTGAGTTGACATTAGTACAGGGTGATAAACAAGGATCCAGTTTCAGTTTTCTGTATGTGGATATCCAGTTTTCCAGCACCATTTATTGAAGAGGTGGTCTTTTTTTTTTTCTTCCATCCTATGTTCTTGGCTCCCTTGTCAACTATCTAGTGGCTATAGATCTGTGGGTTTATTTCTGTATCATCTAGTCTGCTCCATTAATCATTGGGTCTACTTTTGTGCTAGTACCAAGCTGTTTCCTTTACTATAGCTCTATAGGAGAGTTTAAAATTTGAAATAGTTTTATCTTTAGCACCGCTTATCCACCGCTCTCCCCCACAGGATTGCTTTTGTGATTTGGGACCTTTTGTGGTTCCATATGAATGTTCATATTATTTTCTCTAGCTCAGTGGAAAATAACATTGGTATTTTGATGAGTATTGCATTGAATTAGTAGATTGCCTTTGGCAGTATTGCCATTTTCAGTTCTGCCAATCCAGGAACATGAAAGTCTTTTCACTTCCTAATATCTTCTTCAACTTCTTCCTTCAGGATTTTATAATTTTTATTTTAGAAGTCCTTCATTTCCTTGGTTATATTGATTCCTATTTTTTTTTAAATTTTTTTTATGGTTATGGGGCTTGAACTCTGGGCCTGAGCACTGTCCCTCAGCTCTTCAGCTCACGGCAAGCACTCTACCACTTGAGCTACAGTGCCACTTCCTGATTCCTATTTTTTTAATGAGACTATTACAAATGTAGTTGCTTTCCTGATTTCACTCTCAATCTTCTCTTTGCTGACATATTAAAGAGCTATGGATTTTTTTTTTCTGTCAGTCTTGGGGCTTGAACTCTGGACCTGGGCACTGTCCCTTACCTCTTCAGCTCAAGGTTAGCACTCTACCACTTGAGCCACAGAGACACTTCTGTTTTTCTGGTGGTTTATTGGAGACAAGAGTATTGCGGACTTTCCTCCCTGGCCTGCCTTTGAACCACATTCCTCATATCTTAGCCTCCTGAGTAGCTAGGATTATAGGTGTGAGCCACCAGTGCCCAGCTAAAGCTACTGATTTTTATGGATTGATTTTATATCTTCACAGAAAAAATTTTAAAATCTGAAATTCAGTTAAGTCATGTTACTGAACTTTCTTTTTTTTTTCTTTTTTTTTGGGTCCGGTCGTGGGGCCTGAACTCTGGGCCTAGGCGCTGTCCCTCAGCTCTTTAGCTCAAGGCTAGCGCTCTACCACTTGAGCCACAGCGCCACTTCCGGCTTTTTTATTTTTGCTTATGTGGTGCTGAGGAATCGAACCCAGAGCCTCAAGCATGCAAGGCAAGCGCTCTACCACTGAGCCACCTTCCCAGCCCCTGATACTGAACTTTCTTACTTCAATATGTAACAAATGCAGACAGTGTTTGTAGACAAGAGAGAAAGAGCTTTCCCAGGAGCCAAACTTTAAGAGAGATATTGGAAGTTTGTTACAGATGACTCATGTCTATAATTCTAGCTTATCAGGAGGCTGAGATATGAGGCTCACAATTCAAAGCCAGCCTACACAGAAAAATCCTTGAGACTCTTATCTCCAGTTAACCAGCAAAAACCCAGAATTGGAGGCATGGCTCAATAGGAAGTGCCAACTATGAGTACAAAGAGCTGAGCACAGGTAGGAAGTCCAGAGGTCAAGTCCCAGTACTGACATTAATAAAAGATGTTGGGGAGCAAGTTGCCTAAGTTTGGAAGAAAATTGAAATATATAAGGTGAGGCAGCAGATGGCCTAATGATAAGGATGATCTTGGTGATGCATTCTTACTGGCATGGTAGAAAAGTAGAAAAATCACCCTGTGTCTACAAATCAAGAGATTTCCATTGGAAACCAGAGAACAGTAATACAGAAAACCTGAAAGTGTAGACAGAGACTTTGTGAGAAACCACACATCTGTGCTATTGGAATACTCAGTCATGTTTGGTAGTACGAAGAGCCAGCTATATGGGAAAATAATTACATAGGACTATCTGTTAAGAATTAAAAATACTCAGAAACAAATGATTGAAAAAAGCACTTTGGAAAAATTTGTGCTTGGGACAGTATAAATTAGATAAATTATATAGGTGTAATTGAGACCTTCTGCTAAGTGGGATCTTGATTTTCTTAGATGCACTGGGTAAGGCTGTCAGTGAGACATGTTGATAGGAGACAGAGGAGTATTGTTCCATGGAAACAGTAGAAATGAGTCCAAACTACATTCTATGAGAAAGACGGACAAAGTTCCTTTATTTCAGATTCAACTCAAGCCAGCCATCTTGAGCCAGGGGGAGCCAGCACTGACCAGAGATGAGCAAATTGCTTACTTAACAAAGGGAGAAGCAAGATTGGCATAGGTGAAAGTTGTTAATTGTCCGTGGTTCCAAAAGATATTTTTCTTTGTGTGTACAAGTTTTCTGACTTCAAAGTTTGTAGGCTAACTAGCAATGACTTATCCTGGAAATGGCTAGATGAGTTGCTCTTGTTACTGGTGTCATTTGTATGCATACATGTCTTGGATTTATAGTTCTGGCCACATGATAGGGCTAAAAGATTTTCAGTGCTTGCCAGGGACTGGTAGCTCACACCTGTATTCTAGATATTTAGGAGGCTGAGATCTGAGGACTGCTAATCGAAGCCAGCCTGGGCAGGAAAGTCTGTGAGACTTTATTTAACCAGCAAAAAGCCTGAAGTAGGGTTGTGAGTCAAGTAGTAGAGCAGTAGCCTTGAGCTTAAATCTCAGGGACAGTGTCCTGATCCTGAGTTCAAGCCTCAAGAATGGTGCATACACACACACATACACACACACACACACACACACACACACACACTCACACACACACACACACACACACACACACACACCTTTCAGTGCTTGAGCCAGGAACTGTTATGTCCTTCCTGTTTTTTGGGTTTTTTTTTAGATCATCTTCATGAATGTCCTGGACACATGGTTTGCTCTGGGCCTTTTATAGGTGCTTGAGCTTCCCAGATTGCCCAGTGGTGGGATACAAGAAATGCATACTAGTTCTAACAGGCAACAGACCAAGTGAATCTCCCTTGTATTTTCTTGGGCAAGTGTGTGTGTGTGTGTGTGTGTGTGTGTGTATACCATGAGACTCTCATCTCTCTCAAAATAGCCAGAAGTGAAGCTATGGCTTAAGTGGTAGGATGCTAGCCTTGAGTAAGAAAAACTCAGGAACAATGTCCAGGCCCTAAGTTCAAGCCCTAGGACTGGCAGTAAAGAAAACAATCAACCAACAAAACAACAACAACAACAAACTGTTCTAAGAATGCTTTTAGCAGGTAGTAGATTGAAGGCCCAGAGCTTATTTGTCTTTTATCCCCTTGCTGTAGTCTCTGTCTCATTTTTCTCTTAATGTCCTGGGGCTTGAACTTAGGGCCTGGGCATTGTCCCTGAGATTTTTTGTTTAAGGCTAGCATTCTACACTTGAGTCATGGCTTCACTTCTGGCTTTTTGGTGGTTAATTGGAGAGAAGAGTTCATGGAATTTCCTGCTGGGCTGGCTTCAAACTCTGATCCTCAGATGTCAGGTTCCTGAGTAGCTAGCATTACAGATGTGAGCCACCAGCACCCAGCTTAAATTTTCTTGCACGGCTCTAGACACTCAACTAGAGGCCCCTGTTTTTTTAAATCTTGATTAACACACACACACACACACACACACACACACACACACACACACAAAGGTGCACACAAGAATACACCCCTCACACATACCAACCTGTCGACCCCCTCATTACATGTGTGGGAAGTGGGTGGGAATGAACTCCATGCCGTAACTTCTCAAGACAACACCATCACGTGCAGCTTAGCTAGGATGCATTATTATCTGAAAAGTGTGCCATGCATTAGGGTTTCTGTTTGAGTGAATGTCACAATGGTGTGTTTACACAAACCTACATGGTCTGGGGATCAAACTCAGGGCTTTGCACTCTCGCTTGGCTTTTTCCTCTCAAGGCTAATTCTCTACCATTTGTACCACACCTCCACTTCTGGCTTTTTGGTAGTTAATTGGAGATAAGAATCTTAACAGATTTTCCTGCCTGGGTTGCCTTTGAACTGCAATCCTCAGGTCTCA
The DNA here is from genome assembly GCF_019054845.1 of Dipodomys spectabilis. Classification (NCBI taxonomy): domain Eukaryota; kingdom Metazoa; phylum Chordata; class Mammalia; order Rodentia; family Heteromyidae; genus Dipodomys; species Dipodomys spectabilis. The sequence goes on along the minus strand of NW_024870884.1, from coordinate 15,325,045 downwards.
GCCTCTTGAGTAGCTAAGATTACAGGCTTGATCCACCAATGTCTAGCTTTATGCAACTTTTGTTTATCAGAAGAAAAAAAACCATAAAAGGCATAGTTCAGTAAATACATAAAATTGTGACATAGTTGTTTATTATCGTTATCAAGTAGATTTGGGTACAGTGTGTTTAAGTTCTGTGCATAAATTGCATGCACTCTGCTTGTATAGGACTAGCAGCTTGGTTAATTTACTCAGCATTGCCACACATATGAGCACTGTACAGTGCAATATGCAACCCTGTCATGAGGTGATCGGGGTTTTCAGCTCCTTTGTGATCATACAGTGTCACATATGTGGTTCATTATTGATGGACATGGCCACATAGTACATGGCTGTCATTTCTTATAGCAGAGGTTTTGTACAGTCACATCCCTGTCTCTGTGTAGCACCTAGAACATGGACTGATGGAAGGCAGTGGCCATTCTTTTTTTCCTTTTTAAGCAAGTTGTAAATGTCACTCGTCTGTCATGAGCCCCTCTTACAGGAGTCTGAAAAAATAGATGTAAACGAACAAAGCCAACACGGATACCTTTAATGATGTTTCTTTACCAAGTGCATCATTTGTGTGACATCTTTATCTTCATAATAGAAGGATAATTAACATCACTAATTATCTAATTAAGTTCATTAAGCATCCACCAACAGTGCACTGTGAAGTTGACATTATGTTCCACTGTCAACAAATGCTTTTGATTTCTTAGGAAGTAATTAAAATGTAAATTAGCATGCGATTATATGCACAGGGGAAGTTTTGAACCAGATATTCATTTCTAAACTGCTTAGGGCAACATAGATTTTTGTGTTATTTTTTTTTCTTCTTCAATAAAAGCAATCATTTTGCTACTAGCACTGAATATTAAAGCTGCCATTCTGCAGTTCAGGGTTTTTGATCAGAGTGTGGTTTTGTACTACAAAACATAGAGCGTTTAGTTGATGGATTTGTTGCTATACACTGTGCTTTTCTTTCTTATTGGATCATTTTATTTAATACTTTTGTTTACAGTTGTGGCTGTCATGTTAAAAAGATCTCACAACTGATTTTTTGAACCTGAAAAATTTTTATAGTTCATATCTTAAATTCTCTAAATAAGCTTGCCCTTTAAAAATATTTTAGGACAAATTATTATTATTTTTTTTACTCTTTAAAAAATGAGTAAGTAGTGGTACAAGGGTTTTAATTCAACAAATTAATTTATAAGTATAATGTATCTTAGTCAATATCACCCCTTCCATCATTCTCCCCCATCTTTCCCAACCCCACCTATAACCTCAAATTACAGGCTTTTATTCTCACATGTGTAATTCAATATAATGGCTATATTTACCTGCCCTTCCAGTCTCCATTTGTTTGCCCCTCTCCCTTGGACAAAACGTATTTTAGCTATCTGGCTGTATTTTGTTAAGCTGTTCATCTTCTAAGGTATCCCTGCTGTTAATTAAGTTTGAATAATATAATCAATCGTATGCTGAAAATGCATCTATTTGCACAGAAAAGAGAAACTGCACTTATCAAACTTGTGGTCTGGCCCACTTGATCCCACTTTTACACGTGGCCTGCTTTCTTTGGGCATCCTCTTTCTTTCTGGTGCAGCATTATCACTGGAGAAATACCCAAAGTAGTGCTAAATATAGTTACCTCAAAAGATGAGACTTCCTGGTACATCAGAGACCCATCACAGCTGTTAGAAAGTGACTTTCCAAGACAAAAGCCAGCATGTCATGTCCAGAGCCCCAAAGCTTTCAGTCCTGGAACAATTCTCACTGGATTATGGAATGCCAGTCTCTCACTAGAGCAGACAACACGGGGCACACAGTGATGTCCTTTTCTGTCATCTTTGCATGTGAAGATACTTGCCATTTGAGCATTGAGCTCATGTGATACACGTGAGCAGAAGTCTCTGTTCTCATGATATGGAACTCCCTCAATGTCTTGTTGATGGTTTTTGTAGGGATAGTGGTTTGGGTCCAGAATCTTCAGTTTTGTGTACACATTTCAAATAAATGCAAAGAGAGCATAGAGGTCTGTCTGGTTCTCCTTCAAGGATGACGTTAGGGTCTAGTGATGACTAGAACCCACAGAAGCACACCCTGATCATCCCAGTGAGTGTTGATGGCTAATCCCAGTGGACCAAATGGAGTAGCTGATCTCTAATATGGAAGGATGTTACCATTGTGGATGGAGTCAGGTGGGACATTTGGCTGGGGGAGTAACACCGCTGTCAGGAGGTTGATCTTCATCAGAGTTTGGGCTCACAGAGATGAGACAGGAGTCTACAGGATGGGCCCTGACTTCTGTATGAGATCTGTGGCAAGTTGTGAGCTGTGTGGTGCTCTGCGTCCACCCAAAGAAGAAGGCTTTGTTCTCATTTGCCCATCCCATGGGGACTTCTTTGGCTCCTGTATACAAGGAAAGGACAGTGGCCAGCTGGTTAAGATTCCCTAAATGACCATGAACTCCATCTGCTACAATCAGATTAGGCTTTTCTGACATCCAGCAAGCATCTACCTTCTTAGTGGAAAGAACTTTCTCTACCAGAATTTTGCTTTGAATGTTTGTTCTTTTGTTAAAAATGTAGGCTGCCCTGCCACTGATTCAACATGAAAAATCCACATTTGAAATCAATTATTCATGGCAACAGTGACTCGCTTGTTCATGGCCTTCTTGCTGTCTGTCCTTCCTCCTGCAGCTCACACTTGTCATTGTCCATGGCGCCACTGACACTGACTGTCACAGCGCTCCCTCCACCCTGGCCTCCGCCACCCATGAGTGGCACAAAGTCAACCCTTTGACCACTCCTTTGTCATTTTGACTGATTTGCTTTTGCAACAGAGCATGGTAGGAACCCATTCAAGACAGCAGACACTTCGGTTATCCAGGTTCATGAATCAATGGAGTAGTCTCCACTGGAGGTCAACAATGTTCATGGAAAATTCCCAGTGAAGAGATGCCTAGTTATTTCTTCAGAGATTTTAGCTGAACAGAGACATCTGCTTTGTAAAGGTTAACAAGATCTTGCCTCCTTCTGCAGATTAATTACTCCTCCCTCCCTCCCTCCCTCCCTCCTTCTCTCCCTCCCTCCCTCCCTTCCTTCCTTCCTTCCTTCCTTCCTTCCTTCCTTCCTTCCTTCCTTCCTTCCTTCCTTCCTACTTTCTCTCGTTTGTTCCTTCCTTCTTTCTTCCTCCCTTCCTTCCTTTCTCCTTCCCTCCTCCCTCCTTCACTCTCTTTCTTTTTCTTTTGTTTTTTAATTTTTATTTTATCGTAAAGATGCAGTACAGAGGGGTTACAGTTATATGAGTATGGTAATGCGTACATTTCTTGTCCAGCATTGTTACCCCTCCTTTGTTGTTCTCACATTATCCCTTCCCTTCCTCACCTCCCTCACTCCTCCCCCTACCCCAAAGTTGCAAAGTTCATGTGGGTATCATTGTTCCAACGGTCAACCTGTGTCCTTGTTTCAATGTTTTGTTATTCCCTTTCCTCTTCCCAAATTAGACAAATGTATATGCAAAATGCAGGATACCAAAATCAAGTACAGTGACAATAGGGGGAAGAACATACAAAGGAAACAAACACAGCACATAGTTCATTAACAACAACAAAGAGACCTCTTGTGTCCATATCTTCAGGTTCTTTTTTTCTTTCTTTCTTTCTTTCTTTCTTTCTTTCTTTCTTTCTTTCTTTCTTTCTTTCTTTCTTTCTTTCTTTCTTTCTTTCTTTCTTTCTTTCTTTCTTTCTTTCTTTGTCTCTCTCTCTTTCTTTCTCTCTCTCTTTCTTTCTCTTTCTCTCTCCCTTCCCTTCCTTCCCTTCTCTTGCCTTCCCATGCCTTCCCTTGCCTCCCTTGCCTTCCCTTCTTTCCCCAGTCCTGGGGCTTGAATTCTGGGCCTGAGCACCATCTTTGAGCTTATTTTGCTCAAGGCTAGCACTCTATCACTTGAGCCACAGTGCCACTTCCATCCTTTTCTGAGTAGTTTATCAGAGATAAGAGTCTCACAGATTTCCTGCCTGAGCTGGCATGATCCTCAGATCTCAGACTCTTGAGAAGCTAGGATTACAGGTGTGAGCCACCAGCTCCTAGTCTCTGGTCTCTCTCTCCTCTTCTCTCCTCTCCTCTCCCCTCCTCTCCCCTTCCTTCTCTTCCCTTCCCCTCCCTTCCCTTTCCCTCCATTCCCCTCTCCTCTCCTCTCCTTCCTTGTTCCTTTCTTACTTTCTGTATGTTCTTGTGCTTGAACTCATACCCTCTCATTCTCACTTGGCTTTTCCACTCAAGCTAGTGCTCTAACACTTGAGTCATACCTCCACTTCGTGTCTTTTTTATTGTGAAAATACCATACAGAGGGGTTATACTTACATGGGCAAGGTAATGAGTGCATTTCTTATCAAGCATTGTTGCCTCCTCTTTTGTTTCCCCTTCCCATCCCTTCCCATCTCCCTTCCCTCAAAGTTGTAAAGTTCATTTTCAACATAATACCTTGTACATCTCATTGTTGCAATGGGTCCACCTGTACCCCTATTTAAACAATATGTTTTTTTCCCTTCCCTTCCACAAATTATATCAACATCAAATATAGTGGAAACAGGGGTTATACTGTGGGGGCAGGACATACAAAGCAACAAAGAAATAATCTTATAAATATGTTAGAAACAATAGCAAGAAAGAAAAACATTTGACTCCTTATCACTTTGTGATTTTTGCTGGTTGATTATAGATAAGAGTCTGTAAATTTATCTTCCCTAGACTGGCTGCAAACTGTGATGCTTAGATCTCAGCCTCCTATGTAGCTAAGATTACAGACACGAGTCACTAGTGCCCAGATTGATTCTTCCTGTCTAGTAGTAACATATTTTCCCACAGAGGCAAGCTAATGGTGTTATTTTTATATGTGACTGGCTGTCAGACAGGAATAATTCAAGGAACTTAAGGCCTAAGCCTGCAGCTCAACTCAAAAAATTTTAGTGCACATAAACACTTTGCTATATACAATGCAGAAATACATGAGTTTATTGAGTAGGCAAAGCATTGCTGGCTAACTCTATAGTGATGAATCACACACAGTCTCTAATTTAACGTGTCTTGTAGTGTGGCTCTTTATCTTCCTAGCTAGATACCATGCCAAAAAAAAAAAAAAAATAACAGTAGATCGGATTCAGATTTGAAAAAGGTCTACATACCCAGATTGAATAAATTAAGACATATTTAAAATTAATTTAGGAGACTAGTAATTTCAAGGAAACTTGGCTGCATCTTTTGAGAACTAAATATAGTCTTTTACTCTGAAGGATAATTACACTTTTTTAAAAAAAATTCATCAGAATGGTTTCTCATAATGGATGGTTTCAGATGTATGAAGAATAATAGCTTTTCTCATGTAAGGTACACCTTGAAATCTGGAAAAAAAATAACATTATGGTAGGAGGAAGATAATTTCAATTTTAAAATTTTCCATGCTTTCAATTATTAAATACTTATAGAGGGAATCTATTGTTTATTTCTTTAAATTTAAATATTGAAGACTTAAACATATTCATCAGTACAAAAAAAAAACAACACTAGTGTTCCCAAAGACAGAAGTGTCCCCAACTATATAAATGATAAACGGCAGATGGTGAAGGAGTAGAGATTCGGGCTGGGACCCTCCCGAGGCGCTGCTGCCATTCACAACCCGCTAGGCGCCCCTCTCTCATCCTGGCCGCCGAGCGCCTGTCGCGTGAGTTACAGCCGCGTGCTCGCCCTGGGACCCATCTATTATGAGAAACCATTTTGGTTAATTAAAAAAGTCTTTCAAAGTCTCAGAACAGGAAGTTCGGGAAAATTTTCTTCTCTTTTCCATTGTTGATGGGGTGGGGGTGCTGATGAGAACTTGGGCTTGTCGGCCTGACAAAGAAGACATAAGAGAATATGTTTGGAAGACAGTGGTACAGCAAGAGAGTCCTGTCATGGGTGGCCTGAGAGCAAGGCTGTGTGTGTGTGTGTGTGTGTGTGTGTGTGTGTGTGTGTGTGTGTGTGTGTGTGTTGATACTGGGGCTTGAACTCAGAGCCTGGGTATTATCCCTTAGCTTTTTCATTCAAGACCGGTGCTTTGCCACTTGAGCCACAGCTCCACTTCTATCTTTTTGCTGGTTAGTTGGAAATAAGAGTCTTGCAGACTTTTTTTTGCCGAGGCTGGCTTGGAACCTTGATCCTAGATCCCAGTCTCCTAAATAACGAGCATTACAGGCATGAGCCACCAGTGTTCAGCTAGGCTCAGATCTTTGAATACAATGAGCAATCTAATTGAACTAGCCTAGGTCAGATCGGATCACGATTGTGGAGTTTGAGTAGTGATGACAGCTCAGGTGCCTCTCTCTGCTCAGGAGGAAATGGACTGTAAACAGTGTTGAATAGACAAGGAGACATTAGGAAGTGTAACTTTCGGGAAGCTCTGACCTGCCAGACATTGTCTGGTAGATGCCATAGGTTACAATGTACAAGAAGGCTTCTCCAGGAATGTAATAATAAAATGAGAATAAATCACAGCCACTGGACATCTGGGGGCCAGGAGCTTGGAAAGGACCCAGCTGATGCCCAGGCTTGAGGGCAGGAATGATCTTGTGTGCTGAGGAGAGAGAGAGGCCCATGGGCTCAGCACAGATATCAGTACAAGACATGGGCCAGGCGGATGGTGGGTGCCAGGTGCCAGGTGCCATCCCAGGTTCTCTGGAGAATCAGGTCGGATGTGTGTCTTGGACTCCGTCTGCTTCTCCATGTCTCTCCCCATCCCTCCCATACTCTTTATTGCGGGCTCTGCTAATCGGCACCATCTTTTCTCTGAGCATCCCACACATGTCCACCCATTCCCTACCATTTCCTAGGCTTGCAATAGGGCACAGGAATCTTGACAGAATAAAACATAATCCCTAACCTGTGAGAGAGGCTCGCCTTCTAGCCAGGTGAGAGAATTAGGATGTATGTAGCAGAAGTTCCTAGAAGAGAGAGGGTTTGGAGGAGCTAGACCTGAGGTAGTGATGATGATGATGATAATGATGCTGATGATGATGAGGAGGAGGATGTTGATGATGATAGGAAGAAGAGAAGGAGGAGGAAGAAGAGTGCTATAATTTTGAATTGGTGAGGGAAGGGCCTCTCCAGGTGCAAAGGGTCAGTCACTTATGACTATTTGCCTTGTGGGCCAGCTGCTGGCTTGGAATTACTGGAATACCATATCCAACTCTGTCTTAACTTTGAGTATTTATTTTTTATTCTGACTCGCTCTCCAGAGGATTTACAAAACGTTTAGATGAGGATACATGCAGTGACATACCGAGATGAGATCAGGAAAAAGTAGTAGTAGAGGAAAGTTCATGGGGAGTTAAGATCATAAGTACACGTTCTGTAAAGACTTAAGTACCAATCTGGGCTTCCAGTTTTCTGGACGTCATTTTAGATGGAAGGTTCTGTCTTGATTTTCATTCATCAACTGTGTACTTGCTCAGAGGCATGCCCTGGGCTTGCGAGCATGGGACAAGCAAAGCTGATGGTCCCCACCAGAAGCCTCATCTCCCTGTGCTACCTGCACACCACCCTCATTATGTTGTCGTGAAGATTAGATGTGATGGTGTGCCATCCCTGTTTAAAACCCACCATTGAGCTGGGCTCTGGTGGCTCGCACTTGTAATCCTGCCTACCTCTCAGGAGGGAGGATGAGATCTGAGGATCTGCCTACCTCTCAGGAGGGAGGATGAGATCTGAGGATTTCAGTTTGAAGCCCACTGAGACAGGAAAGTTTGTGAGGTTCTTATCCCCAATTAACCAGCAAAAAGCTGGAAGCACAGCTGTGGCTCAAATGGTAATCCACTAGCCTTGAGCAGAAAAGCTCAAGGATAGTGCCAGGCCCTGAGTTCTAGCTCCAGGATAGGCACAAAAGCAAACAAAACATTGTTGGAACCCATGATGGTAGAGAGGTGAGATCTGTACAGTTGACCCTGACTGCATTTCCAAGTTCGTTTATTGCACAACCTCTGCTCCTGAGAAGCCCACTTCCCTGTTTTCGCCTATCTCTGTCTTTGAGAAACTGGGCATCTTCTTTTGTTGCAGGAGACTCCTACTTGGGGATTCTCTTCTTTCTATTGACCAAACATTCTCCTCCATCTCAAGTGCCATTCTTCTTGATGGCCTACCACACCCTTTCCAGCCTGGCCATGACCTTGGGCAATTCCCTTCTAGGTGACAGAATTTTCTTATTTATCATTCCCTTCTTCTGGAAGTGTTACAAGTTCCTGGTGAGCAAACCCCAGGCCCTTTGCTCATCTCTAAGGCCCTGAGGCCAGCAAACACCTTAGGAAGAAACCCAAAACCAGTTAGGAAGAAACGAGGCCTGTCTGTTCTTCACCCATAGTGATGGCACCTATGAGGGTCGAGGCCAAAGGAGAGGGGTGCTGCTGACCACATGTCTTGGGAACTTCATGTAGCCTAACATTGGTATCTGTTGGCAGTCCTGATGTGGGTTCCAAGAGTGCCAGGGTGAGAAAGTCTGTGGAGCCTGCTGGGAACAGGCCTGCAGTGGGTGTCCCTTAAGAAGACCCTACTGTGGGCCCCAGGAGGCAGGCAGTACCCTTCTTAGAACCCAGACCCAAGGCTCTACTCTGGAAGCTGACAGCTATGGACAATGTTGGCCCCAGGGTTACTCTCTTAAAATCCCAAAGAAGAGATGCCTTTCCCCTAAACTCTAGTCTTGTTTGTACTGTGAAATACCAGTTGCAGCATGTAGTGTCTAAGCAAGTGCCAGGCATTATTCAGAGTGCAAATAACTGTATGGGTTGAGCATCTTTCACTGAAAAATCTAATGTCCCAAATGTTCCAAAATCTGAGTGATTTTGAGTACCAACAAGATCCCAGTGCACGAATCCATACATGACCTCATGTAACAAGGTCGTAGTTAAAAACACAGGTGTACCGGTGTCTGAAATCGACTTTAGGCTCTGTGGATAAGATGCATATGAACAAAGACAAGTTTCATGTTCTTTCTGGTTTGTTTTTGTTTTTTCTGGTCCTGGGGCTTGAACTCAGGGACTGGGTCCTGACACTGACATTTTGTCAGATCAAGGCTGGCATTCTCCCACTTGAATCAAAGCTCTGCTTCTGGCTTTTTGATGGTTAATTGGAGATAAGAGTCTCACAGACTTTCCTACCCAGGCTGGCTTTGAACCACAAACAATCCTTTGATCTCAGCCCCCTGAGTAGCTAGGATTTCAGGTGCAAGCCATCAAAGCTCAGCAAATTTTTCATGTTTATATACAGGAGACATCTCAGCATCATCTCATTACATCCATGAAGATATTCCGAAACAGGAAAAATCTGAAATCTAAAACACTCTCATTCCAACCTATTAGGATAAAGGATTCTTGACCCATGATTAGTTTCCTTGGATTGCCACACAGTAGATATAATTATTTTCTTCTAGTTCAAGAGACAGGAAATCTAAGAATAAAGGGGAAGGATTCATTGGGCTTCTTTCAGGGCCTCTTGCTTATTCTTTGGCTTGTAGCTGCTCCTTCTGGATGTCCCCCTGGTGTCTCTTTCTTTTCTCATAATGTGCCTCAGTAGAGGACCTCCTGGGACATTTTAACAAGAGTTTGGGAGAGGGTACAAGTCCTCACAATGCCTCAAGTGCTAGACACCTCTCCTCTGATTCTTTAGTTTCTGTTCCTGCTTGAGAAAGTCTTTTTATAGCCATTTTTGGGCATGTGGCTGACTGGTATGGTGTGAATGGGCCAGTGCAGGAGAGACTGCTGAGGCCACCTTCTTCTTTGCCGCACAGAGGCCCTGACACCCGACAAGGAAGGGGAAGAGGAAGGGAGCATTCTAAGTAGGCCTGTCCTCAGCAATCATAAAGCTTTCATCCTTGCTATACCAGAGTGCGGTTTTCTTGTTGCTGTTTTTTTTTTCAAGTAGTCATTCTCCATGTACTCATGACGATTGAATTTAATAAAAACATCACAGTTCAAAAAAAAAGACAAATTAGAAACCACTGTTCATCTTAGAAATTAATATGTGAGTGAATTTAACAAGAGATGAATTGCGCTGTGGTGATCTGGTCCCTCTTCACCCACTCTGAGCCCCAGTTGTTTGTCATTATTGCTGGAAATATGATTATTACTCTGGTATTGCTTGACATTTATTAAAGATCCAGGGGCTCTGCTTCCACAGCAGAGAAAAGTGCAATTATCTGGGCATTCACAGAAAGCATCTCCTGGCCTGAGTGGTCCACATAGACATCCCCCAAAGACCCCTGGGCCATGGCTGTAGCAGGATGAAGAGCACAGGCTGATCCATTTCTCCACAGACACTGGACCATTTCCATCACAGGCTGCTGACACCATGTAAGCACAGACCTGGATCCCAGATCCTATACATGGTTTACTAACAAACAGAGAAAGCGTTTTATTTAAGCTTTTTTCTTTCTTATTAATTGCCTCTCTTATTTAACTTAATCTGGGTTTCTACTAAGAAGTTGTACTTAAAGATCTGTCAGCCTGCACTAGGAGATGTATACTACGTAAACAGGAGCCCCTCCCTAACCCTGTGAACCATTTCAATAACCTATGGTCTGGAAATATTAAATGGAAAATTCCAGAAATAAACAGTTTGTAAGCTTTCAGCTGCACACCACTACTACAATCAGTAGCGTTTGTGGGATGAAGTTTTGTACCATCTCACTCTATGTCACCCAGAAAGTGAATTACCCCCTGGGCACAATTATGGTAGCATAGGTCTAGCCATCCATGGTAGCGTTGATGCTTTTATAACATTCATCACCATGTATTGGTAATAATTACTAATCACCAGTCATTATCTGACCACCAGTCATAACCGATCACCTATCAATGAGGTATTGGTGCTCTAGTAACCCTTACTTTACTGATTAATGGTGCAAAAGCACAAGCGTTATGAGGGAAGCAATTTGAAGATGTCAAAGAGAAGCCATGCAATGCTTCCTTCACCTGAAAAGTGGAAGTGCTCCACAAGGAAAGAAACACCGAGGGTGCTTTGGAGCTGTGGGAAGGCCAAGCCTTTGATCTGTGAGATTGTGAAGCAACTTGATCATGATACTCTATCACAGCCAAGAAGCTGATGACAGCACATGGTTGTTAACTAAATGCCAGACTTTGGATTTCTCTGGTTTTACCATTACCTTCAGGCTGCATAGCACCAATGCTAGCCCATCTCCTCAGTCTCCTCTATAGATTTCCCATGCCTTTTTCTTTTCATGGTCTTCAGTTTTGAGATGCACTGAGCAGGTAATTTGTAGAATGTAAAGTTGACTTCATGAAATGTTTTTCTCCTGGTTCACCTGGGGTTGTGAGGTCAGGGAAGTGAGACCAGACAGGTCAGGCTCCTGTCCTGTTGTAGTTGTATCAGTACATGATATCCTTGTGACATCATCTCTATGATCCTAACCTGGTTCAGGGTGCATCTGGACCTCCTTTCAGCTGGAAAGTGACTACTTTTCCTTTTTTCCTTGATGGATTCTTTTGTGTGAATCACTAGGTACCTTCCACCCTTTAAAGTGGTGAGCATTGAACTCCACTTCCTGTAGGGGGCAGTGTCTACATCTTACAGCAGTTCTATAAGGAAGATTTACCTTTTCTCTCCACTTAGGTATTTATTCAGGCTTTTATTTATGTCAGTAGGCACTTGTCCATATTTATTTCAGATTTTAGGCTATCATCTCTTGAGCCCATTAAGTTACTTGTCTTGTGGAGCACATTGTTCCAACATTTTGCTGATGGTATTGAACTAGTTTCATACTTGCTGGCTCTCCAGGTTTCTCAATCTCCTGAACATGTCTTTTGCCTTTTGCATTTTTGTGTGTGTGTGCTAGATGGAACCGACTGAACATTCATTTCAGCTCCTTAGCCCTCATAAAGTTGTAAAACAATTTGAATCAAGCTTTTCCTGTCATTTGATTGGGGGGGGAGGGGGAGGATTGCTCAGGAAGAGTTCAGTTATGCTGTAGTAACAAACACTGCTGAATCTAACTACCTACAACCAGATTTCTTACCTGTGTTCCAACTGTGTTGTGAGTTGGTCAGGGACTCTGTGCTAATCTGGGATCAAAAACATTGTCTATGGAGTGGTCCCTGTCCAGAATGTTGTGTTCTGTGACAGAATTATAAAAGAGGTTACCAAGTTATTCATGAGTCCTTAAGACTTCTGCACATGTTTCCCTGACTTCATCTAGCCCAAAGGTGACAGGAAGTCTGGTAATGTCACATACCTACAGGAAGCGATAACTACAACTATTTTATGAGAAACACAAATGACTAGCACACTAAACTTTATTTTTAGCGTTTCACTTATGTGCAAATAAATATACACAGATTTAATTGTTATTGGTAGCCCATTTTTTCCTAATCTTCCCCAAATTTCAATATAGTAAGAATGTAGTTCTGTGCAATTAAATCTTTTCTTGGACACCAGTGCTGCTGTGAACAGTTGTACAGGTTGTAGACAAAGTCATCTGGTCATGTTGGCAAAAGGAAGCTGGAATCTCACCTTTGCTCCACTGTCCAGAGTGGTGCCCACCCTTGGTTTTTGATTAGAGAGCACTATTTGTGGTGGTTGCATAGTGATCTACCAAAAGGGTAAAGCATCCTTCCTCGTAGGGATGTTTAAACTGTTTCATTCTGTGCTACTGTAACTATGCTGGTAAAAGATGTTGTCCGCTGAGTATTTGTGCATTTCTATTATGATTTCCTTGGAGGTACACTGCTGGAAGTGAAAAGGTGGGTGAAAAGACTGAGTGACATTAACATGATATATTAAATGATATGATACAGTGTGACTTAAGACAGCATCCTTTCTACTGGGCTCAGTCTTAGCCCGACTCAGCTGGTTCTCCCCTGGAGAAGCTGGAACTCACTCTGTCATCTTTTATTATCCTGTGTGTGTATGTGTGTACATGCACACGTGTGCACACCCATACATGTGCAGGCTGATTCTGAGGCTTGAACTCAGGGCCTGGGTGCTGTCCCCAAGCTTGTTTGTGCTAGCATTCTACCATGTGAGCCACAGCTCCACTTTTAGCTTTTCAGTAATAGATTGGTGATAGGAGTCTCATAGACTTTCCTGCCAGGGCTGGCTTTGAACTATAGTCTTCAGTGCTTAGCCTCCTTTATAGCTAGGACTACAAGTGTGACTACTACTACTACTACTACTACTACTACTACTACATTTAAATAGTTGTACAAAGAGATTTCAACTGAGCATGTCAGTTGGTGTGTACAACACATCTTGATCAATATTACCCTTTCCATCGTTCTCCTCCATCTCTCCCAACCCCACCTGTCCCCTCAAGTTACCGGGTTCCATTTTTACATGTATACATTGGATAGGATGACTGCATTCACCCGCCTTTCCTGTCTCCACTTGTCTGCCCCCTCCCTTTGACCTCCTGTGCCCCAACAACACATATCTTAGCACCAGGTTTCTGAATGGGGTCTGGGCAGATGTCCTCCAATTATGGCCTTCATTTTGTGAGCCCACACACTGATTGCAGGGCTAAGCACTCCCACAAGCAGGATGACTTCATCAACAGACTGTGGGTGCTTCCTGTGGGACAGTTTGGACAGGAGAGTCCCCAGCAGCTGTCCAGCCCTAGAGAGTACATCAGCTGTTAAAACCAACCTTCACGATGCAATGTGCCCCATTCCCCATTCCAAGATTAAATCCCTATCCTGAAGCTGAAGCAGAGCAGGATACTGAACATCAGTTCCATTTCCCTCTTAAATCCCCACACAGTCTTCGGAGCCCCTTTGTTCTACTTCAAAGCTTCTCAAAGTATTTCATGCACTGGCAGTTGCTAAGCAAAGGCCATTTCATTCCAATAAGCAACGTAGCACTCTGCTCTGGAATCTGTCCCTCATCGATGTACCACATTCACTGCTGCCCAGGCAGATGGGCCTTTGCCCTTGAATTGACCCACATCTCCTTCCTCCCATCTCTACATCCAGAGAGTGCCAATATTCCAAAGCATATAAGGACCCAGAGGCCAGTGGGAGCATGCAGGCTTAGCACTGTGGATGGAGAAATGCAGAATGGAAATACACGTGAGGGAGATGCATATGCAGAAGCTCAAGGACTCCTCACTCCAACACTGCTTCCTGTGTTGGTGGTCACTTCTCATGTGGCTTCAGGGTCTAGTGTGGAAAAATGAGGAATAACAATAATATAAATTGGTCAGGATGCCAAATGTCCACTGTGTATTCACTTGAAAAACTTTTTGTTGGCTAGGGGCCAGTGGCTCGTGCCTGTAATACTAGCTACTCAGGAAGCTGAGATCAGATACGTTAGTTAATTGAAAATAAGGTTAAGAGAAGAGACCAGTGGTATCACAATTAACTGTGTTTTCTGTATGCTTAGGTAAACCCATGAACATGACCTTGATCAATTTTCCCTCCTGATATCCCAAAATTGACTGCTGTGTGTGTGTGTGTGTGTGTGTGTGTGTGTGTGTGTGTGTGTGTGTGTGTGCTTGTAGTAGGGTTGAACTCAGGGACTGGACATTATGCCTTAGATTTTTCACTGAAGGCCAGCGCCTCTACTTCTGGCTTTTTGAATGGAGACAAGAGTTTCACGGACTTTCCTGCAGAGAGAGAAAGGAGATACTAGTAGCCTCATTTGAAAGATGATAAATTAAATCCTTGAAAGATTAAATGATTTGCCCATGTAAAGTGGCCAAGAACCAATGTGGTCTCACTTCTCTACTTTCTACCTTCCTGCCTTTCATTCTCAGCACTGGAACAATGGGACCATCTTTCCTGAGCTCATGCTGAAGTCAGCCTGCCCTAGCTCCCTGCTCTGGGCCCACTGAGGCCCTGAAGCCATCAGGCAAGGCCCATCCCTCCCTCCGTGGCAAGACAGCACATTTGCTTTCTTCTAAGGCAGCTGCTTTGTGGCCCAACTCCTCTTCCCAAGAGCTTTCTCCTCCTGCTTCCTGTCTCCAAAGCCTCATATTCAAAACAAGTCTGGGCTTCTGCCTGCGATGAGAATTAGTCAAATTTTTCAGCATTTTATGTCACTTGTGATCCTCTTAATGATTGCTTTACTTATAAATGTGTGTGAACAATGCAAAAGCAATATTGAAGAAACTTTTGCAAATGAAACCAAAAAGGAAAGAAAAAAATCATCCTATTCTCATAACTCCCAAACAGGAACTAGATTTTAAAAATTATATTGTTTTCATATTTTTTAGTCTTTGCCAATAAACACTTTTGTATTTTTTGAAATATACAGAGGGAAAATATTCTAAGTCACAGTGTGCAGAATAAAGTTTTAGAAAGTATGAGGCTCTGAGTTCAAATTCCAGTTCTTGTAAAAAGGAAAAGATGTGTTGAAGTCATTGTATGAAGTAGTAATTTATTCAAAGAATAATTGTAAACTATTTTGCTTGAAGACCTTTTTACCCTCTTAAAAATTACTGAGCAATCCCAAGAGCTTTTGTTTATGAAGGTTATGTCTACTGATATTTACCATAAAAGGGATTGAAACAGAATTTTAATTTGATTAATCATTTAAAGATTTTTTTCTTTATTATTATTAAGTAGTTGTACAGAGGAGTGACAATTCCATAGGTCAGGTTATGAGTATAATGCTTCTTGGTAAAGATGTTATAAGAGAATTGACTATATATTTTAAAAAAGGATTGTGAAAAGACTGATATGATTTGATGCTTTATTGAATTGTTCCCCTGCCTCCCTGCTGGTCCTGGAGTTAGAACTCAGGGCCTGGGCACTGTCCATGAGCCAATTTGTGCTGAATGCTCTACCACTTTGAACCCCAGTGGCACTTCTGGGTTTTTCTGAGTAATGTAGTGGAGATAAGTGTATCATAGACTTTCCTGCTCAGGCTGGCTTTGATCTCAGATCTCAACCTCCTGAGTAGCTAGGATTACATGCATGAGCCATGGGTGCCTGGGTAATTAGTGATTTCTTAAAGAACATTTTTGTACTCTTTATCAGTGGAATTCTTTTAGTATGTGACATGCTGCTGTTCTGGCTTGCCTTGCACTTGGGATAGACATTTGAACCCATGCAGGTTTTTGTGTCATGTATTAGGAATACCAGATTTCTGCATTCCACAGAGCTCCCAATTGTTCACACCTGTCATTATGCAAGATGGAATATTATGCCCCAGATCTTATCAGAGAAATCTTAACAAATGGGAAATTGCCAAAGCTCACAGAAACACACAAGTTTTCAACAATTCAATGTGTTTGCTTGAAAGCTCAAGTGTGATCACTTTTGGGCAGCAGATGCCATCACTTATTTTATTTGAGATAGCAGACTCTGTTGGTTCACTTTTTGAGACTGTATCTACTCGGTAATCAACTGTTCTTGACCATAATTTTGTCTGTCCATCTATTTTGTTCTTTCAAATAAAAATGATCTTCTGTAACAGAAGCTGTTGGCTCAGTTTGTATGTGTACCAATTACACAAGAGCACTTGCTTGAAAGAGCTGTCACATTTTATTTATTTGTTTATTTATTCAAGAGTGCCGTTAAATCTGTAATCCTAGCCACTCAGGAGACTAGGATCTGAGGATTATGGCTTGAAGCCAGCCCAGGCAGGAAAGTCTGTGAGACTCTTATCTCCAATTAAGCATCACAAAGCTCGAAGTGGAGCTGTGGCTCATGTAGTAGAGCACTTGTCTTGAGCAAAAAAACCGAGGGACAGCAGGTAGGCCCTGAGTTCAGGACCAGCACCATAAGAAAAGAGTGCTTTTTGCAAACTTCCCATTTTATCACACAGACTTTTAGAAGAAGTACCTTCAGGAGTTGATACTTAAGAAAAACAACAGTTTGTACTTTTTCATCAAGGACATTCTTTTATTGTTATTAGCGCATTAACTAATAGTACAAGGGCTAACTACAAATGAGAAACGCTGACAAGAATGCTGGGGAAAAGGAACCTTTATACACTGTTGGTGGGGATATAAATTAGTGCAGCCTCTGTGGAAATTAGTATGGAATAACCTCAAAAACTAAAAATAAAACTACCATATGATCTGGTCATATCACTTTGGGGAATAGATGTAAGGAGTGGAAGTCAGAATACAGTAGAGGCATTTATGATAATTACAGCACTGTTTATAATCTCCAAGCTATGGGAATAGCCCAGTTGCCCTACAACTGATGAATGGATTTTTTTAATGTGGTATTCATATTCACAGTGGAGTATTATTCAGCCATGAGAAAGAACAAAATTATGGCACTTTACAGGTAGATGTATGTGACTGTAAAAAGAGCAAATATGCAAATCAGTAAAGTAAAATAGATATGGATATATACATTTCTAACCAAGAAATGTAAAGATTTCTGATGAAGTTTCAAAAGCTATATTTTAGATAGCTTACTTTTTGCTTTCTCTCCTTCTTCCTTCCTTCCTTCCTTCCTTCTTTGTTTCTTTCCTGTTTTTTTGTAGTCATATACATTGTTCATTACTATAACCGTATGATATTGAAATATGTGAAAACAATTCTTCTCATTTTAGCTGTAACTTTCAAAATTGTTTCTGCTTTTCTTATTCCTTTGCTATTTAATATGATTTTTTGGGGGGGTCCGGTCGTGGGGCCTGAACTCTGGGCCTGGGCGCTGTCCCTCAGCTCTTCAGCTCAAGGCTAGCGCTCTACCACTTGAGCCACAGTGCCACTTCCAGCTTTTTTCTTTTTGCTTATGTGGTGCTGAGGAATCGAACCCAGGGCCTCAGGCATGCAAAGCAAGTGCTCTACCACTGAGCCACCTTCCCAGCCCCTTTAATATGATTTTTAAAAACAATCTTATCTTTACATGGAAACTTGCTTGGATTTTGATTGGAATTATACCTTTTATTTGGGAAGAAATGATATTCAGTGTTGAGCCTCCCAATTCTTGAACATGGTATACCCTTCTTGTATTTAGTCTTTGACTTTTTTCATCTACATTTTGTATTTTACAGCATATCAGTCCTATTTGTGTTCTGTTAGATTTGCATCTAAGTATCTGGGATATTTAAATAATATTGTGCTTTTTAATTTAGCATACATTGTCATTATTTTGAAAAATAATTGGTATGTTTTTGTTGATAGTGTATCTTATGGCCTTATTAAGTTTTAGGATTTATTTGTTTGTTTGGTATTTACCTTGGGAACTCACAGAGTGTCTAACTCTTTTCAACCTGAATAAGTTTTATTTCCTTTGCTTGTGTTATTACACTGGATAGAACTTGTATGGAGAATGGGAACAGTGAAAGAATCCTTCTTTGTTCCTTGTTTTAAAAGAAAAGCAGCCACCATTTCACTCTGTGTGTGTGTGTGTGTGTGTGTGTGTGTGTGTTGGTCCTGGGACTTTGAACTCAGTGCCTGGGCACTGTCCTTGAGCTTGTGCTCAAGGGTAGTGTTCTACCACTTGAGCCACAGCTGAAAAGCTGAGGGACAGCGCCCAGGCCCAGAGTTCAGGCCCCACGACTGGATCCGCCCCCCCCCCCCCCCCCCCCCGCCAAAAAAAAAAAAGATAAGAACTCACAAAGTTTCCTGCCTTAGCCAGCTTTGAACTATGATTCTTAGATCTCAGGCTCCTACGTAGCTAGGATTACAGGTGTGAGCCACCAGCACCCAACTTTTTTTGTTTGTTTTTTTGCCAGTCCTGGGGCTTGAACTCAGGGCCTGGGCACTATCTCTGAGCTTCTTTTGCTCAAGGCTAGCACTCTACCACTTGAGCCACAGCACAACTTCTGGCTTTTTCTGTTGATGTGGTACTGAGGAATCAAAGCCAAGGCTTCATGCATGCTAGGCAAGCACTCTACCACTAAGACACATTTCCAGCCCTATTTTTTAATTAAAAATGTGTTTTATTATTTTAAATAGTTGTACAAAGGAGTTACTATTCAACAAAGGTGAATTGATTTTATCTTTTTAAAATATATTTTTATTGTCTTTAAGTAATAAGTTTTCTTTCTAGAATCTTGGCTCTGCAAGTCTTACCAGCTCTGGGTGGCTCTATGCTTTATTAAGGCTGGTTATTCAACAGTTGTCTTTTTGGATTTATTTTTGGGAGGAAGGAAGGCTGGGCCCATTTCTAGAGGAAGAGAAGGTAACCTATGCTAGTGAACATGTTAGTGTGTGACAGATCCCCACAGGCTGAACCCTCATTCATGAGACTGCAACTGATTTAACCATGTTCCCCTGGCAACTGGTCAGAATGGAGACGTACTTAGCTAATCTCACAGGTAGCACTGAGATGTGGTTTGCTTTGTCTCTCCAGGATTTTGTATCCTGTATAGAGAACTACCGACGAAGAGGACAGGAGTTCTATGCCTCTTTATATAAAGACCATGTCCAGGTAAGAAACAAAGAGAGTCTCTTTTCTCCATGTCCACCATGAATCAAATAGAAAAATTAGAAGGGCCTTGGGTTCAGGTTTTACATTGTGTAAGTCGATAAGTGGTCACCAGTGGTCTATGAAGTTGACTCAAGGGCTTAGTGCTCATAAATCAGCAGCTGAGGATACAGGACTGCAGCCCTGATCATCTTCCTCCACCAGGAGAGCCCTTGGTGCCTTGGACCCTGCTGGGGCTGTCATCACTTCCAGGTAGGGTTTGCAAAGTTTTCCTCTAGCAGTAGGGATCCTACACTTACAGTTTTAGTCCCAGGTCCTTGACTTTGATCACAGAATAAGAACTTCAGGACAAGTGACAGTGGTAGGATAACTTGGCAGACTGTTGAGCAAGCAGACAAGAGAGAAGCAGAGAAACAGAGGCCCACTCTAACAGGGAGCGCAGGTGCTCAAAGGGGAGACACCTGAGCACTTTAACATGGCGGACATTTGTGATAAAGGCAGGGTTGGACTTAAAGTTGTTCTAGGGTAAGTGTTTCTGTTTGTTCTCATACCTGGCACATAGAATCTCTCTGTGTTATTTTATCACTGGGCTCAGAGTCTCTTAAGACTGACATGCTCATTAAACTTTGATCATTATGTTTGGGCCTCCCTTCAAAGAAAGGATATGTTCTCCCATACATCTTTCAAGATACAGGTCCATCCTTGAGATGAACACTTGTGTCAGGAGGAGTTATTTTCCCAAGTATTTGCTTCTCCAGGATACATGTCTTTCTTCTTTTTAAAACATTTAATTTAATTGTAAAGGTGATGTACAGAGGGGTTACAGTTGCACAAGTAAGGTAATGAGTATATTTCTTGTCAAACAGTGTTACCTTCTCCCTTGTTCTTTCCCACTTTCCCTCTAACTTGACTCCCCTCCCCCAAGTTGTAAAATTCATTTCCAACATATTGTCGTGAGTATCACTGTTGCATTGGTTCACTCTTTATCCTTTGTCGCACCAGTTTGTTATTCTCCTTCCCTTTTCCAAATCAGATAAATGTATATACAAGATACAGGGTACCAAAAATTAAAAAACAAACAAACAGTGACAACAGGGCATAAACCAAAGGGAAAAAGAAAGAAAGAAAGAAAGAAATGACTTCACACAGTACATTAAAAACAAACATCAAAAGAATCTTGTTTTTATATCTTGGAGTTCATTTCAATTAACATCATTTTATATGGCTATATATACATAGCTATTAAGCTATTGAGATCCTTTTCTAAGACTATACTAGATATATACTAATTATTACAAATGAGGGAAACCATGGAGCCTATGTGTCTTTGGGTATGGCCTACTTCACTTAATATGATTTTTTCCAAGTCTTTCCATTTCCTTATAAATGAAGTGATGTCATTCTTTCTGATGGAAGCATAGAATTCCATTTTGTGTGTGTGTGTGTGTGTGTATCACTTTTTCTTGTTCTATTCATCTACTGAGAGGCATTGGATTGGTTCCATATCTTAGCTATGGTAAATAATGCTGCAGTGAACATGGTTGTGCTGGTAGTTTTAGTGTGGTCTTGTTTGTGATGGTTTGGGTAAATGCCCAGGGGTGAGATTACTGGATTGGAACATGGCTTAGTGGTAGAGTGCTTGCCTAGAATGCATGAGGCTCTGGATTTGATTCCTCATTACCACACATCTTTCTTTGTGATATCCCTGCTCAGGTTTTAGAGTATACTCATTATTTTGGGCCAGAAGGCAAGGTCAGATGGAGAAAGCTGCTCTTAGTCTTTTCGTTTTCCTTTGTACCAATACTTCAGCTTATGAAGAAGTGTAAGGGTTAAAGCAAAGAAGATAACACTTCTGTGTTTCTAATAGAATCCTCAATAGATTCAGTGCTTCATTTTCTCTAGCCTGCTCTGCCTCACTATCATAGCAAGCACACAGGCTTGGGCTTTGGTCTCAGCCCCACTATAAAATGTGGATATACATTATTATATCCCAGATCCAAAAGAGACTCCAGGACACCCAGTTAAAAGGGCTAGGAACTTTATTACCACCATGTGGGGACCATTTCCTACTACTGGGAAAGTAGGAGAATGGCCCCGAGCTCAGGGCAGGATGGGTTTTTATAGGGATAGATTACAAAGAATTACATAGACAAGCCATGCCAGGCAGGTTTGGCTCATTTTCATTGGTTATAGTTATATGACCTTTAAATTCATTTGTTCTTTATGGTAAATATCATACATAATAATTTGCAATTGGCTGCCCATAGTGGAACCATTCAATGGTGGTCTTCAATTGTTGGGCCTAAGGCCCTGTTACTGAGGCAAGCAAGTAAGGTTACAGAAGCAAAACATAGCAAAAACATAGCCTTGAGTCACAAGAGCGTAGGCAGAACATAAGCTTGACTTGGTCAGCGTGACCATTACTATCAATGCTATTGACACTACTACAGAAATGATTTTTATTATAAGCTCCTGACTAACACAGCAACTCAGTGCAGCTGGTGATAAGCCTCACGGTGGTCAGTAGCCTTCTGCAAAGCTGACAGCCTGGTAAACTTGAGTGAGGGAGAGATGTTCTTTTGCTTTTTAGCAAGGATGGAGAAGGGACATAGGCTGACTACTGGTCCACCTTTACCAAGAGGTTTTTGCCCTTTATCAATAATTTTGTTCTGTTTTTTTTTTTATTTCACAGTTTTGTTCCCATTGATATTCTTTTCCCAGGAAAAAGGGGATTTAGGGGAGAGAGTAAATTTCCAACAGCAGGAGAGACTGAGGCCAGACAATAGGAGGAAATTTCTGCCAGTGAATAGTAACTAAGATATTACATACATTAAATAACTTCACAACCTAATAGATAATATGTGAATACAAGGAATGTTTATGAGGGGGATTGGATTTCGTTTGCATGGGTCAAGGAAATGACTTTTTAAACTAAAAACTGCAGGAGGGAGAGTATGGGTTGAAATCCTACAGGGAGCAGTGTTTGAGCTAGGGAGAGGGCCTGTGTGAAGGTCCTGAGGCAGGAAAAAGTTGGATGTCAGTGATTACTAAAAGGAAAAAATGGTTAGGAGTCTTGAGCTGGGAGACACAGGGTAAGGATGAAGCAGGGCCAAGCCACTGGGCTTGTGCTCAATTAGAGTTTTTGCTTTTTATCCTAAGTGCCGTGGATTGATAAGGGCAACCTGGTAAGGGCAAATTCAGGTCTTTACAGCACCTTTGTAGGCTTGACTCCTTCAGGGTTAACACCAGGGATGATTAGGACAGTCAGAGCCCTATTGGAACCCCAAGGGCTGCCTTTCCTGGCCTGCCCCTCGGTCCCTCCCTTCCCTCCCTTCCTTCCCTTCCCCCCTTCCCTCCCTCCCCTCCCTTCCCTCCCTTCCCTCCTTTCCTCCCCCCTCCCTCCCTTCCTCCCTCCCTCCCTCCCTCCCTTCCTTCCTTCCTTCCTTCCTTCCTTCCTTCCTTCCTTCCTTCCTTCCTTCCTTCTTTCCGTCTCCTACTTTTACTTCTTCTCCCTCCTTCCTCTTTCTCTTCCTCCTCCTCTTTCTTCTCCTTCTTCTCTTCTTCCTCCCCCTCCTCTCCTTCTCCTCCTCCCCTCCCCTCTTCCCTTTTTAAACAGCAGAGCATTTCTAAACTGTAAATATTAAATAGTAGCCCATGTGAAAGCAGCTGGCTAGGACAGTGGCAGTAGACAATAGATATCCTGTATGTGGTTATATACTAGTGTTATTGATAAAAATTTCAAGGAGATTAATCACTAGAAAATATGACTTGTGGTATTAAAACCTTATGGTTTGTATTATTTATTTGTATTCCTAAGCCTATGCAAGGTGTAGAAAATGCAGTAATTATGCTACTGCTTTGCCTTGAAGGGGTTTACAACTTAGTAGAGGTTTAGGTGAAGAGGTATCCACAGGACAGGAGTTGGCACCAAACCGGGGAGAGGAGGAGGAAACATTAGCAAACTTATGGAGGCTTGGAGGGTTGGAAGGAACCAATTAGCATACCTATGGGGGGTGAGGCTTGGCGGGGTGGAAAGAACCATTACTACCTGTGGGGGTTGAGGACTGGTGAAATGGAGGGAACCATTGGTGTACCTATGAAGGGAGATGGGGTGTGGTGCCAGGGGCAATAGTCCTGAGAGGCACTGCTCTCCAGATCGTATTCCATCTGTTGAAGCATACTTTAGAGCATGCTTACTGGGATTAGGGGTTCCTGGGATGTGGGGCCTGTACCAGCCTTCCCCTATCCTGATAGGGGCAGTGGGGTGTGCCCTGTGGTGGCTGTCCCAGGGATCAGCCAGCAGGTCTGGTTCCCCCCTCTCCCCCCCCACCCCTTGCCCTGGGCCTTTACTGCGGGTGCCCAGGTATCCCAGCACTGATGTCCTCAGGGCCTGGAAGGCATGGTACAGTTATGTGCCTGCTGGACAGGCCTCTCAGGCCAGTCCCCACATGAGTCAGTGTATTATCAGTTGCAGCAGAGGGAGAGGAGTTTGTTTATTAAACGCTGATTCGCATCTCATCAAGAACTTGCCATTTCTTTTGTAAGAGTGGAAGGAAGGTGTGCTGGGGGAACTCTGTGGGTTTCTGCCTGGTCTGCCAGGCTTCTGTAGGAAGGACAGCAGGGACCCACTGAGCCCAGAAAGGTGGGATCTGACCCGTCTCCTGAAATGTAAGCCTGGGCCATTGTCATCAACAGGGCCTGACTGAGGTTAGGAGAGTTTGAGAAGTTTGTGTAATTTTACCATTGATTAGGTATTTTTGAGAAAAATCAGCATTTTTCAAACTAATCCATGAGAATACTTTCCAAGTTTTTAAATATTTAAGACACTCTTTTGATATTTAAAAGAATGCAGATGTAATCACCCTTTGCTGAAGATAATGGGATCTTGAGCATTCACCCTATTTTTTTTTTTTTCCTGTGCCAGGTCTTGGGGCTCAGACTAAGGGTTTGGGTACTGTCTCTGAGTTTTTGTTTGTTTTATCTCAAGGCTAGCACTCTACCACTTGAGTAGTTAAGTCTCAGTGTGACTGCTCCTAGCCCCTGGAGAAGCCACTTCTCCTGAGTAGGCCTGTATCTTCCTGGGGATGATGGAAAAGTTTTACTCATGGTGCCCAAGGAGTAGAGAACAATGAGATGAAGCAGGTGAGGAGCTTGGCCTGATGTGTGCCTCTGCTGGCGGTAATTGTCAGTACTGATGTCAGTTATTACAGCATCGATTCAATTGTCCAGACCTGATGATGATACTTCACTGACATGGTGATGTATGCAACCTCAGGGTGGCCTATACCAGCAGTGTAGGGTGTATTTTATAACATATATAATATACAAGTATTATACAATAGACATAACAGCAGTGTAGGGTGTAATATATAACATATGTAACATACATGTATTATAGATATTACATGTATTATATATAACATAGTATATAATGTTTATTAGCTTATATTAGGGGGGATTTCATTGTTACATCTCTACACATATATACACTGTATTCCAATCAATCACCCCTTATCTCACACGCCTGACCCCTTTCCCTCCCCCAAATAAGTATCCCCAACAGATTCCCTTGTGTTTTTTCATAATTACAAATGATCTATTTCAGCATATTTGGCCCCTTTTATCCTTAAATGGTACTAGAGTAGAAGACAATCCGAGACCGTAAAACCAAATAGAATTTCATAAATAACTGATGGGATGATCATCGTTAACACAGAAAGTTTTACTTTATGTGAACCTTCTCGAATGTTTGGACATTCAACAAGTACACAGGCTTTCTTTCACATGTGGAGGTTAGACCTAAACTATGAACATATATGAAACAAGAGAGGGCCATATGCATCTATACACCAACATATTGACTGAAGCGTGGATTAACATTGTTTAACGGCTTCAAACCACTAATTTACACAGCTTAACAAAATGAATACCAGGAATCTGGAATATACAAGGAGAGGGAGAGGTCCAGGGGAGAGAAACAGATGAATGGAAAAAAGGATGGGTAAATATAGTCATAATACAATATGCATATGTGAAAGTGCAATCAGATAAGTTGAGGAGATGGGTGGGGTTGGTGGGGAGGATGAAAGGGGTGACATTGATCAAGATGCATTGTACCCGTATACTGACACACACACACACACTCAAACACACAACCACAAGATAGTAGGGTCTGAAAGGCCCTGAGATATCATCCAGACCAGTTGTCTCATTTAATAGCTGGAGGTTAAATGAGGTCAGAGATGGGAATGACTTGCTCAGATCATCCAGCTTTGCCAGGGCTGTTAATTCCACTCTCCCTCCAGTCCAGGTCACTAGAAGATGTATGTTCAGCATTATTGTGGAAGAGTAGGGGCCATGGTGAAATTCCATGTCCATGTACAAAACATCTGTCTACTCAGCAGGTTAGCTTCAACACTTTCAGGGTCTGTTGCTCTCTGCCCTCACCAGCAGTCTGGCGGCTGGGATCAGCTTCTTCTGGCCTGCTCCTGATCCAGAGGGGACACTGTATACATCCTGAGGGTTCCTGGGGGATACCCAGAGGGGAATCTTTCTTAAATAATCGCAGAGCACTTGGCCTGTTCATTTGGAGCCTACTTGAAAAAGTGCCCAAGGATAATGTTGTATTTCTGCTTCCCAGAGGCGAAGATGTGGGCACCTAAAGGCAGCCAGTGCCTGGGCCAGGATTCAGGAACAGCTCTTTGGGGAGCTGGGCTTATGGGGCCAGATGGCAGGAGCCAGGCCACGTGCCCAGTGGGAACTGGATTGGAGAGAAGGCCCTGCTCACATGAGGAAACGCCTGAGACGCCTGTCTCCACGGGAGGCCCTGAGCCCAGGCATGGGCAAGGTAAGCCTTAGGACAGTGAGAGTAAGCCTATGAGGAAAGTGGCTCAGTTACCCATCCCGGATCATGTTTGCAACATGTAGGAGACAAGAGTTATACAGGTAAATGTAGAGACATTGTTTTGCTGTTGTTTGCTTTCTTGTGGTACTGGGATTTCAATTGTGGTACTTGGCTTTCTAAACACTTTAACCACTGAGTCACTAAGCCATGTTACCAGTCCTATTTACTGCTGGTTTATTTTTTTAAATTTTAAATTGTTATTATAAAGGTGAAGTATAGAGGGGTGACAGTTACAAAAGTCAGGTAAAGAATACATCTGTTTTAGGACAATGTCACCCTTTCCCTTGCTTTCTCCCCCAGTTTTTCCCTCCTGTCCCTACTTACAAGTTGTATAGTTCATTTTCAACATAGGGTCTAGTGAGTACCTTCACTGCGTTTGTTCACACTTTGTCCTTCAATTTCTGTGCCTCTCTTATCCTCTTAAAGACAGATAAACAAGATAAAAAGAAAATAAAACAACAGAGAAACAAATATCTTGTTTCCATTCCCTGGAGGTCATTTCAATAAACATTATTTTATATGATCAGATGCACATAGGCATTGCACTTTTGTGTTCCTCTCCAAAGAGTATCCTGCTTTGGTCTCACTATGTGTGAATGCCTAGAGTCTTGTATAATTTATCATGTCAGGGTATATTTTAGATCTAGCTTCCTCATATGAGAGAAAGCATACGCTGTTTGTATCTCTCAGCTTTGCTTACCTCATTTAACCTTATTTGTTTAGGTTGATTCATTTCCCTGCAAATAACATAATTCCATTCTTTCTAATGCCCATGTAAAACTCCATTGTGTATAGATTCTAGATGTTTTGGATCCACTCATCCATTGTAGGGCATCTGGGCTGCTTCCATAACTTGGCTATTGTGAATAGTGCAGCACTGAACATAGATGTGCAAGTGTCTTTGTGGCATTCTGTCTTGTGATGTTCTGGTTAGAAGCCCAGGAGTGGTATGTCTGGGTAGTAGGGAGGGAATGCTGATTATTTTTGAGGTGGGGTCTCACTTCCTGCTTAGTTGCATGCTTGAGCAGGATTCACTGATGTTAGGCTACCCAGCGGTAACTAGTATCACAAGAGCACCCCATCCTATCTAGCCTTCCATTGAGATGGTATCTTGTGAACTCTTCTGCCTGGGCTGGTCTTAAATCATTATACTAACAATTTTAGCCTTTCAAATAGGGTTACAGGTGTGGGCCACAGTTGTTCAGCCTATTACATTTTCTGAGTGTGAGTGTGTACGTGCACACTGGGGCTTGAACTCAGGGCCTAGGTTCTATCCCTGACGTTTTTTGCTCAAGGCTAGTGCTCTACCATAGCTCCACCTCCAGCTATTTGGTGGTTAAGATGAGAGAGATAAGGGTCTCATGGACTTTCCTGCCTAGATTGGCTTCAAACTGTGATCCTCAGATCTCAGACTCCTGAGTACCTAGGATTTGGGGCACCTGGCTCCATAGCTTGCTATTGATTTCATTTAACAGAAGAGAGGCATTAAGAAGGAGGAGGTAGCTAGACGGTAGAAGGAGTAGAAGGTAGTACTTAGAAGGAGCATACAGATAGAGATGGGAGTTGTCACTGAGTTTAAGAGACTCGCCATCTGGATAACCAGGCTATGGAAAGAACCACTATGGCCATTGTCTGCCGGGACAAATTCTTTGTCATTGAGAACTTAGAACTTGCAATGCTATTGCCTTATTTATGGTATGAGCATATCCTGGAACAAGTTTTACAATAAACAATCTCTTGAATGCAGTGATTTCCACAAGCTCAAGCCAGTGACCTAAGTGGTTCAAACAGGTTAGAGGCACACAGGCACACTTTATGGTTATGGTCCGACACTGTCCCCCTAGCTGTCCATCCAATCACAGAGAAACTTCTGCGCTTGTGCACCACAGAAGGAAGGGAGGGAGGGAGCAGGATCACCAGCACCTGTGCACTCCTCAACCAATAGACCAGAAGCATGGCACTAGGGGAAGGAGGACAGGGGACCCTGTATCTAGCGGGTCCTGAGAGAGAGACTTTGGGCTCCTGGTTCTGGCCCTCCTCCGTGTGCAAGGAATCTGTTTCATTGTTCTTTTGCTTTCAAGTTAGTCTGCTCTGTCTTCTTTAAACACTTTCCTACCCTTTAATGAGCAGAGAAATGAACTTGAACCCTAGGCAATATCAGTCTGTTAGTTTCTCATGTCCTCATTGAACATTCATAATGTAAAATATTCTGAAAGGCACTCTTGCAAACCTCGGGGTGCTGTAGTTGAACCTTCTGTATCCACATCCATCTCAAGGTACCGTGTTAACTATGCTCTTTAATATGCAACCCTGCCATTTTGGTATCCATACTAAAATCCTCAAACCTAAGGAGAAAACTATATTTATGCTGGGTGCTGGTAGCTCATGCCTATAATCCTAGCTACTCAGGAAGCTGAGCTCTAAGGATTGCTGTGGGAAGATAGCCCAGGTAAGGAGAGCCAGTGAGACTCTTACCTCAGAAAAAAAAAGGAACACACACACACACACACACACACACACACACACACAAAGTCCCACAAAAATGGAGCTGTGGTTCAAGTGCTAGCTTTGAGCAAAAGAAGCTCAGGGACACTGCCCATCTTCTGAGTTTAAGCCCCAGGACTGGCACACACACACATATATATATTTAATTTATCCAATAAGCACTTGGGACAGAGAGAGGACGGGGGCAGGGGGAAAGGGGAGAGGAAGGGAACAACTAGAGAACAGAACCAGGGCTTCTGACACAATCTGTCCTTGTCACAGCCCAGTGGACTGCTTACTTTGGTTCCCTTCCTCTCCCCCACCCCACCTCTGCCCCTCTCTAGAGCAGGCCATGCTCAGACATTCTGCATGTTCTCTAATCCCATCTTAGTCTGTCTTGGGTAATTACTGTAAATCCTACTTAATGGAAGACTGTGGGTTTTCCCTTTGACTCAGGAACATTAATACTTGCATTTTATTGTGGTCCTGTAGGATTTCACATTTTCCTTTCCCTGCTTCTTGAGTTATCAGAAAAGGTGTGTGTGTGTGTGTGTGTGTGTGTGTGAGGTTGTGAATCTAAGGGCAGGGAGAGAGGGACATAAACATAGTATTCAGGGTTTAATTTCATTTTTCTCTGCTCCTGTTTTAGGCAAACCAAGATAGAAAGAGTGGTACGTCTCAAACCAAGGCGGAAAATCAAGGTATTAGGTTCATTAATTTATGGTTTTTCCTTTAAAAAATTAAGCCATATTTAGTAGTTTTATTCAATATGATGCTTTTTTTTCCTCAACGGTGTCACTCTTCCACTTTGAGACACACACATTCATTTCCAGCTTCATGCTCGTTAATTAGAGATAAGAGTTAAGTCCGGAAAGACAAGTGATTTTACAAGAGCTTCTTGATCAAGGAAAGGATAATATATGCCACCCTGGTTACTCACTAAGAATGTTCCATAGGAGAGAAACAAGGTATCTTTATGTACGTGAGAAGGGTGATCTAACTATTAATTAGTCAATCAATGAGCAAAAGGACAGGCTTTTAAGTTTGTGTGTCTACCCCAAGGTTGTCTCTAGAAGCCTTTAAAGATGCAACTCAAATTAACAAATTGTTGGGTAAAATCTTTGGTGGCTTCCTGCCTTGACCTTTGTAACAACCTGAGGGGACAGTTTCAAATTGAGAAATTCTGATTGTGGTTCAGCAACGTGGTTCATGCTTTGTAGTCATGAGCAATGTGGCTGCTCTGAGACCATGTGGATGGGGAAGAGGCAGGTTCACGAGACCACACAGCTGTGCATTTTGCTGGGATGCACAGGCCCCTGCCTTAGAAACGAAATCTACGCCTGTGCAGAAAAGACGGTGGGCAGCCACCCCTGGAATGGCCAACATTGAACCTATTGCCTCTCTGAAAAATAGGATGGGTTGGTTAGTGATAATAATAGATCATTTAATAAAAACCTAATAATAGAGCATTTCACAGCCTTTGAGGTTGTGCAGAAAATTTAAATGGAATAGAAATGTGACCACAGTGTGTGTGTGTGTGTGTGTGTGTGTGTGTGTGTGTGTGTGTGTGTGTGTGTATGCCAGTCCTGGGGCTTGAACTCAGGGCTTGGGCACTGTCTCTGAGCTGTTTTGTTCAAGGCTAGCTTTCTACCATTTGAGCCACAGCTCCACTTCTGGCATTTTTTATGGTCAATTGGAGATAAGAGTCTCACAGACTTCAGATCTCCTGAGCCATGGGTGCCCAGCCCATGATGTACTCTTGAGTGAAAAGTATTAGTGAAGAAAAAGTATAAATGACATATTATTAGCTTTTTAAAAATTAATAAGATATGTGTACATATACTTATACAGACAAAAAATATTTGGGAAGCCAGACAACCTACAGATTAAAAGGCCACTCTGTTTAGCTCCTGTCCCTATTTCTAGCAGCTGTGTGACCTTGGGCAGAAAAAGGTCATTTCTTCATTGACATGCCTACACATTGTCTAGGACTGGATGGATAAATGTTACCTGAAGGGTCAGGCACAGAGAAGAGCTTCCTTACAGGGGACTGTACACTGGTGAGAGCTGTCTCCTTTTTTACAATAAGAAGATGCTGCTGCTGTGTTTTGAACAATCAACACTCTTGTAAAAGAATGGATAAGCAAGGTGCCAGTGGCTCATGCCTGTAAGCTTAGCTACTCAGGAGGCTGAGATCTGAGGATCATGATTCAAAGCCAGCCTGGGCAGGAAAGGATGTACGACTTTTATACCCCATGGATTACCAAAAAGCCAGAAGTAGAGTTGTGGCTTCAGTGGTTGTGCACCAGCCTTGAGTAAAAAAGCCGAACACAGTACCCAGGTCCTGAGTTTTAAGTCCTAGTTCACACACACACACACACACACACACACACTGAGCTGCTTTTCTGACTGAAATTTGAAGTTGCAGAGGCTGGGGGTAGGTCTGGGCATACCCAGATGAGTCAGTTATCAGGTGTGGTAACCAGTATAGCACAGGATAGGGGGCAGGGATTGTCTAATTTTTGGAAGCAGTGGCAAGCCACCCTGTGCACGTCAGTCCTAGAACGTTGACTTTCTTCTCAATGACACGGGTGAATGCTGCACTCCCTCCCTCATGACGGGATACCAGACTGCTCATGCCCAAACTGTGTGTGCTTTTATGATACTGCAGAAGACCTGATGCCCAAGGAAGATGACAGGGAGCCTGATGAGGTGGCTGTAGACTGCACACAGCTGACATTCTTTCCTGCCTTGCACGAAAGTCTACACTCAGAAGATTTCTTGGAGCTGTGTCAGGAAAGACAAGTGATTTTACAGGAGCTTCTGGATCAAGAAAAGGTAATACATGCCACCCTGCTTAGACATGAAGAGCTTTCCTACAGGAGAGAACCAAGCTGGCCTATCTCATGTGGCAAGGGAGATCACCACTCATGATTAAAACTGTTTACTAGTTGATCAGTGGGCAAAAGGATAGGCTCTAAAATTTGTGGGCCCAGGGCCAGGCACTTAAACTAACAACTTATTAGGCGAAATCTGGAACTTCCTACCTTGACTTTCACAGCAATCTGAGGGGCCCCTTTTAAGTTAAGAATTCTTGATCTTGGGCTGGGGAGATGGCTCAGTGGTAGAGCGCTTGCCTTGCATACATGAGGCCCTGGGTTCGATTCCTCAGTACCACATACACAGAAAAAGCCGGAAGTGGCGCTGTGGCTCAAGTGGTAGAGTGCTAGCCTTGAGCTGAAGAGCTGAGGGACAGCACCCAGGCCCAGAGTTCAAGCCCCACCGGATCCTTCCTTCCTTCCTTTCTTTCTTTCTTTCTTCCTTTCTTTCTTTCTTTCTTTCTTTCTTTCTTTCTTTCTTTCTTTCTTTCTTTCTTTCTTTCTTTCTTTCTTTCTTTCTTCCTTTCTTTCTTCCTTTCTTCCTTTCTTCCTTTCTTCCTTTCTTTCTTTCTTTCTTTCTTTCTTTCTTTCTTTCTTTCTTTGTCTTGTGTGTGTGTTGTGTGTGTGTATGTGTGTATCTGCATGTATGTGCCAGTACTGTGACTTGATCTCAGGGCCTTGTGCTCTTGATTAGCTTTTTTACTCATGCTTTTTTACTGATGCTCTATCATTTTAGCCATACCTCCACTTCTAGTTTTTTTTGTGATTAATTGGAGATAAGAGCCTTTGGCCTTTTCTGCCCAGGCTAGCAATATGCTCTACCTCTTACATGTCTACCATACTTCCTACTATGTTATCTTAAGGACCAAGCCTTTACATATGGAATTTTGAGGTACATTCATCCAAGCCATACGGGGACCTTCATAAAGTAGGGTGTCCAGAATAGGGCCCTCTTGCTCAAGTGTAAGGGTGGAATAGAAGATTATGAAGCATATATCTTACAGGAAAGCAGACCTGGGTTCAAATCTCAACTTGACCACATGATAAACAGCAGATGCCATGGAGCATATGGCAGATCTTTCCTACTACTCTGGGTCAGGCTTTGTTGGGGTGGTGAAAGAAAGAGGTTAGATCAGAATGGGGTAGATGTGAGGTGCTCATTAAAGACTTAATTTTCAACCTAGTGCCATTGGCTCATGCCTGTAATCCTAGCTACTCAAGAGGTTGAGATCTGAAAATCACAATTTGAAGCCAGCCCAGGCAGGAAAGTCTATAAGACTCTTATCTCCAATTAACTCCCCAAAAGCTGGAAGTAGAGCTGTGGCTTGACAGAGTACCAGCCTTGAGTAAAAGAGATCAGGGACAGTGGCCAGGCTCTAATCCAAGCCCTAGGGCACATGCACACACACACACACACACACACACACACACACACACACATCCATACTCAACTTTCTTTCTTTCCCCCAAATCAAGAGGCCTGAGCAATGGTGGGCTTTGCAGTCTCACTAGTGAGCTGGGCTCTCACACAGGAATGTCAGTGGAAGAGACACCCTGCACAACAGATGAGGGGAGACAGGGCACACTTGGAGAGGCATGCATGGGGCTGAGGGGTGCTCTGCCCGTGGGGTGGCTCTGATCCTGGCCTACAGATTGAGTGGCCTGGATGGACTGCCAGGAGCAGGTGACGAGCTCAGCTGAGAACCTAAGGTGAGCAGGAGCAGGTCTCTGAGACCGCCGATGTCCCCCCAAGGGACCCGCTCCAGGCAGACTCCTGGAGGATGTGAACCTGCTCCTGCTGTTGCATGGGTTGGGGGAAAGAGCTGGCTTGAATTCCCTCAGTTTCTGCTGTTGTGGCTATGGCACTCAGCATGGGCTTACCAACTAACACATGAAAATCTTCTTTTAAGATCAGCTGTGTTATAGCCTTAATTTCAGCTATGAAATCCCTTCAGCACAATACCTAGGTTAGTGTATGTCAGGGTTACCAGGGCTGAAGTTCTCGGGGTGGGGGCACCTCTGGAGTTCTGCTTGCCATGCAGGTGTCCCTGGTCCCCATTGCTTCTTCAACACCTGTCCACCCTTTCTGAGAGTCACTGAGGCAGCCCGGTGCCATGTGCTCTCAACACCAGCCTGGGGGCTCAGCCCCACACTGGGCAGGACTGAGGTCAAGGTCTGGGGTTTACAGGCCTGTCCCTGAGGTCCGGCTCTCATCTCTCATGGCCATACA
The DNA here is from genome assembly GCF_019054845.1 of Dipodomys spectabilis. NCBI lineage: Eukaryota > Metazoa > Chordata > Mammalia > Rodentia > Heteromyidae > Dipodomys > Dipodomys spectabilis. Next base: position 15,291,158 of record NW_024870884.1, on the reverse strand, counting down.
AGTTCTATGTCTGAGAGGGTTTATTTTATTTTATTTTTATACCAGTCCTGAGGCTTGAACTCAGGACCTGGGCATGTTGTCCCTGAGCTTTTTTGCTCAAGGCTAGTGCTCTACCACTTGAGTCACAGCTCCACTTCTGGCTTACTTGGTAGTTTATTGGAGATAAGAGTCTCATGGACCTTCCTGCCCCAGCTGGCTTCAAGCTGTGATTCTCAGATCTCAGCCTCCCAAATAGCTAGAATTATAGGCATGATCCACCAGCAGCTGGCTTTTGAGAGTTTTTTGTTTGTTTGTTTGTTTTTGTCAGTTGGGGGTCTTGAATTCAGGGCCTGGGCGCTATCCCTGAGCCTCTTTGTGCTCAAGGCTAGTGCTCTACCACTTGAGCCACACCACCACTTCCAGGTTTTGAGTGGTTAATTGAAGATAAGACTCTCTTGAGGACTTTTCTGCTGGGACTGACTTTGAACCCTGATCATCAGATCTCAGCCTCCTGAGTAGCTAGGATTACAGGTGTGAGCCACTTGTGCCCAGCATTGAGAGTTGTTTTTTGCAGATAGTCTCACCCAGAGATGTTTTTCCTCAGGGTTGTTGTTGAGGGGGCGGGGGAGTGTCTGAAGCACACAGATGACTGCTTTCCCCATAGTGGAGGCAGACCAGGACTAGGGAGAGGCTGTTTTCCATCCTCACCAGTTTTTACTTAAGTTTCAAGTCTCTTGGCTTCCTGGTCACAGCAGGGAATGTGTCATGAATGTCATACATGGTTTGCTATGGCAGCAGGAGCCCCTAGAAGGTCTAGATGGGAGCCTGCATAGCCAGCAGGGGAGTCCGGGAGAGGAGAGGCATCAGTCTCAACTTAGCATGAGATGCCCCTGAGCCTGCTGGAGGGCCTGGGGGAGTCCAGGGGAGGTGAACTAGAAGCAGTTAAAGAGCCACTTCAAAGAGATTCTGCCTCTGTCTGAACATTGGTTCTTTGCAAGGACTGTTTATTCTTTTACTTATTGTTGTGCCAGTACTGGGACTTGAGCTTAGGGTCAGGACACTGTCCCTTAGCTTTTTCTACTCAGAGTTGGTGTCTACCTCTTGAGCTGCCGCTGCACTTCCAGCTCTTTAGTGGTTACTTGGAGCTAAGAGTCTCAGGAACTTTCCTGCCCAGGCTGGCTTTGAATGGCCATCTTCAGATTGCAGCCTCCTGAGTAGCTAAGGTTACAGGTGTTAGCTCTCAGCACGTGGCTATAAGCGGATGTGATTTGGTTCATTGGTTATATTTGTTGCTTCTGGTTTGAGGTAAGCTATGCACTGAGGTTCCCCAGGGTCAGCAGATCTTCAGACAGGCCTGCTCCATGGAGAAGTGGGGCATCCAGCACATGCTTCTGGGCCACTGGGCAGAGGTTGCACAGAGAGCTGTGTACAGACTCCACCCATTCCCAGTTTCACCTCTGTTATTCACAGGCTCAGAGACTTCCAGGAAGGAATGGGAGTCCCTGGAGGTCACTTCCTTTCTCTTCAAATTGTGATTTTACTCCTTGTCTCATCAGTTTGTGGCAAAGAGGAATGAGTGCAGTATGCCCTCGTTGATACTCTGTCTTCTGTGATGAGGGAGCTCACATCTGCTATTATAACGTATATCTCCCTCCCTAGAACCCGGGGATGTCATGGCTCTGAGGAAGGGGAAGGCCCTCAGTGAATCCATGAAGCCACTTCCACATAGACTGATGGATGCTCTCAACGCAGGAAATGGAGTGTGCCAGGGACAAGCCAGAGTGGTGTTTCCACAGAATGGGAAACTCTGGGGCCCAAAGGGGTCTTTTAAATTTAATTTTTAAATTAAATCAAATAATTTAAATGATATTATTAAGTTGTTGTACAAAGAGGTTACAATTCCGTAAGTCAGGTTATAAGTACAGTGCGTGTGAGTCAATGACACTGCATCCTTCATTCTTCTCCATTTTTCCCATCCCATCCCTGCTCTCAAGTTACGTATTTCATTTTTTCCATAGTGTATATTGAATGCCATGAGTGTACTTGCTCACCCTTCATCCCTCCATTTCTTTGCCTCCTTTGCCCTCTCCCCCCCCGCAACATGTGTCCACTTCCTGGTAAAAATGTTCATAAACAGTAGATTACTTGTTTAGAGAAGTTATACTTTTGGATTCTTCCCCTAAGTATATCCTCCTTTAGTCAGTTTGTGTGTAAATGTATTGAGCCCCATACATGTTATCATGCATATTTGCATTTTAGATCTAGCTTCCACATAGGAGAGAAAATATGCCATTTGTCTCTCTGAACCTGGCTTGCTTCACTTAATATGATTTATTCTATGTCTATGCATTTCCCTGCAAATGATATAAAACTATTTTTTCCTAATAGATAAGTAAAATTCCATAGTTACATATATACCACATTTTTTGACCCACTCATTCATTGCTGATCTATTGTGAATAGATCAGCAATGAACATAGATATTCAAGTGTCTTTACCATATCCTGACCTAAAAAAGGTCTTTTGGGCTGGGAAGGTAGCTCAGTGGTAGAGTGCTTGCCTTGCATGTATGAGGCCCTGGGTTCGATTTCTCAGCACCACATAAGCAAAAAGAAAAAAGCCGGAAGTGGCACTATGGCTCAAGTGGTAGAGCGCTAGCCTTGAGCTGAAGAGCTGAGGGACAGCGCCCAGGCCCAGAGTTCAGGCCCCACAAGTGGACCCCCCCCCAAAAAAAAATCACATCCAGGTGAGTGGAAGATAAGACAGACGATCAGGTGAGAGTTTTGACTTGCTGGGATGGGAAGTCTCAAAGTTCTAGCATCCTTCAGAACATGTAGCATTTTGCCAGAACAAGAAGTTGCTGGGACTGAGGCTTCTATGGAGAATCAATGAAACCCAGGTTTAAAGCATGAGGCAGGCAAGAGTATCAGGAGGACAGACCCAGGAACTTACCTAAGTCTGAAAATCAGTGGGCTGGAAGACATAGGAGCTAGAGGCTGAAGTAAGAAGAAAGGGTACACTACTTTTGAAGTAGGAACATGATCCTGCATACACAAAACAGGGTGTGTGTGTGTATGTGTGTGTGTGTGGGGGGGTGTGGGTGTGGGTGCACGCGCGCGTGCGTGCACACACACACACACACACACACACACACACACACACACACAGGCTGGTACCATTAACCTGCAGGCATTGATGTCAGACTGGGAATTTTCCTAATTCAAATGTCTCTTGGAGATCTAGTGGGCCTTGAGTTATGTCTAAATTTCTAAGAGAAGGCCCTCAGGACAGAACCATAATGATTTGTCCCTGCTCCCACTATAGAATTCTGATTTTTCCTCCTCCTGTTTTCTCGGAAGCAGTTGTTCTGATACCCATGAGGCTCTGGGGCATAGCCTGGTGGCCCATCACTGCCAGAGGCCTTGGTAGCTGCAGGCTCTGGCCTGGCCCTGGGTAAACTGGCAGTCCTGGAACGCTAGGATGGTGATAGTGAATTTATTTCCGTGTCTGAACAACTGGGTTCCAGTCACTTCCAGCAGTACCTGGGATGGTAATTATTTAATTATTCCCTGATGCCTTTACACCATAGATTAGTAATTCCCAGAAACACAAGGCTGTCCTCTGCACACAGCTCCATTGATATGAGTGTGATGGATTTAATGCATCGTCATTGTGGTCCCCTGTCAGATCATCCCTTACACCCTTCTGTGCAGCTTCTAGATCCGTCCAGAGTCAGAATACCAGTGATGCTTCATTTGGCCATTATTCTCTTTGATTACATGAAAATTAAATATGTGACTTTTTGTTTATATAAAAATGTAAAATATGAGTTTGACCTTGTTGTTGAGGAACAGCTCAAGAGCAGATCCTCCCATCCCTCCTTCCCTCCCTCCCTCCCTTCCTTCCCTATGGACAAGAGACAGCAGCATCTCCCCCAAGTACTTCCCAGGTATTTTTAGGTAAGGCTATGTAGAGAAGGCCAAGAAGGCATGCTAACCTTAGCCATGTTCCATGTCGAAGCTTCCTGTCTGGGTGAATCTCCATGACTTCATAAAATGCACAGGTGCCTGTGTCATCCCTACTTAACGCTGAGGCTTTCTGTGACATACTTTATATAGGGGTCATTTCTGACCTGGCTTCGTGACTTTTTCTCCCTCACCCTTACATGTACTTGTCCACACATGTCCACATACACACATACACACATATAGGCACATAGGCAGCTTTTTGCACAGTATTGTCTATAAACCGAAAACATGTCAACCTGCTTAAAGAGAGTGTCCTGGAATTCTCCTCTCCCATTTTGAATCTTCTTGACCCCCTACCTTATGTTACCTCTTCAGGGATCACTTCTCTGATGTCTCCCTCTCCTAGCTCAGCAGGGGGAAGACACCCTTCTCTGTATACCCAGAGCACCTCCACCTCTCTTCCCATTCTGTTAGACTTTCCACATCCTGAAGGCCCCTGTAGTTCCCTTCCTTGTGCCTTCTACTGGGTGGGGCACATGCAAATGAATGAAGGACAAATAGATCGAGGGCTTGTGAGAAACATGCTTACATCAGATTCCACCCCATGGTTTGCAGCCCCGCTGATGCACATGGCCCAGTTTCTCAGTGTTTAGTGTTTAGATCATCCATATCAGAATCCTCTGGAGAGCTTATTAGTGGTGGCTTCTGAAGTATCACTCTGCATCTGTTAAATAGAAACTTCTAAGGATGTTACCAAAGAATGTGAATCTTAATCAAGATGCCTAAGTGATTAGTATGTGTACTAAGTTTGGTGTTTTTCTTGTTGTTGTTTTGTTTTGTTTTTGTGCCGGTCCTGGGGCTTGGACTCAGGGCCTAGATGTTGTCCATGAGCTTTTTTTACTCAAGCACTCTTCTGGTTAAGCTACAGCTCCACTTCTGCCTTTTTTTTTTGGTAGTCAATTGGAGATAAGAGTCACAGTTTTTCCTGCCCTGGATGGTTTCAAACCATGACCCTCAGCTCTCACCCTTCCTGAGTAGCAAGAATTACAGGTGTAAGCCATTGGTGCCTGACCATAGTAAGTTTTTAAATGAATTCCTATTAGCTGAGAAAAACACATTAAAGGAGAAAAGATCTATTTTGGCTCATAGTGTTAGAGGTTGGCTGTTTCCATTGATTGGAGCCTGAGGAGAAGCAGAATATCATGAACATGGGAACGTTCATGAAGAGGCTGCTCACCTCATGGCAGCCAGCAAGTAAAGAAAGAGAGCCTTCCAGGGCCAAGGATTAGTTAGACCCTACTAGATCGTGTTTCTAGTGCCCTGCTTCCTCCAGCTCAGGCAACATAATGTCGCTTAACTATGAATCTCAATGGATTGATCCACTCCTGAAGCTGACAGAGCCTTCACAATCCAATCCCTTCTCAAGATCACACCAGCTGGTACACAAGCCTCTGGGGAGACTGCAGTGCAAAACCTAACAATTCCCGAGTCCAGGTTTTACAGTATGCAGAGAGACCCTGGCTCATTATGTACTCCGGTATTAACTCATTTGCCAAGTAGAGCCTCGTGCTTTGAACTGACTTCAGGGCTTGTGATGTTTCACATTATAGTGAAGCAACTAAACAACATCAAAGTTACGGCTATTTCCAGGTAGTGCCCTCTGAGCTTGAGAGGAAGGTGAGGCTGGCTGTTGGCAGGTTTGCTGTGGCAGTGACACAGGTAGGCAGGCAGGGGGCGTCCCTGCTCCTTGTCTCAACCTGGAAGTCTTGGTAACATAAAGAGATCCATACACTAGATTTCTTTCCATATTTTCTAACTGTTGCACATATGTGTGTGCAATATCTCCATAGTGCTTTAATATATATGTATATGTATATATACATGTATAGTTTCATCTTTAAGTAGTGCTACAAAATGAGTTGACATTCAACAAAGCGGTTTATGAATATGATAAAATGAGTTGACATTCAACAAAGCGGTTTATGAATATGATGCGTGATCAGTGTAACCCCCACTCTTCCCTCCATGTTGTTTTAAACATACACTGATTGCAGTGTGACTGAATATTCCAAATAGTTGTGACCAAGGTAAAAGAAGCAGATGCCAGAATCCATGCAGACCTCCTCTCCACTTTTTGATATTATTATTATTATTATTAATTGCCAGCAATCTTTGCCTTAATTTTAAAAATGGAAGCCAGGTGCTGGTGGCTCACACCTGTAATATTCAGAAGGCTAAAGTGTGAGGATTGTGGTTCAAAGCTGGCTCTGGGCAGAAAAGTCTCCAATTAACTCTTATCTCCAGTTAACCACTCAAAAACCAGAAGTGGTGCTGTGGCTTAAGTTGTAGTGTGCTAGGCTTGAGCACAAAAATGGTCAGGGACAATGGCCAGGCCCTATGTTCAAGCCCCACAAGCAACAACAACAACAAAAAAATCAAGTGTACAGTCAGCTTTCAGTATCTTCAGGCTTTACATTCAAGGATTCAACCAACAGTGGATAAAAAATAAATTTTTAAAAACCATGTCTATACTAAACATTATTGTCATTATTCCCTGGAAAATACAACATAACCACTATTTTAATAACATTGGCATTGCATTATATTAGGCATCTTAAGTCATCTAGAGAGGATTTAAAGTATAAGGGAAGACATGCTTCAGTGACATGCAAATACTCTATTATTCATACAAGAAACTGAAACATCTGTGAATTTGGTATAGAATGCCAAGAATGACTGTAACTTCTTCCATATGCCAGTACTTCTCAATGTAGATGGGGACCGATGATAAATGTGAGCAAGGCCTGGCACTGGTGGCTCAGCCTGTAATTTTAGCTACAAAGGAGACTGAGATATGAGGACTGGAGTTCAAGACCAGCTCAAGCAGACAAATCCTTAGACTCTTACCTCCAATTGACCATCAAGAAACCAGAAGTAGAGCTGTGGCTTAAGCATTAGCATGCCGATCTTGAGCCCCAAAACTACGTGAAAACAAAAGGGCCTAAGTTCAAGCCCCAGTACTGGTTAAATACATAAATAAGCAAATAGATGAAGACATAAATAAGCGTGAGCAAGGCTCAGGCTCCCTCACCCTGTACACATCACAGAGAACACCAGAGAATAGAGCCATGGTTCTACTTTCAATGATTTCTGTTCCCCACTTGTTCCACCTGCAAAATTTGAGCACTGCCCTGGATTGCTAATTAATAACACTAGAGAAATCTGCAGAGAACTCTGGTTGGTCTAGTCCTCTACGGGGGTACCATTGAGGCCTGGCTGTGGGAGAAAGTGCTGATATGAACTCCCACCAGATGACTCAGAGGACTATTGCCCTTTGGACCTCAGCTCAAGAACTGTGAGATTTCCAGACAACCTGTTTGTCATCACACAGAGAGCAAGATACGGCTACCTTCTTAGCCATTCACCCACTGAGTATGATAATAGACCATCCGGCTGACCTTTAGAAAGTTCTACTTATAAAGCAAAAGTTCCACTGTTGTAAAAGTGGTCGATCACATCGTGGCATGGGGGATTTTGTAATCATAAGTAACACAGGGAGGCCCCCTCCTAGGGCTAATTTAAATGGAAGAGCAAGTAATAGTTCACTTGGGCACATTTTCTAGTTTTTAAAATGCCATTTCTTTTCTAGCAGGATCAATTTCTAGGCTCTTAACCCAGCACTCACCAGACATTTTTCTTGTGGTTTTGTTTATTCTGGTTGTTACTTAAGTCTCCCCAAAGGGAAGCTCCCGACCATGGCATGAGCTTGGAGCCCCGTGGCCTCCCAAGCAGGCTTTGTGGTGGTTGAGATGGGGGCTCTTCCCACTGGGAGGAGAGAGTTTCTGGAGGTGCTTAGGCCAGGACTGGTACAATGTGTAAATTTGATGTAAGTGTGTAAATTTGAAGACTGGCAGTCCCATGAGCCTCATTTGTAAAAGTTATGTGAGAGAAAGTTTATAAGCATCCTGGTATAATCCTCTGTATTAGGGTTTTTTGTGCGTGTGTGTTGCTACAATGAAATACTTGGAGCACAGTAGCTTTATAAAGAAAAGAGTTTGTTTGGATGTGTAGAGCCAAAGGCCCTTAATTAACAATGGCCCTCTTACTGGTAAAAGTTTCAGGGTGGAGGTATATCATGTGACAGGATAAAAGGAAAGAGTGACCTGTGGTGTGTGTGTGTGTGTGTGTGTGTGTGTGTGTGTGTGTGTGTGTGTGTAGGTATAGGTAGCAGGATAATGATCCAAACCTAGCCCTGAGCAAGAACTTAAGACCCTTTCTGGAAAATTATTAAAGCCAAAGGACTAGAGGGATGGCTCAAAGAGTAGAGTATCACTCTCATGTACAGGCCTTGAATTCAAATTCTTGTACTGCCATAATAATAATAAAGATCTTTTGGAGAGTATACAGATACTCCTTGATTTTCTCCTAGGGTTAATACCCTAGTCTTGATGAAAAGTTGAAGATACATTAAATACACTGGACCTACCAAGCATCACAATCTGGCACGTATCTCCCTGTGGAGTCTTGATTGTTTCTCTTGTGATCCTGAGTCTGGATGGGAGCTATGGCTTATTGCCCTGCTCAGCATCTTGAGGAAGACTCACACGGGAATTGCTACTATCCTGGGAAAAGATCACAATTCACAACCCAGACTGGTTTCTATGAAATGTAAAGTTGCACATTGTCAAACTATATTAAGGTAGATACTGTGGGCGCAGTAACATGAGGATGGTGACAGCCTCTGGGAAGACCTGTGAAGCTGGGTACCCCTCCTGATCCACAACTGTTGACTCAATGACCATCTGGATGAGAGAGTGAAATTGGAAACCAGTTTATATTAGATGCACTAGAAGGTGGCCTGAGGGCCAGCTTCTCTCACACAGTGGATTTAGGAGAGGCTCAGACACCCAGCTGTGCATTTAGCAGGCTTGGTTACAGAAGCCAAGACTCTTGGCTTGTCTTTACTTAGGAAAAACCACTCAGCACCAACTCACCTTGGACTGTAGTGGTTAATGCTTGTCTTGGAATGAACCCTCAGTTAATCTCAATTTTCTGGCATAGGCCCTGACTTTGACTAAGCCTATTTGATGAATTGGTTTTGAAAACTAGTACTCAGGGTCAGCTTTTCATGTTTCAATACTGTGGCCTCATCATTGCTCCCAAACACGAGCAAAGCTTAGCTTAGCTTTGTCTCAGACTATGGCATTCAGTCCATTTGTCATTGCTGTAACAAAATACCTGATGCTGAGTAATGACTATTAAAAAGAGAGGTTTATTTTGTTACACAGTTCTGGTGGGTAGAAAGTCAAAGCAATATGGTGCCGGTGTGACTTCTAGTGAGGGTCTTGTGCTGGATAGAGTTGCATGATGGGGAGAGACAGAGACAGACAGACAGAGACAGAGAGAGAATCACATGGTGAGACAAGAAGCAAAAAGAGAGCCAAATATGTCTAACTCAATTTCTTACAACTGATTGCAGCTAAATGGATGACAGCCCATTTTAAGGAGCTAATCAGCTCTTCAATGGCTTCACTGACTCCCCACTCTTCTGCTCCTTTGGTAATTAAGCCTCTACACCAGTTCAAGTGATGACAGACGATATTCAAACCACAACACTGAGGTTCTTATCTGACCTCTTACCTTGCTTTTTTCTCCCCAGAATATCCGCTTTTGTATGGCTACCATTAGCATAAAGTCCCCTGAAAAACTGTTGGTCTTGGCCTCACTCTCAGTCCCTTCGGGCTCCTTGCTTTTTTCTTCCAGGGCTCTGCGGCAGGGAAGGACCCGACCCGTTTTTGTCCTTACGACAAGTGAGGCTTGGGGTCATTGCTACAAGTGTGATTTGCTAGGAAGTTAATCATGAGCCTGAGCTGAGGCAGAATATTCTCCAGTGGAGAACTTTAGCTTTAATGCAGGTCCAGCAAAGACCTCAACAGATCCCACCCCAGGAGGTAGAGAGGTCTAGGATTGGTTCTTCAGAGTGATCCTGAGTGGAGGCTAGGAGGCTGAGCTTCCCCTCCACAATGACCAGGTGTTGGGCACAGGCTGCTCCTGGGGAAGGAATGTGATGTAGGCCAGGTGCTGTCTGTGGCTGAAGCAGTTCTGGAGAGCTGCCAACATATCCCCAGCTTGACAGTGCAGGCTGTTGTCCAGGACAAAGGATCTCAGGATGCTCACACAGTTGCTTGGCCTTGCAGAGGTAGTAGTTCCAAGCTTGTACTGGGCAGACTTGCGCTCAACTTCTGCCTCAGCCACTGATCTGCTGGTCCCTGGAAAAATTCTTTTTTTCTTTTTTGGTTGTGGGGCTTGAACTCAGGGCCTGGGCTCTGTCCCCAAGTGTTTGCACTCAAGGCTAGTGCTCTACCACTTTGAGCCACAGTGCCACTTACAGTTTTCTGGTAGTTAATTGGAGATAAGAGTCTCACGGACTTTCCTACCCTGGCTGACTTTGAACCAGGAGCCTCAGATCTCAGCCTCCTGAGTAGCTAGGCATAAGCCACTGATGCCCAGCTTGGAAAAATTATTTTTCTATAACTGAGGGATATTTTGTGACTGGTGAATTTGCTTCACTGTTCACTGCAAAATACTTTGTATAGTTAGGAGGAGAAGATCAAAGTGAGAGAAAGGACTTTACAGGGTCTTATCCAGCAATAAGTAGCATGTGCCTGGGTGAGGGTGGCTAAGTTTTGGAGCAGATTAAAAATTGCACAGGATATTGGGTGCAGAAGTACCACACAGCCTGTGAATAGCAATACAGTCTATCAGTGACTGTGTGTGTGCGCATGCGTGGGCACGCACGTGTGTGTGTGTGTGTGTGTGTGTGTGTGTGTGTGTGCGTGCGTGCGTGCATGCATGCGTGCACGCACACACACGCAAGTGCATGTGCTGGTACTGGGACTTGAACTCTAGGCCTCATTCTCCCTCTCACCATTTTTGCATAAGACTTGCACTCTGCCACTTGAACCACAGTTCTACTTGCAACTGTATGCTGGTTAATTGAAGATAAGAGCCACACAGATTCGTCTGCTTGGGCTGACTTTGCAGTGCTATCCTTAGATCTCAGTCTCCTGAGTGGCTAGGATGACAGGCACATAGTCTGTCATTCTTACAAGACACCACTACTCTCACCTGCAGGTGCCCTATGGGTGGCTGGTCATTGTCTCCTCTTTCATGCACACAGCCTGCCTCTGGCATTCTGTCTCTCCAGGTGACACAGAAGATCCCCCTGGTGATTGTGCAAGGCCACCTGGTCTCGGAAGGGGTCCTGCTCTTCGGTCACCACCACTTCTACATCTGTGAGAACTTCACCTTGTCCCCTACGGGCGATGTCTACTGTACCCGCCACTGCTTATCCAAGTGAGTTGTTCACTTCTCCCAGCAGATTTGTCCCAGCCCTGTCTCCTTTCCAGACACCCCTACCTTCCAAACTCCCATTTGGTTCTTACTGTGGACTTGGACCCTGAAATGGAGCCATGAGACAAAACAACCACCTACAGGCATACACCATCCACGGCCATGGCTCCCCAATGCAGTGTTTGGCTTGGGTGACAGCATGGCTGCTCCCTGTGTCTCTCATGGTACAGAATGGAGCATGGTTCTTGTGAATATTTCCTCAAGTTCTTGGGTAATTGAATTCAGTCACATCAGTTTACATATTTAATGATTTATTGGCCGGTCATGACTTGGTGCCTACACAGTGGGCATGACCCTTCGTGCAGCCCATAACATGAACAACATAAACAGGTTCTTTGGAGGAAGAGTGGATGGAGCACACTGTCTTCATGGAGTAATGGAGGCACTTGGACTTCCATACTTAGATAATCTGGACTGATGCGTGGGATGGAAGGCTTCCTGAGGGAGATGGCTCTTGGAGGATGGATGAGGTTTGGGCAGAAATCTTCAGTATTTGACATCCTTAGCAGGAAATTCTGAAGTCTTTCTTTAGTAGCATGCATGTTTGAATCTATCTGCATTCAGCTAGCCTTCCTGATCAATTCTCTGCGTTCAACTAGCTCTTACTGATCAGTTCTCCTGTGTTCATAAAGTTAGAGCCATTCAAAATCAAATTCATGGGGGTGGCAGTTTTTCTAAAAGTCCAGTTATGAAGTTAGGCTTTTCACTTGATCCTTGCTGTGGAAGATGTTGGGAGAAAGATTACCTTGTGCAGAGACAGGCTTTCTCCTATGGCTAGCAAAGGTCGCACGATGAGAGTGTACACTCAGCCCTGTGATTTTGTAGACAAGCTCACATCCGAATCACCCAGAGGTCTCACTGGAGCACAGACTTTGGAGCCCTGATTGCTCTCTGATTTCTCACCCAATAAGTCTGGGGTAGGAATTGAGATGGTTACTAAGTTTCCAGCTCAGAGGGATTCTACCATTTGCTTGGGTTACTGACAAAGAAATGAGAGTTGTAATCTGCTAGTGGGTAAGAAGTTGAATCCCCAGTGTGTGTGTGTGTGTGTGTGTGTGTGTGTGTGTGTGTGTGTGTGTGTGTGTGTGCATGTCAGGAAGCCCGAGACAGAGCATGTGGAAAGGAAGCCATCAGCCCACCCTCTTTAGATTTAGAATTGCTTTCTAGGCCTTGGCATCTTCCCTCTGCTAATTTCCATCTTTTATTCATATCAAACGCTCACTGATTGCTGCAAGTCTTCTGTGCTTTTCCAAGGCAGGAGGAACATAATTAATACTTGGCACACTCTTCTCATCTTATTGCTCATGTTTTATTGATACTGATCAATAGTGACAATGGGTCTGCAGACTTGCCTTTCTGAGAGCTGATGAAAGCTTTCTACTCTACCGGTGTACACGGCATGTCCACGTGGAGACGTGTATGATCCATCGTCTCACACTCCACCTGGGTTTGGATTGAGCTGGTGTTAGATAAGATAGTATTGATTAGGTACATTGTGTGTATGAGGTACTTCTAATCATGATCAAATCGACTCTCTTCTGCACGCTGAATAGAAGCCCAGTGGTCAGGCTGAACATACTCACTTGATTTACGATGACAAGAGAGACTCCTCCTGTCTGGAAAGGTACTCTTCTAGAATGCAAAGAGGAGCAGAGCGAGAACAAATGACTATACAAGTGTGTCATTGGGGAATTGCATGGGTAATTTTAGTTACCATACCTCAAAGAAATGTTTGTTAATCAGACAGCACCAGCCCTCCCGGGTCTTGTCTACTGCCCAAAGAAACTCCTGGCATTCCTGGAGAGATGGTTCTCAGAGACAGGCTTGTAGATCATGTCAGATCAATTGGGATTACATCTGGTTCTGACCATAGAGACTAAGGAAGATACATAAATAAGCCTGTTAAAAATAAAGCGAAGTCAACCCTGAAATGCTTCTCTAAAAGACTGCTATCAAGTTGAGTACAGTTGGTCATTAGACCTTGAAAGAGACTCTCTGATGTACCATAAAACCCTCTTCACAAAGTCTAAGAGCACTGCACATCCCCCCCTGTCTGACTGGACTTATTTATTGAGACTTTTCGGTAGAAACCCTCCAAGATTAATTTTTACTGGGTTTCTTTCTTGGCTATATTAGTTTGCTAGGGTTGTCAGAATCTGGGTGGCTTTAAAAAATTTATTGTTTTACAGCCCAGAAGCTAGAGGTACAAAATCAAGGTGTCAGCAGAGCCTTGTTCTCTTGACTGCTCAAAAGTAGGTTTAAGGGAATCCTTTCTCATTTCTTTCAGCTTGTGAATTTGTGGATAATCCCTGGCATTCCTTGGCTTGTAGCTGCATGAAGCCAAAAGTGTCTCATGGCTGTTTTCTCCCTCTGTGTCTTCACATCATCTTCCCTCAGTGTTTGTCTCTGTGTTTAAGTTTCCCATCTTAATGAAGAACCAGTTATGATTAGAGCCTATCCCGATGACCTCATTTTAACCTGAAGGCCTCTGAAATGCCCTATTTCCATATAGTGTCACGTTCTGACCTTAACCTATATTTGGAGGATTGGTCATAAATTGATCTAAAACAATGGCCAGTCCAGCCCATAACATAGAACATCTGAGCCATTTTGTAGGAACCTAAACCATCCAACAGAATCTAGGGGTGAGCTATTAAATCAAGATGCAGACTCCACATCTGTGAGCATATTCAGGCCCCAAGTCTCTAATTCAATTCTAAAACGATGAATTAAAAATCTACCTTATGTCAGAAGGTTCTCCAGATACAAAGGGGTGAGTCAGACATGGGCTGAGCCCATGATTGAGCTTATGATTGAGCGACAGTTCCAGGGACACATTTTAGGTACAATTCAGACAGTTATTGAATAACTTCAAATCAGGGTGGAAAGAAAAATGCATTTCCCTTCCTCCCTTCCTCCATTTCTCCCTTCCTCCCTTTCCCTCTTCCTCCCTCCCTCTCTCCCTTCCTCCGTTACTTCCTTCCTTCCTTCCTTCCTTGCTTCCTTCCTTCCTTGCTTCTTTCCTTCCTTCCTTTCCTTCCTTCTTCTTTCCCTATTTTGTGCTGGTCCTGGATCTTGAACTCAGGGCTTGAGCACTTTCTTGAAGTCTTTTGCTCTACCACTTGAGCCATAGCTCTGCTTCTGGCATTTTTGGTGTTTAATTGAAGATAAGAGTCTCACAAACTTTCCTTCATAGGCTGGCTTTGAACCTTGATCCTCAGAGCTCAGGTTTCTGAATGAATAACCTGGCATGAGCCACTGGCACTCAACTCAAAATATATTTCTGCTATTTACCCCTGCTGTCAAGGACTAGTATGATGACTATTACTTAGCTGACTGTGCCCTAGTAAGGATGTTGAAAGTCCTCTTGTGATCAACCTGGCTGTCTTCATACGGTGTAGTCTGGTAGCTGTGGGAGAGTACCATAGTGACAGTGTCCTATGAGCCACAGTTGCTGACCTCTAAAGACCATCGACAAGGCCCTTCCTACCCATTGACCTGGGATGCCTGGGCTCAGATTTATTCTTTACTTGTAGGGCATGTTGTCAGAGACACCCAATCACTGCTGTGGGAATCATGCTACAGAAAAAATTTAGCTTTTCATAATCCCAGGAGGCTGAGATCTGAGGATTGCTATTCGAAGCCAACCCAGGCAGGAAAATCCATGAGACTCTTACCTCCAATAAGCTACTCAGAAAAAGCCAGAAGTGGCACTGTGGTTCAAGAGGTAGAGTACTAGCCTTGAGCCAAAGAGCTCAGGGTTAGTGCCCAGTCCCTGAGTTCAAGCCCCACAACTGACCCCCCTAAAAGAAATCAGCTTTTCTGAAGATTCTAGTCTATCCAACTATTCTTGTCCTATGAGATCATACAGCTCCCATATTCCAGAACTGCAAGCCCTTCCCACTTGCCCAGTGCCTTCTTCCTCCTGCTATCAGTGTGTCAGAGTCTTACATCACAGAATCTGGAAGCAGGAAGTGAGAAGAGAGCACTGGCAGGAAGAGCCCTGTGAAATCTTTAAGGAAACCTCCTCAGGGAGGGAAGACAGCACTGAAAAAGCTTAGGTTTATGGTCAGAGACTCTGGGTTTGAATCCAAGTTCTAGCTGTTAGTATCTCATGTACCCTTGGAAGAGACGAAGACTTTTTAGATTTAGATTGTGATTTAGATTTAGGATTTAGAGTTAGATTTTTAGCTTTAGATTGTGGGGCCAAGGGCAGTGTGCGCTGAGAGGAGCGGTTCCTTTTGGGGGAGGATCAGATGGGGAAGTGCTTGCCACCCAGGAACATGGCAATCACTGAGGAAAAATCCCAGGGCTCAGGGGAAGATGAGGGGCAGAGAACCACGGCCCTGGCACGGTCTGCAGAGGATAGAAAGTGAAGCAAATGGAGAGTTACAGTGTTGAGGACATCACTGTGATTCCTACAGCAAGGGCCTGGACTGTCATTCTTACCAGGCCTTCATCTGAATGCTGTGTGGCCTAAGCCTAGGGGAAGACATAAGGTCATCACTGTGACCCCATGGGAGTCAGGAAAGTTGAAGGGAAGTTTAGATCCAAATCCAGCAGAAGCATTAATAATAGACAGAAGGCCTTGGCCAGCAGCAAATTTGAATGAAAGCATTATGGAAGAAGTGTCTAGACCCAAAGCCACATTACCCACGTTATGTATACCTTTTTTTGGTAGTTAATTGGGGATATCATGGACTTTCCTGCCTGAGCTGTCTTCAAACCCTGATCCTCACACCTTAGCTAGTATTACAGGTGTGATTACACTGGCACCCTGGCTCATATTTTATATTTAATCAATCATGCAGTAATTGCTCAGAGCAGAAGGGTATGCAAGGGCTACTCTGAGAAGGGGCATGTGGGGTCCCAGAAAACTTGAGTTTGCCTCTTCAAAGTTGAGCAGTGCATGGGCTTCCTTTCCATAAACTACAATCCTTGATTTGAGTCCTTTGTCTCTGTGGTCTCAAAGAGGGTGAAGTACAATGGCAAAGACTTATTGAAAATAAAGATAAGCCAAGCTCCCACTAGACAGGAGGGGCCCAAGGGGCCCCAAGCACCTGGGGTGCTTGTGCAGGACTTCATAAGGTGTCTCTAGGAGAGAGTTCAAGTGGCTCAAGTGGTAGAGTGCCAGCTTGGAGCAGAAAAAAGCCAGGCAAGAATGCAAAGCCCCAAGTTCAAATCCCAGTATTAGCAAATACACAAACACACAAAAAGAAATAAAAAGAAAAAGAAGTAATAACCACAATAACAATAAACTAGAAAATTACAATAATTTATTATAATAAGTTATTTAAAGCTTACAAATGGTTTTCTTACAAAAAATGCCAATAATGGCTAAGATACACAGTTAACAGGAGCTGTGCCATTTTGAAACTCAAACTCTACTTTTCCATAAGATCTTGAGAGTTTACCTTTAATCTAGTTGAGCATCTGCCCATCCATCTCCTGGTGGCTGGCAAAAGGATGTCGCATTTGTCCTGTGTACTTGGTCTAAAATCCAAAGACTTCAGCATGATCACAAGGCCCCAGATGGATCAGCCCAATCTCTACTATCTCTTTATCAAATGCATTTTTCGCTTAGGCTCTTGGTGGGCCAGTGGAACCCCTTTCAAGTTTGGCAACTACCACAAGCTTCTTCAATCAAAGTGAACGTATTTGTCAGGCACTGAAGTGGCTCATGCCCATGATTCTAGCTACTCAGGAGGCTGAGATCTGAGGATCATAATTTGACGTTAGCAGGGGCAGGAAAATCTGTGAGATTCTTATCTCCTGTTAGCCACCCAAAAGCCAGAGGTAGAACTGTGGTAGAAGTGGTAGAGTGACAGTCTTCAGGGGAAAAAGCTAGGGGATTCCTCCTCTTTCCATCCCCCAAGCCTAGATGTCACAAGCTGAATGAATTCCGGCTTCTCATCAGTCATTTTTGCTGTGTGATTTAAGTGGTGTCTTCAGTATTGAGTGAACCCCTTTTTGTCTCAGGCTGCGCACACCTAGTTATTCAGCGTAGCCCAGCTAGAGAGATCTCAGGGATGGGGATGTGGGAAATGGTCCAGGGGACTGAAGGGCCACATATTTTAGCACCTTCTCTCAGAGACCTGTACCCAGGAAGCTTTCTGACCTTTCTGTGACAATGTAGTCCTGTCCCCTGGGAGGCTAGCACCTCTCTCAACGCCCAGGCAGCAGAGCTACCAGTGTCAGAGTTCCGGGTGCAGGAATCCTATGGCCCTGCACTTAGAAATTGCTTGCCAGGTTAACAAGAGTCTTCACTCCAGTTAGTAAAACCACAGCCTCCTCTATTGTGTCCCTAGAAACTTGTGTAGGACCAGTGGAAGGCAAGAGATGGGTAGAGCCTGTCCAACACCCCAACTCCTGCGCATGTCCAAACCTGGTCTCTGCATGTCATGTTTCCTTTCCAGCATCAGCGATCCCTTCATTTTCAACCTGTGCAGCAAAGACAGGTCGTCTGACCATTACTCCTGCCAGCGCCACAACTATAAGGACCTCAAGGAGCTCCGGCTGGCCCGCTTCCTCCTGCAGGTATGTCGGAGGGCTGGTGGGAAGCTGGGCACCACAGAGGCTGTTTCTCTGTGAGTGGCCCCTGTGCACAGCCCTGGGAAATACCTGTGAGACTCAGGTGTGTGTCAGGCCCTGACTGCTGGCGGCTCTGATTCCACACTGTCTCCAGGCCAGGACGTTGGCTTTGGGGCCAGTCTCTTGCTCTCTGGGTGATTGAGGGTCCAGCCGTGTTGCCTCTTTGCTGTTGTGTATGGGTGTGGATGTGGGGGGATGATGGTGGTGGCTTGAGCTCAGGGCCTGGTGCTCTCCCTTGGTCTTTCTCTCAAGGTTGGTGCTCGACTATTTAAGCCACACCTCCACTTCCAGCCTTTCCTGGTTCATTGGAGTTGAGTCTCACAGGCTTTCCTGCCCAGGCTGGCTTTGAACCAGCATTCTCAGGTCTCAGCCTCCTGAATAGTAAGGATTGCAGCCTTTCTGCTTTCTTTTCTTTCCACATACTCCAGTGTTGCCTTGGAGATGTAAGAATATAGGGCACTTTAGCTACACTGCATTGCCAGACAACTTGATGGCTCTGTCCAGTGCTGCCTCCCCTGCTGACATCCCTTCCCTATTGCTGGCCTCTCTCCCCTCACTTCCCCATCTTCCCACACTGACTGTTGGCCAGAGCTCTGGGTTCCTGATGCTTTCCTAGGCCAGGTAGTTTGGGGACCTGCTGTCTGCCCTGTCTGATTGGCATCTCCCAGAGAATCTCCACTGCTAGCAGAGGTTTCCCAGGCACTAACAGGAGATGGTAGCTCCTTTCAGAGGAGCTTTATCTCGTGAATAAACCAGTCTGCTTAGAAACCTTACCTCAGAGACTGAGGGAGGAGGATACATGCCAGTGGCCTTGAACACAGATCACCTCCATCAGCTTGACCTCAGCAAGATAAAGATACACCTCGGCCCCAGGCCTGTGAGGCAGCTGCAGGGCAGAGCATGAGGAGATGCAGGGCCCTCGCTCCCTTTCTCTGCAGGGCCTGGGCTAGTTCCGAAGGCCAGCAGCGGGCATTGTTTGTTCCTGATGAAGTTAATAAGGGCACCTTTGATGGATAGTTTTTGAGTGCATGGAACATTTAATTCATCATGCATCTCAAGCAGGAGCTTCTTTAGTATTCTTTGAAACTGAAGCTCAGGGAGGCCTCTTGGGAAGGTAGATTCTAGAAAGTACCAGCTGCCCTGCAGCTCAGGGTTAAGCCAGTGGCACTGAGTCTAGGCCTCTGGTGAGTTCCCTCTTTCTCTTGCTGCTGCTTTTGTCTGTCATTTGTCATATCCTTCCCGAACTTTGGAGAATAACTAGAAGATGTGCATGAAGAGGCAGCCCTGCTGAGCAGGCTCTAGCCACATGAAGGAGGCCACATCTGATCCAGGCTGTGGCCCATTTGGTCACTGAGCATCTCAGCCTTCAATGCACAAGCCACGTCTTATCTTTTCCACCCCTGTAACATACAGTGCTGAAAATATTTTGCTGCACAGAGTTGGTACTCCAAAAAGCTACCTTTCATGATTCTGTGTTCACCTTTTTGTTTGTTTGTTTTTGTCAGTCGTGGGAGCTGAACTCTGGGCCTGGGCGCTGTCCCTCAGCTCTTCAGCTCAAGGCTAGCTCTCTACCACTTGAGCCACAAGGCCACTTCTAGCTTTATCTGCTTATGTACTGCTGAGGAATTGAACCCAGGGCCTCATGCATTCAAGGCAGGCACTCTACCACTGAGACAACTTCGCAGCCCCTCACCTTATAAGTTATTTGTGGTAGCAAATAGCTTTAGTTTATTTTCTGCAGCAAACAATGATTGTTTCCACATGTTGGTTATTTGCCTGATGGTAGTAGAAGCCAGACATAGGAGAGGGTGTGTGTGTGTGTGTGTGTGTGTGTGTGTTGCCAAGTGGGACAAGAGTACCCTAAGGGGGAACTTTGGGAACCAGGCCACCAATCATCCAGCTCTGAGAAAATCAGAGCCTGGCACTTGAGGTAGCCAGTGCAAGCTGGAGCCGCCAGTGAAGTCTGTAGATTCTATTTTGCTTTGTTTTGCACATTATTTGTTTCTCCTTGTAAAGGGAAACACCCCAGACTCTTAAATGTCACCAGAGGAGAGGGGTGGGAAATATTTTTGCAGATGCCCTTTGCCCAGGCATTTGGATGACTGCACTTGGAAAGCTCAGTTCCACGTTGGTGGAAGTGGGACATAGTTGCAGTCGGACACAGGACCACATTATCAGAGTCTGACTCTTATTCCTACCTGCCTGGGTTTTTCCAGGCCTCAGCTTTGTTTCTCCCTGTTCTCCCTGGAAATTCCTTCCCCCTAAATTCATCTTATCCTTCATGCTTCCTTATTCCAAGGCTGTTACTTTCATGGCTTGGAATAGAAGGGATGGAGAGAGTACAAGAGGAAGGAAAGAAAAAGGAAAGAAAAGCATGTAGATTCTATTAGGCATTAACATCATACTTTTAATAACGGCATTGCTGACTGTGCAAAACACCTTCTTGTCTCCTGTGTCTGTAGATGAAACCACAGTGGTCCTCAGGGTGAGCATCAATCCCACTCTGTTAACTTCTGATGTTTCTCCTGAGGTGACTCTTGATTCAAAAAACCAAGCCCCTGACCTGGAAGTGTCTGGAAGGGGCAATTGAGCAGGTCACCCTTTTGCCTACTCTTCACTTATCCTGGAAGTAGGGATTTTACTTTCTGCTTCATCCAAAGGAGATGGCAGCTGTGGCCAGGACCCTGGTCTCCCATCCATTCTGTAGAGCCTCCATTCCCCCATCACCAAGGTTTTCCTACCCTCAAGAGAGATCAGAAGAACTAACCAGGTTCAGGAACCCACATGACCCATGGCCAGTCGCTGTTTCACTCAAAGGAATCTCCATTTCAGGAAATATCTGCAGCAGTAAAGGCTCTTCTCTTTGTAGGATATTGCCCTAGAGATCTTCTTCCAGAATGGACATACCAAGCTCCTTGTCTTCTACAGCAATGATCGGAGTAAAGCCTTCAAAAGGTAAGGTATTGAAAAACAACCCTCCTTCTGAGGAAATAGGTTCTAAACCCAAAGTGTAGTGACAGAGAAACTTGGTTCTGTTCTCAGGAAAAGCATTTTCAAACTGCAGCAGGGAGGATTCAGATCATGCGCCAGGAAGAATATCCTGACCCCCTAGAGCTAGGGTCGTAGATCAAAGAACAGACAAAGGAGATAAATTCCTTCCATATGTCCTGAAGATTCCATATTGGTGGGGTAAAGTGATTTGGGTTGTATTGTAGTGGGTACAGGGAGAGAAAGTCATGCAGATACAACCTATTTAAGACCTTGGATCTTTAATTGGCCTTTCAGAATGTTCTGGCTCTATTTCCGAATTTTCTAAGTTATAAACTCACTTTTTGATCCTGATTGCCAATTTTAGTGGCTCAAATTTTTTATCTCATTGCAAAGAATTCCCAAGCAAGCAACTGATTGTTTCCCTTTGTACACTGAACATTTATTTCCTTAGAAAAGCCTGTTCTGTCAGCGCAACTCCTCTTTTTTCAACTAAATGAGTCAATATAAGAAATGCAAGCCAGTATCTGAATTCCTAATATTCAAGGTCATTTGTGTTCACTGTTATGAAAGTTACTGAAAGAAACAGATTTGCAGAGGATCTAGAGAACACAGAGAGGAAGGTAGGGCTTGGGTCACGGAGAGACAACATAGAGGTTGGAGGACCAGGAAGGTATTATGTTCTCCTCTGCTTTGGGCTGGAAGTTTGGAGGTGAGCTTTGATACTCCTGGCTTGGGAGCCCTAATTTCTGCTCAGAGGTTCCAACTTTGTCTTCTTGGTGGCCCTGGTCAGTAAGTGGCCCAGGGTTAGCCATTGCATCCCAGGGGCAGGGCCAGAGTAGAGAAAAACAACGGCTGTGAGGGGCTGATGATTTAGCCCTGGGCCTACCCACCTGTCTCTGATGAGGCTTCCTGAGTACCAGATGAGGCAACTCTTACAAGGACCGCTGTTAAATTTCCTTCTAAAACTATTTTCCAAGTCCATGTTAGACCAATGGAATAAGGAGACATGTAATGTGGATCTTAATTCACTTTTCCTCAAAAACAGAATTCTACAATTGATCTAGAAGGCTTATACAGAGTCATCTGGCCAGTTTTATATCAGTGTTATATAATAACGGATGTAATCAACTCATAAAGAGAAAAGCAATATTTGGGTTCATGATTTTGGATGTCCCAGCTCATGACTAGTTAGCCCTGTTGCTTTAGGCCTATGCAGAGCATTCAGCTCATAGCAGAGAAGTGAGAGGGAGAGAGAGACAGAGACAGAGAAGGAGAGAGAGAGAGAGAGAGAGAGAGAGAGAGAGAGAGAGAAGAAAAAGAAGGAGGAGGAGGAAGGGGAGGAGGAAGAAGTATGGAGGTCTCGTAATCACATTTTTTGTGGCAGTCTAGGGGCTTGAACTCAGGGCCTGGATGCTGTCCCTGAGTTTTTGTGCTCAAGACTGATGCTCTGACACTTGAGCCACAGCTTACTTTGGCTTTTCCATGGTTAATTGGAGATAAGAGTCTCACAGACTTTCCTACCCTAGCTGGCTTTGAACTGTGATCCTTAGATCTCAGCCTCTTGAGTAGCTAGGATGATAGGCCTGACCCACTGGTGCTTGCCCATAATTCCTTTGAAGGTCATGCCCCAATGACCTAAAAACCTCTCATTAGGCCCTATCTCTTAAAGGTTTCATTTACCTCTTAAAGGTGCTACCCTGGGGACCATGTCTTTAGTACATGGGCCTTGGGAAACATTTAAGATGCAAACTATAGCACATAGCTTAGGCCTAATGTAAACTCTGACCACACTGATTCTCCCTATAGTGTCTTAAGATAGCATTTGTCCTCCAAGTGGCACACCCAAATGTATAGCAGTAATTGTCGAAGAGGGTTATGGAAATGTCAAGTGCCTGAGGAGGCATGTCTATCACATTGCCTTCATAGCTCTTGTTTTATTTCCATCATTGTCTATATTGAAGCAAGAGTGCTAGAAGATGCTAAGGGGTTCTCAGAGGTACACAGGCCTGGTTCTCCCCTTCGCAGGACAAGGTGGGACATGGAAGAGAGCTAGAATGGACCAACTTCTTTGCCTGGTTCTAGAAATATTTCTACTGGTACTAGGAAAGGCCTAGCTCTGCTGATAAGATCCTTTCTTTTTTGTTAGTTTCTGCTCTTATCAACCTACCTTGAAGGGCAAAGGAATCACGGATGACCCCCTCAATCTAAGGTAACGTAGCGTGGGGGAGAGGGTGCTCTCTGGGCTCGGTGTTATTCTCAATTTGTTTGTATTCTCTAAGGGTCAAGCAAAGAACATGCCTATCTGTTTCTCCTTTAGTTTTCTCTTTCCAGTGTCCATAAGCTTTCATCCTAATCCTAAAATTCCTTTTGAACTTCAGCCTCTATAAACTGATCTTCAAGTCCCATGTACTTTTTTTTCCCAGATCTAAATGGCATCAAGTGCCCCTTCTGTCATGATTGGGCCTAGTGCTTGTAGATATTTTACCCTGGCACAGCCTTTGGTGAGGGGTCAGGCCCTCAAATTTGGGCTGGTGAATCATTCTGCAGGGAGAGTTGCTGAATGCTCAGAAGCTAAATCAATACAGGCGATACAGCCTTACTCCGGAAACTTGAAATCCAAAATGCTCCAAAGTCCCAAATTTTGAAGCACTGATATCATCACACAGAGGATAAAATTCCACATGTGGCTTCATTCAATAGGACTACAGTCAAAAGGCAAAAACACTGAAAATATTGTATAATATTATCTTCAGGTTATGTGTATCACACGGCTATGATAGACCACTGAACTTGGGAATGTGGGAGTTGTTGATGACCTATAAAACAGTGATAGGAATTTCTTGGTTAAATTTGGGTCCTGTCCCTAAGATCTCTCATTATGGATGTGTGCATATCCCCCAATCCAAACACGTGTCAAATCTGAATCGTTTCTGGTTCTGAGAATTTTGGGTTAGGAGGCATTGATCTAAATATGATAGCCTATGAATCATATGGTGATTTATAATCTATCTGATAGGGTATGTTCATAGGGAAAGCACCTTTAACGTCACCGAGGAATCCTTTTCTGCAAGGCCAATCCAGAGGCCTTTATATTTATATTAAAAAAATTTGTTCAATACTTCCTTTTTTTTTTCAGTTGGAATGAGGGATAAAGTGGGTGTGGTTTTCTCCAGGAATGTGTTATGTAGAATGTGTTATGTGTTATGTGTTATGTGGGAATGTGTTATGTAGGGATGGGAAGGAGTGCCCCAGAAATGATATCCACCACGAATTCACTTAAAATTATGTGTCGCTAGCTTTGAATGTGGCATTTATGCTTAACAAAGCTATAAGCAAAATAGCAAAAACATCCTGTGCCCTTATTGAATTTCTATTCACGTGAGGAGGACAGACATAAATCAATTTGTGTGAGTGAACTATAAAGCATAGTAGACAATAAATACAGGAGACAAAGCAGATGGAGGTGGACATTGAAATCTTAGATGGGATGAAGGACACTTCTATCAAGAAAACAGTATTTGAATATAATGTAGTTAGGAAAGACCATTTCAGGAGAAAGATCAAAGCCAGTTGGGTGCCAGTGGCTCATACCTACAATCCTGGCTACTCAGGAGGCTCAAATCTGGGGATCATGGCTTGAAGCCAGCCCCAGTAGGAAAGGTCAAGAGATTCTTATCCCCAGTTAACTACCCCTCCACCCCAAACAAAAAAGCTAGAAATAAAGCTGTGGCTCAAGTGGCAGACTGCTAGCCCTAAGCAAAAACAATCTCAAGAACAACACTCAGGCCCTGAGTTTAAGTCCCAGGACTGGCAAAGAGAGAAAGAAGGGGGAGAGGGAGGGAGGGAGGGAGGGAAGGAAGGGAGGGACAGAGAGAGAGAGAGGATGAGGGGGGAGAGTTAAAGCCATGAGCGGAAGTTTAGCTGGTTTGGTCAAGTCTGGAGCAATTGGGCTGAAGGAAATTAATGGGAACAGACCAGAGAGGGGTACAAGATGACTGTATAATCCTTGAGGGCTCATGGTAATGTTGGCTTTTACTCTGAATCACAGAGATGTTTGAGCAGAAGAATGATATATCCTGACTCATATTTGCAAAGAATCACCTGGGCTGCTGGGCAGAGAACAAACCATAGTAGGTCCAACGCAAAAAATAGAGACTGGCCAGGAGGCCATTGCAATAGCCCAGGTGGGTCAGGGAGATATCAGTGAAGAAGTGTGTGGACATGTTTCAAAGGTAGATCTGATAGGGTCTTGATGACAAGAGTTTTGGGAGGGAGAGGCAGGGAGAGAGGAAAGGAAAGGAGGAAAGAGGGGAGGAGGGAGAAGAGGGGAAGAGAGACAGAGAGGAGGAAAAAGGAAGGGAAGTAGGGCGATAAAGAAAAAAATGTAAGGAAATGACCAAGGATTTAGGCTTAAGTGGTTGGAAAATGAAAAGCGATCCACTATTCAGAAAGAGCTGTGACTGTTTTATATCAGGAACTCAGATTTGGTCATGTGAATGTTTCTGGAAATTTTTTAGTTATTATAATGGTGATATGCAGAAGAGTTACAGTTACATGTCAGGCAAGGAGTACATGTCTTTATGGACAATGTCAACCCTTCCCTTGCTCTCTCCCAGTTCTTCTCTTCCTTGTATGTGTCCCCACACACAAACTGTACAGTTCATTTTCTACATAGTGTCTAGTGAGTACCACACTGCCTTTGTTCACCCTATGTCCTTCCATTTCTGTTGCATCCTCTTACCTCCTAAAGATGAACAAATAAGAGAGAAACTAAAAACAGCAACGAGGTAGAAAACCTCGTTTCCATTTCATTGCACTTGATATTATTTTATATGATGGTCCTGTGAATTTTGAGAAGGCCACCCCGCACTTGGTATTGAGGGCATCCTAAAGGCCATTGGATATATGAATTTGGAGTTCAGGAAGGAGGTCTAGTAAGACATTAGTTGGGAGTAGTGTTTCAAACCATGAGCATGAACACAAAAGAGATGCTGACCCCAGCTGCAGACACTTGGCGGCCAGGTCCCTCCCGAAATGGTCATGTGGTGGAATGAGTGCCTGTGGGTGGGTCAGGTGTTTGAAAGTTGTTCCTCTCTCACCCAAGGGTGGATATGGGCACCACCCTCACCCTCACCCTCAGTGGATCACATCTCTATTGGCTTTATAGCCTTCTGGGCCCAAAGGAACAGGATCGGCCAGGGCCATTCAGTTTTGTGCCTCACTGCTGGAGGGAACCTTGCAGACACCTTTCTGTGGTCAAGCAGGAATAGTGTATCTTGCTGCAGCATTTCAGTAAAATTCAGAAACTTATGAAGTTAAGACTTTTATTCTTTTTTTATAAAGCATCTTTGGAGAATAAGGCAAGGAATTTAGAAGAACAGCCATAAGAAATCATGAAAGTCCCATAAGTAGATGATCTTCTATGATAATGCTACACCCCCAGGAGAACATACTTGACATCTTGGTGTTAAGAGTGTTAAGTACTCATTCTCCCAATTCTCTCCCCTCAGTCCTATGGCCCAGAGGGCCATGTCAGAACTAACTCAGAGGCTAAAATGTCTGTACTATATATGAGTACACTACACTCCAATGGAGAAATATGGTCCCTGGGTTTCTTGGTTTTGTTCATTGGGAGGCCAATGGTAGGAGGAACAATTCTGCCTTTTGAGTAGAATGTCTGGAACCAGAGATGGATTAAATAAACCTAGCCATGAACTCAAAATGTATGAGACAATGAATGCCCCAACATTTAGGAGCTTTTTATGTAGGCTTAATAAGCCATAGGTGTTGGAGGCAGGGAGATTCTACTAAATTAATGCTAGCATCTGGGTTTTGCTAGCATCTAGTTTTTGTCTTTCTTTTCTTTCTTTCTTTTTTTTTTTTTGTTGGTTGTGGGGCCTGAACTCTGGGCCCGGGAACTGTCCCTCAGCTCTTCAGCTCAAGGCTAGCACTCTACCACTTGAGCCACAATGCCACTTCCAGCTTTTTCTGTTTATGTGGTGCTGAGGAATTGAACCCAGGGCCTCATGCATGCAAGGCAAGCACTCTACCACTGAGCCACCTTCCCAGCCCCATCTTTGTCTTTCTTGCAGTAAGTTCATGTCTTGTTCCATCTTCATTTGTGTGTGTGTGTGTGTGTGTGTGTGTGTGTGTGTGTGTGTGTGTGTGTGCGTGTGTGCGAGTGTACACGCACGCCCATCCTGGGGCTTGAACTCAGGGCCTGGGTGCTGTCCTTTAGCTTTTGCTTAAGGCTACTCAAGCCACAGCTCCACTTCTGGCTCCTCACCCCCTTTTTGGTGATTAATTGGAGATAAGAATCTCAAAAAACGTTACATGGACTTTTCCTGCCTAGACTGGCTTTGCACCAAGATCCTCAGATCTCAGCCTCCTGAGTAATTAGGATTATAAGCATGAGCCACTGGTGCCCTGTTGCATTTTCATTTTTAAATAACTATAGATTCATCAGAATGAATAATATACAGATGCTCCATACACTCTGTCCTTCCTCTCTTGTTTTTTTTTTTAAACATTATTCAGTTTTACAAATAGGACAGTTACATTGGTACAAGTGTGGGCGTGGTTTCTTGTTCTTCATGTATCACCACCAAACTCAATATGTACCACTATTTCATTGCCACAAAGCAATCTCCTGTGCTGTTACTTCATCATCTCTCCTGACTCTGCCACCCTGTTGTCTTCCACTCCTGGTGACCACTGGTATGCTTTTCATCTCTGTATTTTTTTTATTTAGAGAATGTCCTATAAATAGAACCAGGGAGTGTCCATGTTTCAGACACTGGCTTTTTCAACCTCAGAAGAATGCCATTGAGAATTATTCAAGTTTTAGCATGTATCAATAGGATATTCCTTTTTTTTGCCAAGTAGTATTCCATGTATAAGTCTATCAGAGTTAGTTCAACAATGTGTACCACTGTGTACTCTAGTGGACATGTAATTGTTTCCGGTTTGGTGGCATTACAAATAAAGTTGATCATTGCAATGTTAGGCCACAAGTCTGCTATCTTACTTTTCGCTTTTGAAAGAAACTAACATTTATTATTTTTCTATTGAGGATGCATAGGAAAGGGAACACGTAAGAAATAAAAGAAATTAGTTTAAAAATCAGCCAATAGCTATGAATAACTTCTTTTTATTCTAATATTTTATATTACATGCCAATTATTCCAAAGAAAATTAAAAGTGATCCAAAGTATCCATATCAGATCCTATCCTATTCCCCTTTCTCCTTTTATTTTTTTTCAGAACTTTATAAGGTTGTACAGGGACTTACAATTCAATGTGTCCATCTAAGTGTCCTGTGCCTCTTGATCAGTCACCCTTTCCAGCATTTTGCCCAATCCTATTAGCCCTTTCTTCTAGGCTCATTTCACATTTCCTACTTGCTTTGTCACATGTGTACGTTGAGTATTCTTGCTGTTTTTGTCCCTTGTTCCCTTCCCCATTAATCTTTCCCCTCCCACTACTTCTTTTTTTTGCCTTCCTATACGTAACTGAGATGTGTCAAAATTCTACTTATGCCTAACTATAGTGCATTTGAGTATATTTCTCAACGTATGTGTTTTTGTAGCCGTTTTAGCTGTTTGACTTATCATTAAGCATCTATAATTTATCCCAGGTTACTGGCTATGAACTGGTTACTAACTTGGGTGTACCACTTTGAGTGAAATATAGAGACTGTAAGACTTTCAAGTCTTTAATTGTTTATATGTCTATCATCAAATATTTTCCAAAGTCATTTTCATATACAGGTAGCCCGAAGGAAAGAGAATGAAGGTACATAAATGAGGAAATCAGTGGCTTGGGCAGCACCAGAGAGCCTGCTTCCACAATGTTCCTCCCATGCCACTCTTGTCTTCTGATACAAGGCTTTTCTTCTTCATAGTCATTTACTCCTGTTAGCTGATCAGGCTTCATGATTGGGCCATAAGCTATTCTAGGAAGACTCAGCAGGATGCATCCTGGGAAATGGAGACACAAGAGGCTGAGGTAGCTGCGCCAGGCACCAAGGGCAATGCACAAGTCACATAGGTCAAATGGGGCTGCTCTGGCTCTCAGAAACCCTGCTGGACAGGGTCAGTGTAAGAAAAGGGAAACTCCATGGCTCTGTGTAAAGTATGTTTACTTGCCACGCTTTTCTGAGTTTCTCTTCTATGCTAAGTTTTTGAATGCCTGGGAAGGAAATACTATTTCTCTAGAATTTTCTTGTGGAGAGCTGCTGTTCTGTCTAGGCCTTGAGTTCCTGAATAGATGCTTGAGTCAGATGAAGTTATTGGAGCAGTCTATCCTAGGACTGATAGGACATTCATCCAATCCAGAAGCACAACGCTTCAGCCTGTGATAGAGACACTAGGACTGGAGGCCTGCAGAACAGCAGGTAGGAACCAGTGATCTGCCTCCAAGATCCTGGCTTAGCAGTGAGTTTACCCCTGTGTACCAGTTAGTGGCTCAGGCCTGTGATCCTGGCCACCCAGGAAGTTGAGATCTGGAGGATATAGACTGGAACTGTGTAGTAAAATGCCAAATAAATGAGTGAGCCTAGCAAGCAGGAGACTCTGAGTTCAGATCCCAAAGAATGATTGAATAGATGCCATAAATGTTATTATTTTAAGTATGTATAAACATATGTCACAGGAAAAATAGTAAGCTCTCAATAGTATGTGATTTACTTATGTTGTAGGACAGGGCACACACACACACACACACACACACACACACACACACACACACACATTTATTTTTGTGCTGGTCCTGGGGCTTAAACTCAGGGCCTGGTGCTGTCCCTGAGCTTCTCTTGCTCAAGTCTAGCACTCTACCACCTGAACCACAGTTCCACTTCCAGTTTTCTTTTTTCTTTTTCTTTTGGTAGTTTATTGGGTATAAAAAGTCTTATGGGCCAGGCAGAAAAGTCCCCATGAGACTCATCTCCATTGGACTACCAGAAAACTAGAAGTGGAGCTGTGGGTCAAAGTGGTAGAGGGCTAGCTTTGAACAAAAGAGTTGAGGGACAACACCCAGGCCCTGAGTTCAAGCCCCATGATGGACACAGACAAAAAAGGGTCTCACAGACTTTCCTGCCTTAGCTGACTTCAAACCACTATCCTCAGATCTCAGATCTCTGAGTAGCTAGAATTATAGGCATGAGCAATTAGTGCCCAGGGGTTTGATATTTTTAAAATGAAAAACATTTAGTAAAGAGAACAAATTCATGCGAGTTTGGAATCTAGATTTTCCGAGATTTTAAAAGTACTCTAGAGTTAGGTGCTGTGCTGTCTTAGCAACCCAGGCTCCAGCATTTCTCTAAAGAAATTCTAAGGGAACTAGCTCCACACTGGGGAGCTGGTGGTAGCTTCTGAAATGCCAATGATGGTAAGAAGCTTCTGGTATTATGTGCTGTGGGGCATGAGCGAAATGCATTGGCTCATTCCTGACCCCCTGTGCTTCTACAGGAGGATGCATGCATACAAAGAAGAGAGCCTTTGAATCAACAAAACCACAGGCCAAGGAGGTAGGGAAAGGTGTTTTATGGGCTTGAATGGAAGGCTACTACAGTAACAGAGAAGCTTGCCCTTTCCTGTGAATTCAGCTCACTTTCCCATTTCTTCTTCCTTCCCCCTCCAGCCTCAGGATAGGGTCCCAGATCACCTCCAGTCTTCTTGGTTATCCTTGGCCGCGGAGTTGGGTGAGACCAAATTGGCAAAGACTGGCTTTCTCGGTGCTGCTGGGGCTGTACTCTTGATTTTGTTCAGCTTCTCCCGGGCCAGTTGACATTTGCGAAGGCAGTTTGAACAGAGATCCTTTTCCTCTACCAGATAGAGGGTTTCCAGCCTCTTGATGGTATCTACAAAGGCATCCATGTCATCTGTCTTGGGGAAGGGGTTCCGCTTGGTGTTGAGCTTCTTCAGCTTGGGCAGCTTGAAGATGTTGGGGGGGATGGTGGTCAGCAGGTTGTCGTGAAGCCCAACCTCATGGAGGTCCTTCAGCGCCCCCAGGGTGGTGGGCACGTTGTCCAGGTGGTTCAGACCCAGGTTCACGGTGCGCAGGTTCTTGAGCTGGTTCAGTTCCACAGGCAGTCCATTGGTAGTGAGCTTGTTGTTGCTGACATTCAAGTAGAGCAAGGTGGTTATCTGGCCGATGGACTCAGGTAGCTTGTCGATGTAGTTGCTGTGCAGGTCTAGCCATCGCAGATTCTGAAACTTGGAGATGGAGTCGGGGATCTTTCTGATGAGGTTCCGGCTCAAGTCAATCTCGTCCACATCATTGAGTCGTAGGATGCATTTGGGGAAGGTGGTGATTCCCATCTTGCTCAGGTCCAAGCGCTTCTTCCCATCGAATGTGACCTTGATGCAATTCTTGGCCACATTGAGGGTGATCTTTCTGCCCTTAGGGGCTTTCCCACCCTTTGCCATGTTGTCTCAGTG
Source organism: Dipodomys spectabilis (assembly GCF_019054845.1). Classification (NCBI taxonomy): domain Eukaryota; kingdom Metazoa; phylum Chordata; class Mammalia; order Rodentia; family Heteromyidae; genus Dipodomys; species Dipodomys spectabilis. Next base: position 15,259,777 of record NW_024870884.1, on the reverse strand, counting down.
AGCAAGGGTGCTGGAGAGATGTTGTTTCTGATTGGCTGATGATCAGTCTGAGGAAGCAGTCATGGGAAACTTCACAAGAGAGAAAATAACATCTGGTTAGGAGAAAACATAAGGGTACCAGACTCTACCCACCCCCTGAACCATGGGTTCTGCCCACTGGTGGTCAGAAAGAAACAGAATAGTAGAGAGGTTTTAGAGCATCAGAGGAGTAACCCATCAAAAAAGTCTTCACAAATGGCATGCCTAAATTCCAAATCTAACTTATTAGGAGACAAATGAGAAGTACAGAATTGGCCCAATGGATATCTCACTGCCCTGGGCTTTGATATGAACCCTGATATATGTGTGTGTGTGTGTGTGTGTGTGTGTGTGTGTGTGTGTGTGTGTGTGTGTGTGTGTGTGCACATGCATATGCGTGTATGTGTGTGCACATGTATGTATGTGTGTGTGTGTTCTTGGATAGCACGTAAATGCAAAGTCTCCTTAGAATTGCTCCATATTTGTTCTAGGGAAGGGCTGCTGTGAGATGCAACACAATCCTGGACATAAGGGAATAAGATAAGTTTTAGCAATGACTTACTATATTCCTCTTTATTTTTGGGACTTAGAGGAGCTCAGCAGACTTTGCTACAGGAAGTAAGAAGCAGCTCTGAGCCTAGGGTGTCAGAGTTTGCACCCAGTACTCCAGGATGGGTGTAGGATTGAGCCTGGCATTCGTGAGAATGCAGCCTTCCCCACCCTCCCCCACTGAAATTTGATATAGACAGCTCTTCATAAGGAGGCATATTGATGGTTATAAGGATCTCCATTCAGAGTGGTAGAATGTTGACTGTGATAGAGAATTCTGGTCTTGGTGTACTTGGCTTCAAAGTCTAGTTCTGCTCTTCTCAGAAATTCTCAGTGTCTGAGTCCCCTTGTTTGTAAGTCAAGCCACTTATTGCATTCTTAGAGGGTCTAAATTATCTAATACCCCAAAGCACCTATAACAGTGCCTGGCTCCTAGGAAAGGTTTGATTGCTGTTAGTTATTAGATACCATCGCAAGCAACATTCACATATTATTTCCAGTCCTCACCAAAATCCATTGTGTGAACCCATTGTAAAGAGAAAGAGACAGAGGTACATAAGCAAGCTTCCTTTTATAGCTAGGAACTTGATGTAAACTCTACATAGTTAACAATAAAGGAGCCTATTTATAAATAATCCACAAGTTGAGAAAGTCTCAAGAGAAGTTAGAATATATTCTGAACTGAATCAAAATGAAAATATAGCACAATTGATGGCAGAAATGGGAGGGAAACTTAAAGCTTTAAAGTCTTACATGACAACCGGACACTAGTGGCTTGTGACTGTAATCCTATTTACTCAGGAAGCTGAGATCTGAGGAGCATGGTTTGAAGCCAGGAAGGCCCGTGAGACTCATCTCCCAAGTAGCTACCAAAAAGCTGTAGGTGGAGCTGTGGCTCAAGTGGTAGAGTGTTAACTTTGAACACAAAAAGCTCAGAGACAAGGCCCAGGCCCTAAGTTCAAGCCCTAGCACCAGAACAAAAGAAAGTCTCATATGACAAAGAAAAAACATATCTCCAATCTATAGTACTAACCTCCAATTCAAAAATCTAACTATTCAAGAGGCAGAGATTGGGAGGATTAAACTTCCAGGCTAGTCCAGGCAAAAATTAGTAAGAACCCAATCTCAACAAATGAGCCAGATGAATGTAGTGACTCACAGCTACAATCCTAGCTATTCAGGTGGCAAGGGTAGAAGGATTTCTATGCAAAGCAGACCCAGGGCAAAAGGTGAGAGACCTTATATGAAAAGTATCTAAAAGAAAGTGGGCCCCTCTGTATGGTATTTTCACAATTAAAAAAAAAAAAGTGGGCCGAGGACATGACTCAAGTCGTAGAGTCTGTCTAGCAAGTGTTCAAACCCTAGTTGCAGGCCCCCAACCAACCAAAAATGATGACTTGAGATTAGAAAAGCCTCTGTTATGATTCTGTGTTGATCAGCTTTTCCCACAAAGTAGGGCAGTCAAATTGAACAAAAAAAATTGCATGATCCCCAGTTAAACTTGCACTTTAAATGAACAACAGAGGCCTTTCAGGCAAATGTTCCCAAGGCCAGCACAGCTCTGTGTTTTACTTGGCAGCCCTACCCTGTGGGTCTGGACAGGTGCTCAGTTTTCCTTTGTCTGTGGTCCTTACAGTCTTTTGAGTCTGAGTAAAGCCGAGTCGTTTTTGTTTCTTACCTTTACTCATTTGTCTACTCATTGAACCACTACCCTGAGGGATATCAAGCCTCTGAGCTACATAGGTAACCAATGAATCAGCCTGCTCCCCAAGTTCAGGTAGCTAAAATCCATATAATCACTGAGTCTAATTGGATTCCATTGGACTCTCAAAACATGGACCTGCTCATTAGTTTTCCCCTATATGAGATGAAATTCAGGTGTGGGTTAGTGGGTTCCTGGATGGGAAGATACTCTTCCAGTGGAATAGACACACGGCCAGCCAACCCCTTTGAGCCTGTCTCTCCTACCCACCCACACCGTGAGAAGCAGCCCTCCCAGGGCTGATTGATGATGGTGAGGAAGCAGCCAGAAGCTGGCCAAAGTACTGCTCCATTAAGGAATCACTCTTCAATGGACCCTTTGGCTCTGAGCCTGCCCATTAATCACTGAGAGGCAAAGTAGAGGGCTGGCTGGGCTAATGCACTTCACCTTCTCCCTGGCAAGTGTGGGTCCCCAGACAGCTTTAGGCCAGATGGGAACATAATGAGCCACCAGCCTTCCAGGGCTTCCTCAAGGCCATCTGAAGATGGCTGGTGGAAGACAGGGTGTGTTGTGTTGCTCATGGACAGATCACCCTGACTCCTAAATCTGCTCAGCTCCACTAGAAGCAGACCAGCACCAGGAGCCTCATTTCAGAAACCCCTTAGAGGTCAAGGGCCTTTCCTCTAGCGTGAGTGTCTTTGAGTCCTGCTCAGGCCCGGCCCACTCAGCAGGGAAGTGTGGAACAGGCAATCTTTTGAGATAAGCAAAACTGGTTAGATGGCCTGCCTTGACATGTAAATCCTCAGGTGTCACACTGGGAACAACCTGCACATGATAAGATGGTGGTCGTAGGGGAAATGAGATGCAAATAAACATATGGGTGGATGGATGCATGGACAGGCAGCTGGATGGATAGATGGGTAGATGGATGGATGGATGGATGAATAGATGGATAGATAATAGATATCATTTCATATGCACAGCTAAGAAGTCCAAATGTAAGAATGTCTTATATGTAGTGGCTTGTCTTTAACAATTGGTTAATACTTGGGAAAAAAAGTGGACCAGTTGGTTTGGTTTTAATTTCTAATTAATTTTTTTTCTATCCAGTCATTGTGAATCAAACAGCATGGTAAGGCACCCCATGGATATCTAAATTAAAAACGTAATGGCAACCTATATTTTAATGCCATGCAAACATTTGCAAGCATTTTCAGTTGGAAGGTCCTGACAATCATTATGATAGGAGAATGCATTCTGGTGCTTCACACTCATGTATTTACACTACACTTTTAAATAAGACTGACTTTTTTCTATACATCTGTTATTTCTAAATAACTTGCTGGCATTGTGTTACAATTAATTATCTCACTCTTTGATGCATAGTAGAAATAAGGCCTCCTAAGTCACATACCCCTCCCGTTTCTTAGCTAAATATTTGGGTAACTTTGTACGAAGCCTCAAGCCAGAAGGATGAGATATATCCTGGCTTTGTGAGTGATCTCTTAAGAGGAAATGATACACACTTTTGTCAACACTTCATTCATGCAGAAGGAAAGATACTCCTTGACTTAGCATAGGGTTATGAGTTGATGACCCACCATTGGCTGAAAACATTGTAAATGGAAAGTGCGTCAACTATGCCTCCAAACATCTCAGCTAAGCACCCTGTAGAGTATGTACCACTGCCCCCTGAGACTGACAGTGAGCTGGGGTGTCCTGCAGCTGCTGGGCACCTCTGGAGAGGCTCCTAAGCATATCATAGTCTGGGAAAAGATCCAAACTCAAAATTCCAAATATAGTGTCAAGTGTCAAGGATTTGGTTTCCCAAGCTGGCTTTGAACCTGTAGCTAGAACTACAGATGTAAGCCACTGGTGCCTGGCTCAACCCTAACTCTAACTGTGTGTGTGTGTGTGTGTGTGTGTGTCTGTGTGTCTGTGTGTCTATGTGTCTGTGTGTCTGTGTGTGTCTGTACATCTCCTGGGGCTTGAACTCAGGACCTGGGCTCTGTTCCTGAGCTTTTGCGCTCAAGGCTAGCACTCTACTACTTTAGCCATAGCTTCATTTCCAGTTTTTTGGTAGTTAATTGGAGATAAAAGTCTCTTGGATTTTCCTGTCTCTTGGATTTTCATGGCTTCAAACCATGATCCTCACATCTCAGCCTCCTGAATAATCAGGATTACAGATATGAGCCTCTGGTGCTTGGCTCAGCCACAATTTTTTTTTTAAATGAAGGAATTGAAGCTTAGAGTAGTTAAGGGACTTCCCCAGGCCACACAGCCAAAGTCTAACCTTAGATGAGTGAAGCCTAAGCTGCCTGCACTGAATTCTGTCTGTTCCCACTTCATTCCTCTGTTGCCTGTCCTGTAATTAGTAGCAAACACCTCATCCTGGGGGCCACATTGCTGGCCCCACTAACTACAAAGAGAGGAAGCTATTCTGGAATTGTAGCACTTGCAAGCTGAAAGTCCTGCCCAGCCCAAGTATCACCAGCCCTATGCCCAAGAAGGTGTGCATACCTAAAGCAATCTGGTCACTAGGAACCCAAGAGTTTTGAGCCCTTGGACTCACAGTGGCCGGTCTGGTCAGATTCACTCTCACTACTGGAGTGGTCACAGGCCAGAGCTTACAGGGGGAATGTATGCTTGAGGGCCAACTCTGAAGTGGCTGGTAAAGGAGATACAAGCTTCACTCACATTCCCTCCTGGATCCACAAGACAGGTAGCCCACCCACTTTCTGGCAGGGGCCACGTGCAGATAGAAGCCCACAAAGAAACCATTCAGCGTGACCTTTTCCATTGCCCAGTATACAGCACTCCTTTACACAGACAGGTAGATGTATGTGAGAGTATGAGTTTTGTTGATAGTTGAACAGTTAACTGTAAGAGCTTGGCAGTTGACTATGAGAGAGGAGTGGCGTGGAGACAGAAGGGAGGAATGAAAGAGGAAAGGAAGGAGAGGAAAGAAGAAGGAGGAGGAAGGAGAGGGGAGGGGAGGGGAGAGAAGGAGAGTGGTGGATTAAAGGTACTCACAAAACCACAGCTTGCTTGCTAGGCATACATGCCAGGTGAGCAGGGAAGGAGGGGGAAATTGGCTCCTCCAGCCCCCCTGGGGATACCATGACGTGAGCATCTTTTTTTAACAATTTATTTTATTATTATTATCATTAAGTAGTTACACAAAGAAGGTCCCATTCTGCAAAACAATATATGAATCCAAGGTGTCTGACAATATCGCTCCTAACCCATCCTTTCTCAAGGTGAGCATCTTTCCACACTGATGAGAGTCAAGTGTGAAGACAAACATTTCACCTGCATGGCCTAGAATGTCAGCCAAGCTCATTCTCCGGCACCCAGCAGAACAGCGATCTTTAGTCTCTTCAACATGGGAGTTCACACTAAGATCTAACTTCTACTATGTCTAGGCAGCAGTTTGTCTATCTTTGCTTTCTGTGTGTGTGTGTGTGTGTGTGTGTGTGTGTGTGTGTGTGTGTGTTCAAGCTCCAATACTGAAGCTTGTCAGGCCTTGTTTTCTTGCTTGGATTTTTTAACTCAAGGCTGGTGCCCTACCATTTGAGCCACTGCTCCACTTCTGGCTTTTTTATTTGTCAGTCACAGGGCTTAAACTTGGGGTCTGAGCACTGTCCCTGAGCTCTTTTGCCCAAGGCTAGCACTCTATTACTTTGAGTCACGGTGCCACTTTTGGTTTTTTAGTGCTTAATTGGAGAGAAGAGTCTCATGGAGGGGCTGGGAAGGTGGCTCAGTGGTAGAGCGCTTGCCTTGCATGCCTGAGGCCCTGGGTCCGATTCCTCAGCACCACATAAGCAAAAAGAAAAAAGCCGGAAGTGGCGCTGTGGCTCAAGTGGTAGAGCGCTAGCCCTGAGCTGAAGAGCTGAGGGACAGCGCCCAGGCCCAGAGTTCAGGCCCCACAACTGGACCCCCCTCCCCAAAAAAAAAGAGTCTCACAGACTTTCCTGCCTGAGCTGGCTTAGAAATTCAAGCCTCAGATCTCAGTCTCCTTCATAGCTAGGATTACAGGAATGAGCCCCTAGTGCCAGGCTAACCTTCCAGCTTACGGGTTAATTAGAGGTAAGAATCTCAAGGATTCATCCCCCAGAACTGGCTTTGAACCTGGACCCTCAAATCCTCCTGAGGAGGATTACAGTCATGAGCTGCTGCATCTGGCTGTTTCTCTCTTGATGCTGTCTGTCCCTCTGCTCACTACTGTGCACAGCTAACCATCTTTTGCCATTCATTCCATCCTCACAGCTGTCCTCTGAGTCTGTTACTCTTCCCACTCATGAGCATGATACAGGGCTTCTCATTAAGTCAAAGCTCTCTCCCCAGTGCCCGGAGAGCAGCAAACAGGGTCTCCATGCAAATGACAGGCTTCATTACATTTGGCAGTTATCTGGTTAATCCAATCAACATGGCGTGAAGTATCTTGCTGGGACATTATACATCTACAGCTATGCCCACCCTAATATTATTTACTTCTCTCACTGTGGCATACTGGTGGCTCAACCCATGTGCACATAACAGGAAGCCATTCTCTGTCACACTGTCCCCTGTCCCCAGGTGGGCAATAAGAATTCAACTTTTATTTGGAGCAAAGGCTCCCAAGAGATTATGCGGCCCCACAGCCGAAGATTATGATTTCTTATTGGTTTAATAGCATCTATTTTGTAATTTGGAATGCAGTCTGTTTTAATTGGATTTGTTAAAGGAACAAAAGGGAATAGGTGACTTACAATTAAAATAAAATATTAAGATTATTAGTATAACAGACTAGAAATATCTAGTTCATTGAGCACATGCTCAGATCACACAGACTGCCTTAACATAGGCAGAGCCCAAAGGACCTAGGCAGACCCAGGTGTGTGTGTGTGTGTGTGTGTGTGTGTCTGTCTGTCTGTCTGTATTGGGGCTTGAACTCAGAGCCTAGGTGCTGTCTCTTCAGCATTTTAGCTTAATGCTGGCACTCTACCACTGAAGCCACAGTTTTACTTTTGGCTTTTGGTGTTTTGGTTGGAGATATGACTCTCCTGGACTTTGCTGGCCCAGGCTGACTTTGAACTTGGATCCTCAGATCTCAGCCACCTGAGTAGCTAGGATTATAGGCATTTTAAATCCTCAGAGGGGAGTGTTAGCATTCCATTTCAGCCATCTTGTTTTAGGTTATGCCATTGCAGACAGACATTGTTTTATTCCCTCTTCCCCTGCTAGCCACACAAAGATTCAGGGCTGAGGAAAGCAGTATGGCAGAGAGATGCCCATGGTCTTTAGGTGGTTGGCACCTAAATTCTCAGTCCCCATCCAAAAGAGCTGGTGAGTATCCTGAGCCTTCCTATTCATCAGTCTCCACATTGTCTAGGGTGATAAAAGTGGCTGCTTCCAGCCAGGTACTAGTGGCTCACACCTGTTATCCTAGCTATTCAGAAAGCTAAGGTCTGAGGAGTGTGGCTCAAAACCAGCCTGGGCAGGAAGGTCCAGGAGACTCTAACCTTCAATTAACAAAAAAGCCAGAAGTAGAGCTGTGACTCAAGTGGCAGAGTGCTATCTTTGATCACAAGAACTCAAGGATAGTACCCAGGCCTTGAGTTCAAGACCCAGGACCCGCATACACACACACACACACACACACACACACAAGATGGCTGCTTTTCCAAGGGTTGGATGAGACAAGTGTGAGTGCTTCAGAGAGCCTTGTGAGGGGTGGGAGGAAGGCAGGGATAAGACAGCATAATTATCCATTGGAGGAACTGGGGCTCAGTACTCCAACTGGATAGAAATCCCATTCAGTACCAGCACAAAAAGAAGAAGAAAAAATAGAATTAAAGGAACTTACAGATTCAATTATACTTTTTATCTACTTTTAATCTCTAGAGTTGGCTGCAATCCAATCTGCTCCTTCATTCTCCAACAGTTTTATATGAGTTATACTCAGGTGCACATCAGGATATACATAGTGAACAAGGCAGGCAGCTTTGTTTTTTATTGTGAAATATCCCATTTGAGGGAAAAGCAAATCAAGCAAAACCCAAAGCAAACAAAATAACAAAAGGAGCATTTTTAGTGGTGCAAATGTTCTTCCAATAATACAAGAGATAGTATGTAGAAAATGCCAAGTTAGGAATAGAGTTTAGGGGTGTGGGGGTGCCAGTGTCAACTGAGCTGCTTGGGAAAGTCCCTTCTTAGCTGCCACTTAACTGCTAAGGAGAAGTCACATGGGAGGATTTGGGGAAGAACTGGTCAGAAGACGATGTGCATAGGACAGAAGTCCTAAGAGCGGTACAGAGCCTGGGATGTTTGAGGAAAAGATGCTTAAGCATCTGGAACACAGAGTTGCAGAAGAAGGGAGAGTATGGCCAGGGGCTGCCGGAGGGCTGCTCAGAGTGGGCATGAGGATTAGTCATCTCCTGGAAGAACAGAAGAGAAAGGAAAGGAAGAAGAGACAAAGGCAGACACAAACTGGGTGTGGCAAGAAAGGTAGTAGGTACTAAATAGGTGGTGGAGGAAGAGGGGGACCACACAGATTCAAAATGTGGTGGGGGCAGGTGGTAGGAGCAGGTGATGAAACCTTTCTAGAATGGTGGTCAGGTAAGAGAAAACTCAAGAGCAGGCTGAAATTTCCAGTGGACCTTGGTGTCTGCCTGCCTGCCTGCCTGCCTGCCTGCCTGCCTGCCTGCCTGCCTGCCTGCCTGCCTGCCAGCCTGCCTGCCTGCCAGCCTGCCTGCCTGCCTGCCTGCCTGCCTGCCTGCCTCCCTGCCTGCCTGCCTGCCTGCCTGCCTGCCTGCCTGCCTGCCTGCCTGCCTGCCAGCCTGCCTGCCTGCCTGCCTGCCTGCCTGCCTGCCTGCCTGCCTGCCTGCCTGCCTGCTTGCCAGCCTGCCTGCCTGCCTGCCTGCCTGCCTGCCTGCCTGCCTGCCTGCCTGCCTCCCTCCCTCCCTCCCTCCCTCCCTTCCTTCCTTGCCTGCCTTTCTTTTTCTTTCTTCCTCTTGCTCTCTCTCTCCCTTCCTTCCTTCATACCCCCTCCCTCTCTCTTTTTGTCGGTCATAGGGACTGAACTTGGGGCCTAAGCACTGGCCCTGAGCTTTTGTGCTCAAGGCCACTGTTCTACCACTTGAGTTACAGCACCACTTCTGGTTTTCTGGTTAACTAGAGATTAAGAATCTAACGGACTTTCCTACCTGAGCTGGCTTTGAACTGTGAGCCTCAGATCACAGTCTCCTGAGTAGTTAGGATTATAGGCTTGAGCCACCAGCACCTGATTAACCCTGGTATTTTCTTTTTTCTTTTCTTTTTTTTTTTTTGGGTCCGGTCATGGGGCCTGAACTCTGGGCCTGGGCGCTGTCCCTCAGCTCTTCAGCTCAAGGCTAGTATTCTACCACTTGAGCCACAGCACCACTTCCAGTTTTTTTCTTTTTGCTTATGTGTTGCTGGGAATCGAACCCAGGGCCTCAGGCATGCAAGGCAAGCGCTCTATCACTGAGCCACCTTCCCAGCCCCAACCCTGGTATTTTCTATATATTTGTCCTTCCTTTTTTTTAAGTGCAAACTCTAGGCTTAATTGCATTTCTTTTTTCTTTTCTTTTGTGTGTGTTTGTGTGTGTGTGTGTGTGTGCGTGCGCATGTGTGTGTATACATGTGCTGGTCCTAGGGCTTAAATTCAGGGCCTGAGCACTGTCCTTAAGGCTAGTATTTTACTACTTGTGCCACAGCTCCTTTGTAGCTTTTTGGTGGTTAATTGGAGACAAGAAGCTCACAGACTTTCCTGCCTGGGCTGGCTTTTCAAATCTCAATCCTCAGATCTCAGCCTCCTAAGTAGCTGGGATTAGAAATCATTTAATTCATGCATCCCTTTTCAGAGATACACATGGAGGCCTGTCCTTTTCAAAGTCACATGCTGCCCCAGCAGAGCCCGCATCTGCTCTGCTCCCGTGTCTGTCCTGTGTCTGTCATTATCTTTCCCATGGTCATTTGGCTTCACTAAGTCCTAGATAAATTTGGCCCCAGGGCTGGCAGGGACATTCCTAACGCACTGTGAAGATGCTGTTGGGAGGTGAAGGAGGGCCTGAGGGAACTTTTGTCCTGTCCTGGTCAAGTTCTGTTGTCAAGGCTCATGCTGAATCCAAAGAAGGTGTTGGTGTGTCTTCAGAGTCTGCTTTAGGGTTAGGATAAGGGTCTTTGTCGGAGACTGGCATCGAACTGGGAAATTGGAACTTGACAGTGAATCGAGTTGGTGGCGAAAGTTGGCAAGCTTGTGTTCCAGAGGTAGGAGAATCCTGGAAGCGCCATTGTCTGGCTTTCTCACTGCTGTTCCCCAGCTGGGAAGTGGGGCAGAGTGGAGGAGGTCTCCCTTAGTACTTAGCAGCAGGTAGACTCCTGGGAGTCCCACCAGGAAGCTGAAGTACCAAACACCAGCACTGGTCCACACTGCCTCTAGACAGCCACGGGTGCCCTGGTGCTCTGCAGGGCTGGGGTGATCTCAGCATGTTCCTACAGGACCTCAGCCTCACCCCGGCTTGGAGACCAGTCATAGCTCTATGCGAGTGATTTCTTTGCTGGAGTCTCAGCCTTTCTGAGTGTCATTTTACGGCACGAGAGCTGCTGTTCTGTACTTGCTCCTATAGCACCCAGGCAATTTGTGATTGTATCAGGACCTATTTTGTGTCACACACTTTGCAAAACAACAACATGAGGTTTATGCCTCTAGACTGAGTGCCCAGTTTTTATGCTGGCTATCCACCCTGGGCCAGGCATTTAATGGACATTTTACAGGATCCCCGATGTGCTGTTTTCCTGTGCAATGGAGGCTTAGAGAGGCCAAAGTACTTGTCTGAAAGACATTAAGTAGATGACCTGCCTTTTCTCACCAAGCCTGTCACACAAAACTCAAGACTTGAAGTGTGTGTTCTAGAATCTTCTAACATGTTCCTAAGCATATCATCACATGTTCACATGCAGGGTCCATGTGAGCCTAGGACTAAACCACTTGCTAATAGGTTTAGTTGTTCAGGATAATTTGTACAAGGATTGTATTACCAGCTTTCTTAAGACACTGATTATTCTCCAAACTCCTCTGCAGTTAATAGGAACCAGGTTGAGATCTGCTGAAGTTTACCTTAGTGACTTTCGTGCATAAAGAAGCATGTCTATTTCAGTTTCTTAGGAGGACTGGCTAAGTAGAAAGAAACAGAACAGACACCAACCTCACCTGAACAGCAAAAATGCCCAAAGAGCTAGGTACTAGGGGCTCATGCCTGTAATCCTAGCTACTTAGGAGACTAAGATCTGAGGACTCAAGTTTAAAGCTGGTTCAAGGGGACAAACCCTTGAGACATTATCTCCAATTAACCAGCAAAAAGCCTGAAGTGCAGCTGTGGCTCAAGTGGTACAGCACCAGCCTTAAGCCAAAAATCCAAGCAAGAGCATTAGGTCTTGCGTTCAAACACAAAAAATTAATAATGAAAAAAAAAATGGGCCAGGTGCTGGTGGCTCACACCTATAATCCTAGCAGCTCAGGAAGCTGAGAGCTGAGGATCACAGTTCGAAGCCAGCTTAGACAAGAAAGTCTGTGAGACTCTTCTCTTTAGTTAAGCACCAAAAAAAGCCTGAAGTGGAAGTGTGTCTCAAGAGTGCTAGGCCTTGAGCACAAAGGCTCACTAAAAAAAAAAAAAAATGCAACCCAGCAATTGCCCAACAAGACTTTAGAAAGAGAACCAGGTGTGACAATCATCAGTCTGTCCCCTGCTTCAGGAGTCCCCTCCTCCCAAGTTTACCCAAGGCCCAAGGGGACCTAAGAATACCAGGCCTTGTTCCTGTCCCCAGCTGGCTGTCTTTGCTGGCCAGGCTCAGGGCACTTTGGCTTCCCTCTTAAATAATGCATTAGCTGGTGTCTGGGCTTTGTCAGTAAAGCAGCCAGGAGTACAGGCCTCTCCAGAGTTGCTTACTCAAAGGAGAGGGGAAGAATAGTCTGAAGCATTGTTGTTTGGCAAAGTTAAAGCAAATCTATAAATACACCAAGGTAAAAACTTACCTCAGTTTGTCCCGTTCCTCTTCCTCTGTGGTCAAACGTTGTCACCAGGCAACCAGAGACTTGGGACCTGGGGTAATTAGCATAATCTTGAAGCCAGCCTACAAAGGGAAGGAAGCAGGGACAGGGGCTGAAAAGATCTCCAGAAGGTAAACCATAACCCTGGGCTTTTGATCTTGTGACCCCTGCAGTTTGGCATTTGCTTTGTGTTTGGCCAAGGGTGGGTGAGTGAGACAAGATTAGAGTTTCTAACCCCAAAAGATATTTTCCCAGGCAGCCTCCTGCTGTGGACATTGCTCATAGGGAAAAGGCCAACATATGGCACTTTTAAAGGGATAGTTTTCTTCACTTCCATGCAATTTGTCCTGTTTTTTTCTTTGTTGTTGTTTGTTGTCATTGTTTTTGTTGTTGTTGTTTTTTTACTTTTTTGCTTGAGGGTTAACTGGCTAAGTAGAAGCCTAACAAACCCCAGCTTCTACCTGCCTCCCTCTGCACAGCAAAAAATGACTAAGGAGTTAAACTCTGATGGTCCACACCTGGAATCCTAGCTACTGAGGAAGCTGAGATATGAGGATCATGGTTCAAAGCCAGCCTGGGCAGAAAAGTCTATGAGAATGAAGACTTAATCAATTTAATTAAGATTTTATTTCTCACAGTTTCATTTGTCTCTGTGCCTTTTTCACTCTTGAAGCTCACAAAAATCTTCAAGTTCTGTATTGTTTTCTCTGGACTGATTTCCTATTGTCAAATGCTGAATCTACATCTGAAGGAATGGGCAACACTGAGTCTGGGGGCTTTTACTGATACTTCCAGTGTGGCACTCTATTGAATAAAGTTGTGGTGAATGTGTGTGTGTGTGTGTGTGTGTGTGTGTGTGTGTGTGTGTGTGTGTGTGTGCAGGGATTTTTAACCCAGGGCTTCTATGCTCTCATTTTTTTTTTCACTCAAGGCTGTTTCTCTACCACTTAAGTTACAACTCCATTTCCTTATGGACTTTTAGTTTACACTTTTACTTTTGGCTTTAGATTAAATTTCCAATAATTGAGAATATTAGCAAAACAAGTATTAGTATTATTATGCAGATAATAAAAAAACATTGTAGAAACATTAGCAATTGCATATATAGAAAGAGAACATCTAACTATTTAAATTTCTCCACCCAGAAATGAATAGAAAAGAAATAAAATAATTAGCAAATAAATCACATAAATAATTTAAAATCAAGATTAATCCAAGCAATAAAAATTTTAGGAAGTATAAAGAATGAAATAATTCAAATTTAGAAATAAAAGCAACATGAGGCATTAGAGAAAACAATAAAAATTTTGAATACATAACACACATTAGATTTTAATTTTTAGTCTGAAAATAAAATAAAATCACTTAAACAGCAAATGGATTTAAATAAATTTACAAATAAAGATAATTAAAAAGTTTAAAAATAACTCAAAATTCTACTTCCCATCATATGTCTAGTGGAAGTATATATAACTTATGACTCAAATTAGAAATAATATAAAAGTCATAAAATCTAGATAAGTAAAACAATATTATTTGTATATTTGTGACAGTTCTGGGCTTGAATTCGGATGCTCTACCACTTGAACCACACCTCCAGTTCCATTCTGTGTGTGTGTGTATGTGTGTGTGTGTGTGTGTGTGCATGTGTGTGTGTATGTGTGTGACTTGTAGGGCTTGAACTCAGGGCTTTGAGCTCTCACTTGGTTTTCTGTTCAAGGCTGGCACTGTACTACCTCCACTTCACAAAAATAAGTATGTTAAGGAAGAAAATATGGCAAGAAGGTAAATAGATTTAATCTTAGGATTAAAGTCACTTGTAATGTATACGATGAAAAAAACTTTATATTAAATAAACATCTGCAGCATCATGTTGTGGGATAGCTATCCAGTAACAATCTGATAAGTCTGGTGGGGCTTTTGGTGGTGTGTGTGTGTGTGTGTGTGTGTGTGTGTGTGTGTGTGTGTGTGTGTGTGTGTGTGTGTGTGTGTGTGTGGTGATTTAACAGGGTTTAAACTTAGGGCCCTGACCTATTGCTTGGCTTTCTTGCTCACAGCTGGCACTTTACTACCATACCTCCAGTTTTTGGCATTTTATTGCCTAATTGGAGATTACAATTTTCTTCCCTGGGGCTGGCTTTGAACTTGAGTCCTTCAGCTCTCAGCTTCCTGAGTAGCTTGGATTACAGGCCTGAGCCACAGGTACCCAGCTGAGTGTTCACTATTTTTACTGAATGTCTGCAAGTATATGCCAGTACCAGCATTTCTAACGGCCGATTTCAATGCAACCAGGACTGTTAAGACTGGTTTTCAGAGTCAGGTCCCTTGATCAAGGTCTGGTCCTGGGCATATGCTGGGAACCTCTTAGTGTGTCTGGTACTCATAGGTACCCGCTCTGGGCCAGGCCTTGGAACCTGGCCTGTACATTGTATCCTCTTCTAGCTGAAAACAGATGTGCCTATAACCTGTTAATCAACAGGGAAAGCTCTGATTTGAGTTTGCTATTTCTTTATGATTGTTCTTTTTCCTTCTCCTTCTCCTTCTCCTTCTCCTCCTCCTCCTCCTCCTCATCTTCCACTTCCTTCTTTTTCTCCTTCCTCTTATTCTTCCTCCTCCTCCTCCAAGGTCCTTCTCTTCTTTTTTGTGCCATTACTGGGGTTTGAACTCAGGACTTCATGCTTTTTGTGCATTTATTAACTTATTAAATGATATTTCCTTTATACAAGTAAAGATATTTTTTAAATCATAGTAAACTTTTAAAAAGAAATTTCATTGATTTTTTTTTGTGTTGCTACTTGAAGACAATTATTAATTAAAACAAAATATACTTAGGTAGATTGTATTTAGTGCTTCCTCTGGGCTTTCTTTTATATTTTATTCATGCTTTTGCTTAGCTTTTTCCATTCAAGACTTGTGCTCTGCCACTTGAGCCATACTTCCAATTCCAGCTTTTTGCTAGTTAATTGGAAATAAGTGTCTCTTGTATTTGGCTGCCCAGGATGGCTTCAAGCTGGGATTCTCAGATTACAACCTCTTGTGAGCTGACAGTGCCTGGAGTCTTTCATGGATTTCTATTGACTTATTACCTAAATCTAAAAATTGGAATCCGAGATAGCCCAAATTTGCTGCTGAGGATCAAAAAGATAGAGAAGTGGGAGTATGTTTTCATTGCCAGTCTCTGGACTTCCTGGTGACCAGCTGGCCATGCCACACACTGCCACCCCCTCACCCAAAACTGAAAGGGAAAATACCAGCACATGTGTTCTCCAGGCAAAGGCTGTTCAACATGAAGTTTTACCTGCCCTGAGTAGCAATGTATTGCAATTTGCCAGGATGAGCCAATTTTCTTCTTGTTGTAGTTAGCATTTTTTCTGACACTCCTTAGCCTGGGAATAAGTCACTCATTAACTCATGCCACTGTGTAGTTTATTTTTCAGATAGGTCTTGTGCTTCTGCCCTGGGTCAGCTTTGACCCATAGACCATGATCCTCCTATCTCCACCTCCCACCTAGCTGGGATTATAGACTTGCACAAATAGGCATCACAGCATAGTCAAAACTGGAGAGGCAAAGGGTCAAAAAGATGTGCATACTGTAGCTCAGAACCTGCAGGGCCTCTTTTAATATCTTCCCAGGTTGACCTAGAACAATCGAGAGATTACAAGAAGGAAGGGGAGAGATTTCCCAGCTTCCTACCTGGTCAGAAAGAGTACAACTGGGGCTGGGAAGGTGGCTCAGTGGTAGAGCGCTTGCCTTGCATGCATGAGGCCCTGGGTTCGATTCCCCAGCACCACATAAGCAAAAAGAAAAAAAGCTGGAAGTGGCACTGTGGCTCAAGTGGTAGAGCACTAGCCTTGAGCTGAAGAGCTGAGGGACAGCGCCCAGGCCCAGAGTTCAGGCCCCATGACCGGACCCCCCCCCCCCCAAAAAAGAAAGAAAGAAAGAGTACAGCTTCCAGCCAGATGGTTTGTTGGCCAAGGCCTTTCGGTGTGTGATCTAACTCACCACTTCTGAAAGCCAGTCTTCTCTGCCAGGCTCTATAAAGCATTCAAATTCTTGGGCTCTGGCTTTGAACCCCTCCTCACTGCCATCCTTTTATTTCAGAGGCCTAGGTCTAGGCCAAGTGGAAGTGTCGGTCAGTTAGGGCTGTCCCAAGGAGTTGGAATACAAGTATGACCATGAAGCCGTGTGTGTGTGTGTGTGTGTGTGTGTGTGTGTGTATGTGTGTGTGTGTGTGCACATGTGTATGTATGTATATATCTCAGAATGAAGAAGGATCAAACTATTAACTCCCCATGGAGTCCTGATATAGAGCTTCTCGTTGTCATCACCTGTGTGAGAGGGGCTGGTGGTATGCAGGTGGGCCAGGCGTGTGGCTCTCCAGTGTAGATATTGTGTTCCCTATGGGATCCATGGTAGGCAGGGTAACCTCCTTGGTTCTCCATGGCTTGAAGCTCCTGTCTTCTTCTGAACTCAGCTCCAATTGTGAAAGGGTTCAGACTTTCATTCTGAAACTCAGGGAAGACTCCCCAGAAAAGCTGGGAAGCACCTCCCACTGCTGTCCACTGGACTGACAGAGAAGGTGCTCCAGCACACATGCTGCCATTATTTCAAGATCTCTCAGAAGGGAACTGGGCTGAGTGAAACAGGTCTTCATCAGAGCAGGTCTACATTCCTCTGCTTTCCAGATAGAAAAGAGTCACCTCTGATCCCCAACCCCTGATACTGGCTTCTGCCAGAATCACACCAATTGGAGTCATATGTGCCCACTCCTCTCCCCGACTCAGGACCATCATTGTTCTCCCACGCTCTATATAAAAGTTACGTGCACAATTCAGGGTCCTGACATCTTAACTCGAAGTCCCCTAGACAAATGGTGGGTGTTGAATTTGGGTACAGGGTTTCTTGACTGCCATGCCAGATCTGTTTTCTGCACAGCCTCTAGTGGCTCATGCCTAGCTACTCAGGAGGCTGAGATCTGAGGATTGTAGTTTAAAGCCAGACAATTCAGGAATGGCCATTAGGCTCTAATCTCCATAAACCAGAAAAAAACTGGAACTGGAACTGTCGTTCAAGTTTTAGAGCACCTGCCTTGAGAGAGAAAGCTAAGAGGCAGCACCCAGATCTTGAGTTCAAGCCCCAATATCCTCTTTTTCTCTCTCTCTCTCACACACACAGAAAGCCACATCTAACATCTCCAATCTAAAACATAATTGATAATGTTATCCACTCTTAAAAGTCAAGCACTTAATCATCAGGTGTATACAGTACTTGCGTGGACCATTTTAAGAACTCTGTCATTGCTTTCAGATGACTGGGGTTGAGAAACAATACTGTAAAAATTAGAACTCACTTGTCCCCTCTGATGGTGGTATCTTTCCTTGCTGGTACCTGAGAGCCTTCCTTGGTGTTCATAGCTGATGTTATAACGAATGGAGTGACAAGTACTTTTTTCTTCTGCACATCATTCTACTGGATCTCAACATCACAAATGACCACAGGCAAAGTTCTAGAACCTTCTTTGGAAGGAAGTGTAGCCAAGGGTGGCTCTCATCCTCTGGACCCTGAATGGCCACATTTCTTACGGTTCTTGCTTCTGTAGACTAGCAAGACTAGAAGATTTCAGCAGGCCATGTCCAGATGCTCATGGTTCTGGAGGGCATAGGACAGTCTTGAGCGTCCTTGAGGTTCAAGGTGGTTCGACCCACTGTCTCCAGCATAGGCTCTGCCGTGGTTCATAGGACAGCCTGCTCTGCAGGACTGGAGCAGTGGCAGGGTCACAGACAAAACTAAGACTCTTCACTCGAGTCTTCGCATCCAGTGGAATAAATTTGACCGTGGTGTGCCTCTGCGTGTGGTTCTGGTGGTGGTTTGCTTGGACTAAAATGGCCCCAATAGGCACCTTCTCTATTGAGGAAGAAGATCTGATTCCCACCTTGGGAGATGCCTTCTGTCCATGGGAAAAAAATCTACCAAGGAAAGAATTGAATGCAGAGGCGTAGGGAACCCCAAACAGATGATATATGGAGGGACTGTGCTGGGATGGTGAATGGGTTGCTCCTCATTGGGGGACTGGAGCAGCCAGGCTTGTCCTGAGACCTGGGGCATCCTGACAGGCCTGGCATGGCAGAGGAGCATGTGGAAAGTGGGTCTGGATAGGATGTGGCAAATAGCATAGGCGGGAGGAGAAGTGGTTTGGTTTGGTTTGGGCCCAGTCTTTTGGATAGTAGAGTTTCATGGAGACAGACGGGGAAGAAAACACCTGGGCAGGGAAATGTGGGGCACCAGGGAGGCTGAAGAACTGAGCTATATCTTGGTGAACAGAGGGGCACTTCTGGTGGACAGGGCTTCTTCCTTATGCCCTTCTTAACATTTTTTTTGTATGTGTGTGCCAGTACTAGAACTTGAACTCAGGGCCTTATGCTCACATTTGGCTTTTTCACGCCAAGCTGGCATTCTAACCACTTGATCCACACTTCCACTTCTGGGTGTTTGAGAGCTAATTGCAGATAAGAGTCTTAGGGACTTTCCTTCCCTGGGCTTGGCATCGAACTGCCTTCCTCAGATCTGTCTCCTAACTATGGAGGATTACAGGCATGAGCCACCAGCAGCTAGCTCCAATATTGTGTTTTGCCAGATTGCCCAATGATATGATGGTAATTCCCATGGTTCATCTTGTATGTCTTCATTATAGAAATATAAATTGATACCCTTTTAAGAGAATAATTTTACAATACATAGCAAAAATGAAAATGCTCTTTGTTTATGTTCATGCTGAGGCTTGAATTTAGGGCTTCACACTCTTGCTCAGCTTTTTCTGGCCACAGCAGGTAATCTCCCACCTGAACCAGGCCTCTAGTCCAGCTTTTTTTCCTGGTTAATTGGAGATAAGAATCTTGTAGATTTTTCTGCCTGGGCTGACTTCCAACAGTGATTCTTAGATGTCAGCCTCATGAATAGCTAGGATTACAGGTGTGAGCCACTTTCATTCAGCAAAAGTGTTCCAACATCCTAACCTGGTAGCGCCATAGATAGAAATTTATCTTATATTTCTATATATGAAATAGATTCTAAATCAATCAATCAATATATCTGTCTGTCTGTCTTATCTGAATCCAAATATAATTCAGATATTATGTTCAAAGGTAGTCACAGAAACATCCTTCCTGAGAACAAAGCCTTCTTCAAGGTGCAGATCCATCTGTACCATGGTGTCTGTCCTGAGGCTGTGGAAATAAACTCCATAGAGGGACAATGTGAGCTGGTCTCTTGGGAGGGTTGTGAAACAAGTGAAATAGAACTGTGCACATGATAGGATTCCCAGAGTGGAACAGTGCAAGCATTTGAGGAGCAGGCACATAGCTAAAGCTTTTTCAGATTAGCAATAGAGACTGTTAACTGTAGTTACTTGAGTAGAAGCAGAAGAAACTGTTAACTGTAGCTACTTGAGTAGAAGCAGCAGCTTGGAGACTCATGTTTGTGGCCTTCCATGATATTAGTATTATTTATATTTATTTATTGCTATTATTATTTTTTTGATAGTATTAGGGTTTGAACCCAGAGCCTGGCACTCACTAAGCAGGTGCTGTACAACTTAAACTGTGCCCTCAGCACCCCTTTCTTTTGCTTTTGTTAATTTTTAGATAGAGATTCACATTTTTAATATTTTTTTTTATTGTAAAGATACTGTGGGGGGAGGGAGGAGTCAGGAGGTGGGGAGGGAAGGGATGGTAGGGGAAAAGCAAAGGGAGGGGTAACAATGCTTGATAAGAAATGTACTGATTACATTACGCATATAACTGTAACTCCTCTGGACAGTATCTTTTTTCTTTTCTTTTTTTAAAATATATTTTTATTGTAAAGGTACTATACAGAGGGGTTATAGTTATATGAGTAATGTAATCAGTACATTTCCTATCGAGCATTGTTACCCCTCCCTTTGCTTTTCCCCTACCATCCCTTCCCTCCCCACCTCCTGACTCCTCCCTCCCCCCCACAAGTTGTAAAGTTCGTTCTCAGCATAGTGTCTTGTACATCTCATTGTTACAATGGTTCAACCTTTATCCTTATTTCAGCATTTTGTTATTTCCCTTCCCCTCCCCAAATTAGAAAAATGTATATACGAGATGCAGGGCACTGGAATCAAATACAGTGAAAACAGGGGTTATACTATGGGGGAAGAACATACAAAAGAAACAAAAAAAAATCACATAGTACATTATAAGTACATTAAAAACAACATTTTTTGATCGGCTGATCTTAGACCATGATCCTATCTACAGCTTTCGGTGACAGCTGAGATTATAGGTCTATGATACCACACCAAGCCAGATGTTTGCTTTTTTAAAAATCATATATGTAGGGGCTGGGAAGGTGGCTCAGTGGTAGAGCACTTGCCTTGCATGCTCGAGGCCCTGGGTTCGATTCCTCAGCCTCACATAAGCAAAAAGAAAAAAGCCAGAAGTGGCGCTGTGGCTCAAGTGGTAGAACGCTAGCCTTGAGCTGAAGAGCTGAGGGACAGTGCCCAGGCCCAGAGTTCAGGCCCCACGACTGAACCCCCCCAAAAAATCATATATGTACATTCAATGAGAAATGAGGACATGGGAGGCAAGGCTGAGAGGTGGCACCAGAACTTGGCATGGGCTGTGAATGAGGTTCCCCTCCCCCGCCTCTGTAGGGAATATCTTTATAACTGGAGGCAGCAGCCTGCTCTGGGGTTATGTATAAGGGATGGTGACTGCAAAAACCCAGTCTTTATGGGCAGGGCAGGACAAGAAGCATCTGGACAGTGGTCTCACTGTACTGACCCTAAGGGCTGCCAGGAGCTTCTATAAGTCTGATGCTTTCCACAAGGCCCCGAAATCCCTACCTCTCCTCTTCATGTTCATGTCTTGTGATGGCCGGTCACCACCATGATTTTCTGTCCCACAGGAGACACTCCAGCTTCGACAAGACTATGCTACAGAGGTGGCAGGTACGATGCTCCTCCCCCTGCACGGGTACTAACCAGGAAAGAGCTCTGTCCCAGTGAGAAGATGGGTGTGAGTTAACTAAGAAGGGAACCATGTGCTGGTGGCTTATGCCTGTGATCCTAGCTGCTCAGGAGGCTGATTTCCGTTCAAAGCCAGCCCACGTATGAAAATTAAAAAGTGAGAAGTAGAGCTGTGACTCAAGTGGTAGAGTACTAGTCTTGAGCTAGAAAGCTCAGGGACAGTGCCCAGGCCCTGCGTTCAAGTCTCAGAACTGACACCAAAGAAAAAAAAGAAGGGAACATAGGATTTTCATGTACCAAAATGCCCAAATCTCTCCCTGAGAAGATCTCAGGCACAGACAGTGAGTCTTGATCATTGGAGTCAGAAGGGTTTATGTATGTGTATATGTGTGCTTACACTAAGCACCTCCCATCCTTGAAGAGAGAGGCACTTTCTCTCTCTCTCTCTCTCTCTCTCTGTCTCTCTCTCTCTCTCTCTCACACACACACACACACACACACACACACACACACACATAGGGGAGTCACACACATCTCTTCTTGTCCTTTAGTCAGTCTGAATGGCTGACCGCAGTCCAGGCTTCTCAGGGAGGAGGGTCCCACAGGAGGTAGTCCTGGCGATGATGTGGTAACAGCATCCTTGCTTGCCACTGACATGCAAGTCCTCTCCTGAGGAGCACATGGAGGGAAGGAGAGACCCTGAACACACAGGTCTCCTGTTGCCGATGACAACCGGAGTGCTCCTTCAACACATGGCTTCGGCCACTGTTTCCCAAATGCCATCCGTGTGTGACTGTCCATCTGAAGGCCTGTGGTCCCAAGTGCCAGACTTGGCCTTCCAGACAGGGCTAGAGAAAATTCCCAGGGTGAGGCGGGTCACCCAGCCCATTCATGGAGGCCCCTTGCTCTGTGTCCATCATGTCCTTCCACTTGTTTCCCTAATAATTTATTTGTTTATTCCTCTATTGGCAGCACTAGGGATTGAGTTCAGGGCCTTGTGCTTGCTAGGCAGGCATTTTACCACTTGAGCTCTACCTCCAGCTGCTTCTTATGCCTTGGTGATCTTTGAGTTAGGGTCTCACTTTATGCCCAGGCTGGCCTGGCTATGACCTCCTATTTGAGCTTCCCCATGCCTTCGACTGGTGTACACCTCTGTGTCCAGCTACTGTGACTTCCTCCTAGCTGAGATAATAGACATGCCCTACCATGCCTAGCCATGGAGTGAGAATGAGTCTCTCCAGCTTTGATACCCAGGCTGGCCTCTCTTTTAGCTAGAATGACAGACTCAAGCCACTGCACCTAGTCTGACTTTTTCCAACTCTAAAAGGGTCAAGAGTAAGTTGATCACCACATTTATGCTAATATGAGTCGGCTTTCAAGGATCACATTGGTGTTAACACAATGTTTTTATTTTGGGTTGCTGAACTGCATTTTCATAGCTTCCTGAGTAGGTTTGTTTCTGTTCATGTTGAAGTCAGTGCACGTTGCCTTGAGTTGGCACTAGTTCCAACACAGGATGTGGGGAATAGCCTACATGCCACTTGCCTGACTTCCCTATTGAGCCAGGGCCTCCCACTGAGGCTAAGGGTTAGGTTCCTGTGGCCTCAGCGGGTTCTCAAAGATGATTGACAGATCCCTTCTTTGTATCTCTGGTAGAAAAGGGAAATCAGCAATTTTGAATACCTCATGTACCTCAACACCGTGGCTGGCAGGACCTGCAATGACTTCATGCAGTACCCAGTGTTCCCCTGGGTTCTGGCTGACTACACCTCAGAGGTAAGACATGGCCAGGAGCACTCCATGGCCTTCCGAGTCTTTCTCAACCCAATCACAGAGCATCCCAAAAGAGCACGCCGAGGCTCAGGTGCTGGGCCTGGGTTCCAGTCCCAGCCCTGCCTGTGGAATGAGATTAGTGCGTGGCTTATGTGAACCCCAGAAGACTTTCTAGCTCACTCTTGCCCATGAAGGCAAGTGCTGCCTGTCTACTGAGGTGTCACCCTGGGGGGGAAGGGCTATAGCCATGTAAGACTGGCTGTGAGACCTGTTCCAGCTTATACAGAGGAGGGATGGGTAAATAGAGAGAAGAGAGGGAGTAATAAAACAGACTGAGATGTAGGTTGGTCTTGTAGCTTGATTGAAGTGACTAAGTGGGCTCCCTCTAGGATGTGGACCGAGATGCATAGCAATAGATAACAAGACCAGCTTTCTTATCTCTTTTCTTCACCCGGAACCTCAGCAGGCAGGGGGGAAGAGGAGGAAGGAATCTGCACAGCTGGACAAAAGGGACGTTTGTGGATTTCTGTGCGGAGAGGCAGCTAGGCTCAGAGCAGGGGATTGACTGCCTGGGTTGTGGTCAGTGGAGAATAGAAGGTTGTGGATTGAAGACTCAGAGCAGCCTGGCCAATCCTGCCTCAGATACTTAGATAGCAGAGTCCAGGATTTGAGAGAAGGAGACTTGGTCTTCCGGAATATCCCCACTGAAGACAATGAATGCAGCAAAAGCAGCCACAGAATGCGGCTTTGTCACACAAAGCCAAGACCTTTCAAACAACCCTATGTTAACTCACATCTGTGTCAAGTGGGGGTTATTTTGTTAAGTTCTTTCTTTTAACCAATACCTTGTGTTTACAATTGTGGTGAGTTGGTGTTTAGAAATTGGGAGATTTCGCCTAAAAACCTGGAGTTTCAGTATGCTTTGGAACAACAGGAGGGGTGGCAACTACAAGTCTGCTGACCGGCAAGACTGGAGGCGGAAGCTGGAGTGGCCTCTGTGCATCCCTCCCTCACTGTTGGGGGCTGAGGATGGGTCGCATCCTCTTTCCCTGCCTGGCAGCTGTGTGTATTTGGAGTAACAACCCAGTTTTAGAAGACCTGTGCTGATTCACCACTAGTTGAAAGAGAGATTTGTAAAGAAACACAAACCCAAGAATAATCAACCTCTACTAACATACAGACATCTCTGCTTCCAAAAAAAAAAACTCACCTGAGTACCAGTGGCTTACATCTAGAATCCTAGCTACTCAGAAAGCTGAGATCTGAGGATCACAGTTGGAAACCAACCGAGCAGACATATCTAGGAGACTTTTATTTCAATGAACCAGCCAAAATCTGGAAGTAGAGGTATGGCTCAAGTACTCGAGTGCCAGCCTTAAACAAGAGTGCCAGACCCTGAGCACTGGCACACAACAAAGTCTCTGAGGACATCTGGCTTCAGGATCTTCCTGTCCCCACGATGGGGTGTCCCTAAGGTCAGGGATTGGGCTGGTATGACACACCAGTAGTGTCTAGAAGGGAAGGGGCCTACAGAAAAAAGAGAAAAATGAAGCTGTCCCTCTCATTTCTTCCCCAAGACAGATGTCTTCCAGCTTCCTATAAAATCAGTTTGGTTCTGAGCAGGGACCTTGAACTATTAGAGGAAATGATTTCATAAGGGCAGGAGCCAAATGCCTTAGAGGCAACAGGAATTCGTAGGGAAGTGTCTTTTCAGTAACCGGTGGTCATGTTCTGATTTGGGTCAACTTGGAACAGGTTCAGTGTGAACTCAATCTTCCCCTCCTCTCATTTCCCATCTCTCCCCTATTAAGTCTTTGTGGATCACTGGCTTTGGGACCATAAAACTCTGGCTAGCCAGCTAATCACCAGAGGGGGGGGTCAGACCAAATGATAATAAACCAATAAAAAGAATCATAAAACTAAAGAGCGTGACTCCTGGGGCACCAGAGGGCTGCGGGGAGTTAACTCCAGCTGCACATCTGTTTTCTAGACATTGAACTTCACAAATCCCAAGACTTTCCGGGATCTTTCCAAGCCCATGGGAGCTCAGACCAAGGAAAGGAAGCTGAAGTTTATCCAGAGATATAAAGAAGTTGAAAAGACTGATGGTAAGTAGATCCCAGCTCTGTCTGTGTGTGTGTGTGTGTGTGTGTGTGTGTGTGTGTGTGTGTGTACAGCTGGATAGTGAACTCTCTAGCCCAATGGTTAGCACCTTGATACATAGGAGAATCACCTAGAAGAACACCTTAAAATTAGTGAAATTGAGCCAGGTGCTGGTGGCTCACACCTATAAACTTAGCTACTTAGGAGGCTGAGATCTGAGGAGCTTGGTTCAAAACTAGCCTGAGCAGGAAAGTTTGTAAGATTCTTATCTCTAATTAAACACTAAAAAGCCAGAAGAAGAGCTATGGCTCAAGTGGTAGGGTGCTAACCTTGGGCACAAAAGCTCAGGGACAGCACCCAGGCCCTGAGTCCAAACCCCAAGACTGGTGCATGTGCATGCACATGCATGCGCACACTAATGAAATCAATATCACCCTTCTAGAAATTTTGATTTTAAATAAGTCTGGAGTATAGTCCAGAATGGATGACTCTAATATCCCACGGATGGAATGGCATCATGTTAATAGTTACTATTCTTTGCCAATGAGTAAACAGAATTAAAGGAAACTAATATTTGGTCAACACTTTCTAAATGCCAGCTAGGCCAATTTATGTTTATATAGATAGTGGTCTAACCCAAAGGGAAAGAAATTGAAACCCAGAGGGTCCAAACAACTCTCTCGACATCTCAGCCTGTAAATGGCACAACGTGTGTGTGTGTGTGTGTGTGTGTTTGTGTGTGTGTGTGTGTGTGTGTGTGTGTGTGTGTGTATGTGCACGTGCGTGTGTGGGTGGTTGTTGGTGTGGATGGGAGTACTAGGACTTGAATTCTTGAATTCAACATTTAGGCACTGTTCTTTAGCTTTTTGTTCAAGACTAGCACTCTACTACTGTAGTCACACCTCCATCTGTAACATTTTTAGTGGCTAATGGGTGGTATGAGTCTTTCCAGTCCAGGCTAACTTTAAACCTTGATCCTCAGATCTCAGCCTCCTGAGTAGCTAGGATTACAGGTGTGAGCCACTAGCACCCAACCACAGCTTGTATTTTTATCTGGCTCTAGAACCTAGTTCCCAAATGCTGTCCATCTGTACCTCATCTTCATTCCCATATTGCCACGTTCAGTACCATCTGTACTCATATTGCTTTCCTGTTCTCCTTGAAATCTACTCACTGCCTCAACTTAAGGGAATGTAATTGTTAAATACTGTTGTCAAGTACAGGGCTGCCTGCTTGTCCACTGCCTGCAGTCTGCAGCCATGTCCTGTCCTCTTGTTGCAGGAGACATGACTTTCCAGTGCCACTACTGCACGCACTATTCTTCAGCCATCATCGTTGCTTCCTACCTTGTCCGGATGCCGCCCTACACCCAGGCTTTCTGTTCTCTGCAGGTGAGATCCTGACGCTCATTCTGCACATGAGCATGCAAGTGCATACACAGTTCAATCACAGACCAGCTCCTGGGCTTTGTGAGGACGGGGCTACTCTTGTAAAAACTCAGTTCTTAACCAGTGATTTCCACTGGACCTAGTCTCTTGGGTGGACTCTGATCCATGCAGACTGTTTTTGAACCACTCAACAGACTCTTGCAAAGATACTCGAAATAACAAAAATGAAGAAAAAATAAATAAATAAGATGTAGTGGAAAAAGAGAGCAGGAATCTTGGAGTCTAGGATAGGAATCAGTCAAAGATGAAAAACACAAACCCAGAAGGAAAATGAATATGACTACAGACATCAGAATACATGCATCTATGCAGAGTATAAGCTGCAAGGCTCCGAAAGGACTAACAAGAAATTTGAACACTGAAGCAAGCAGCTCACCCAGAGAATGAAAACTACCCCCCCCCCCAGCTTACCCACCGTGAACAAACCAGCATGCCAATTGAGGACTGCCAGGGTTTTGCAAATAAAAGCACAGGATGCCTGTGAAATTTGAATTCCAGATAAACAGAGAGTTTTCAGATAAACAATGGCTTATACTAAAACAGTTATCTATTGTTTATCTGCAGTTTCAAATTATCTGGACATCCTATGCCTTGCTTGGCACTTCTAAAGAGCTAGAAGGGAGCCAACCTAACTACCAAGCGGGTGTGGATGGTGCCCAAGACCTGTGGGGTTTTAGAGGCAGAGTTCACATGGGCAGCATTAGGAAAAGGCTGAGAGACTCCTTGACGCTCCTCCCCTGAAACTCAGCCTGGGATCCTGCATCCCAGAAACCATTCTCCTAAGGCACAGCTTGGTATGGGGAAAGCTTCCAGGTAGACCAGCCACAACCTTCTGGCCCAGCTCATTGCAAAGTGAGTAGTATTATAGGGCTGAACACATGGCTGACCCATGTACTTGGTCCTTGTGATGGTCCTATGGGGAGGGAGGCCTGAGCCACACAGACAGTGGGCCACTGGATACACTGACTGGCTTTAGCCTGAGCCTCATCCTGGAGAAGCATGAGTGTCCTACAAACTGTGGCCTCATCAGTAAAGTCCTCCCTCCTTCCCTCCCTCCCTTTTTCCCTCCCTCCCTCCCTCCCTCCCTCTGTCCCTTCTTTCCTTTCCCTTTCTCTTTCTCCTTCTTCCTTCCTTCCTTCCTTTCTCTCTTTCTTTTTTCTTTTCTCTTTCTCTTTCTCTCTCTCCTTTTCACTCCTTTTCTCTCCTCTCTCTTTCCTTCTTTCTCTTTCCTTTCTCTCTTTCTTTCTCTCTCTTCTCTCTTTCTTTTTCTCTCTCCCTCCCTCCTTCCCTCCCTCCCTCCCTCTCTCCCTTCTTTCTTTCTTCCTTTCTTCCTTTTTCTTTTTCTCTCTTTCTCTCTTTCTCTCTTCTGTGCCAGTATTGGAGCTTGAATTCAGAGCCTGGATACTCTTCTGTTAGCATTTTTTTTTTTTTTTTGCTAAGGCTGATACTCTATCACTTGTCTCATCCCTCCACTTCCAGCTTCTTTGTGGTTAATTGGAGTCTCACACACTTTTCTGCTCAGGCTGGCTTCAAACTGTGATCCTCAGATCTCATCCTCCTGAATAGCTAGGATGACAAGTGTGAGCCCTGGCACCCAGCAAGGTCACTTGTTTATGATCACTCAGAACATGAACCCTGAAAGATCAAAGGCCACTGTAGGCCAGCACTAAAGGCAACTTTGAAGGCCCTGGCCAAGAGTGGAGCCACAAAGTCAAGGTACTTTGACCCTGTAAGGAGCAACTCCCCTCCTGCTTTCTGTTCTTGGCACAGGTTCCCTTTCCTCCACAGTGTGGCTCGTCTAGACATTGTATAACCCTCCTCTCCCTGGAAATTCACTCAAAAATAATAAGCCTGTTTCCCCTGAGCCTTTCTCAGGCAACAAGCATTTTAAGTAAGTTTGGTTTGGAGAATGAATGGTCCCAGAGCTGCACCCTGTGCCAGGGAGCCCATCCAGATGTTGCTCATTAATCCACAAGAAATGATGAACACTGTTGTGCTGATGATGGTGATGGATTCCGTTACTGCTTTCCATCCAGGGAGTTTAAATGTTTAAATGCTTAAAATGCTTTCAGAGTTTCTCCTTGCCCCTTCAGTAGGGATGCATTAAAAGCTGGAAAAACCCAGCTCTACCTGTTGCTAAGGGGTCTCTTCACCTAGGGAGGAGATGGGCTGAAAAAGAGCCTTAGCCTTCACTGTGAGAGTTAACAGCCCAGCTCTGCCATGGGATACCTACAAAACATCCAAATTATGTTACCTCTGGAAATGAGGGTTAATTATGTACCTCTCACCGGGCTGTTGAGAAGATTAAATGAGAAAATGTAAGGGAAGCCCCTAACTGGAGTGATCAATCACTGTTAGTTCTGCAATCAGCCAGATCTAATCTGAGCAGCTCTGAATTTGGTCAGAGTTGGTCTCCTCCAGTCTAAACTAACGTAAGGCAATCTGGATGGACTACATCACCACATTCCAGAGTTGCATGAGCCAGACTAAACAGGTGTGACTTGAGCCCATGTGGAGATCTGGGTAGTGGCCACTCTGATGTTAATCGCTAGTTTGAGCCAGCTTGGTCCATGGGTAACCAGGCCAAACTAGTTTGAGATGCTCTAAGTATGATCAGAGCCAGCTTTGAATGTTTTAGGTGGTGCTTTGGGCCACTCTGTGATGTGAATCGGTATCTTTTGGCTCAAGTCTGTCTTTGACAGATTGGCTCTAGCCAAGTTGAAAGCTTGTGATTTTCTCTCATCTTCTGACCTTCAGACGACTCTTCTAGTGGGCTGTAACTGGCCCAAGGCTTTTGGAACAAGTGGAAGAAACAGCCATCTTCTGCTTTGAGCAAAAGATGTGTTTTAAGCAGGTTGCTTAATCCTAGCTACTTAGGAGGCTGAGATGTGAGTATTGTGGTTCAAAGCCAGCCCAGGCAAGAAAATCTGTAAGACTGCTTTCCAATTAACCAGTACAAAACAACATCAACAACAACAACAAAAACCCCAAACACTAGAAGTGGAGCAGTGGCTCACGTGGTAGTACTAGCTAGCCCTGAAAAGAAAAGCTCAGGGAGAGTTCCAAGGACCTGAGTTCAAGCCCCAGAGCTGCTTTAGCTCTCCACAGAGGAATGAGCACAAAGGCCACATCTGTGGAGGGAATGTGACAGACTCCATCTGGAGGTCCTGGGTTCTGGTATGTTCTGGTATTTTCCCTTTATCCTGTCTGCCTCCTGTGGGGAGGGGCAGTCTTGGGTCTTCTCAGGAGCCCTTGTGGTGGCAAGAAAGTAGCTTTCCTAGCCTCGTGTCCCTAGGCACTCAACTTCCAAGCTCCACGTGAATTGGGGAAGTGGAAGAAAGGTGGGGAGACTGTGGAATGCCTTCTGCATTTGCTGGAGACCCAAACTGAGCCTGTGCACCTAGAGTATCAGCACCAAGCCTTTCCATTCTGCACCAAGCAAACTGTGCCTTCCACCTGCCAGCAGTGTGAATGAACCAGCAAAGGGGACATTTGGGATCCAGGCTGGGACCCAGGGTCCTTGGTTCTATAGTCTGACCCTGAGCATGTCACTGTCTTTCTCTGGGGTTTGGTTTCCTTGGTGAAATACAGGTGATGGGTAGACACTACCTCTAAAGGCCCTTTTTCATAGCACCAGGCTCAACCACTTATTAAGCACCTACTGTGTTCCTGGATGCTGCCGAGTATTATGTATATGTGTGTATATGTACGTCTATAAATACAGTAATATATAAGTATATATAATACAATATATAAAATATATACATATATATTAATATTTTCTAAATGAGCCAGGTGCCAGTGGCTTATGACTCTAATGGTAGCTACTCAGAAGGCTGAAATATGAGGATCATAGTTCAAAACCAGTGTGGGCAGAAAACATTGTGAGAGTCTTCACTTAACCAGCAAAAAGCTGGTGGTGGAGGTGAGGCTCAGGTTGTAGGACACCATCCTTGAGCAAAAAATCCAAGTAAGAACAGATGGGCGAGTTCAATCCCCTGAAATGGCATACAATTTTTAAGCTTCTTGAGTAGCAATATATACATTTTATACACACACACACACACACACACACACACACACACACACACACACACACACACACATATAACATAATACTTTTAACTCTACTTTTTTTTGTTGTTGTTGGTCGTGGTGCTTGAACTCTGGGCCTGGGCACTGTCCCTCAGCTCTTCAGCTCAAGACAAGTGCTCTACCACTTGAGCCACAGCGCCACTTCCGTTTTTTTGGTGGTTTATTGGAGATAAGAGTCTCACGGACTTTCCTGACCGGGCTGGCTTTGAATCATGATCCTCAGATTTCAGCCTCCTGAGTAGCTAGGATTATAGATGTGAGCCACCTGCTCCCAGCTTTTAACTCTTCATTTTTAAATATGGAGTTCAGATATTAGCTACATCAGAGAGTTGACTAACCATCACCACCAACTACCTCCAAACTTTTAACATCTCCTTGATCTTAAAACTATAGGAATTCAACTCTAGCCCTCCAGTCATCCATGTAGAGCCCCTGGTTCCTCCATCCTGCGTTCTAGTTGAATTTCACTACACTAATTGGTGCTCTGGGAATGTGGCTTAGTGGAAGAGTGCTTGCTTAGCATGCATGACGCTCTGAGTTTGATTCCTGGTACCACATAAACAAAAAATAAAGTAAATAAAGTAAATAAAATTACCATTGCCAGGTGCTGGTGGCTCACGCCTGTAATCCTAGCTACTCAGGAGGCTGAGATCTGAGGATCATGGTTCAAAGCCAGCCCAGGCAGGAAAGTCGATGTGACTCTTATCTCCAATTAATCACCAGAAAACCAGAACTGGCACTGTGGCTGAAGTGATAGAGCACTCACCTTGAGCTGAAGAGCTCAGGGACAGCATCCAGGCCCAGAGTTCAAGCCCCATGACCGACAAAAAAAATATGGTGCCGTGTGATATTTGTCCTTCTGTGACTGGATGCCCATGTTTAATATCATGTCTTCAAGCTTTGTCCGTGTTGCAGGAGGCATCACAGTTTCTGGGACTGAGTGACATTCCATGGCATGTATCTATCACAGTCTGCTCATCTCTTCACCTGTTGATGAATGCTTGGGTAGCATTCACCTTAAGACAATTATGGGGTTTTTTTTTGGCTGGCTTTAGGTAGTTGTACTTAAACATTCCAATTCAGTGTGTCAGTGGGAGCCTAGGGCCTCTTGATCAATGCCCACCCTCCCATCATTCTCCCCCATCTCTCCTAGCCCTGCCCAGCCTCTCAAGTTACCTGGTTCCAGTTTCA
The DNA here is from genome assembly GCF_019054845.1 of Dipodomys spectabilis. Taxonomy (NCBI): domain Eukaryota; kingdom Metazoa; phylum Chordata; class Mammalia; order Rodentia; family Heteromyidae; genus Dipodomys; species Dipodomys spectabilis. The sequence goes on along the minus strand of NW_024870884.1, from coordinate 15,227,856 downwards.
CAGATGTACATTGGATATTATGACTGTGTTTGCCCACTCCTTGTCCATTTGTCTGTCTCCTCTCCCAGTGACCTCCTTTCCCCTCCACCACACACATGTCCCAGCTTCCTGGTACTCATTTTGTTAAACTGTAAGTTAGCTGTTGATAGAAGTGACACCATTGCGACCTTCCTGTGCATGATCAGTCAACCCATTGGTATATGTCTACATGTGGCCTGTATATGGTCTCATTCAACTTTATAATTTAGATCTAACTTATAAGTATGAGAGAAGCCGTGCATCGTTTCTCTCTTAATTCCCTTAACACAGTTTTGTTCCATACCCATACATTTCCCTGCAAATGACATAACATTGTTCTTCCCGGTGGATAAGTAAAATTCCACTGCATCCACCTTGTAACTGATCGGAAGGATGCTGCTGTAGACTTGGCTGTGTCTTCCATGTCATGGCAACTGCACTGGGAAAAGTTCTGTGATTTATCTTGGTATCTGTAGGAGGTTCTGTGGGTGGCCAGAGCTTTCTCAGGGGATAATGGTGGACATACAATGGTCCCCAAACCTGATGGCATGAAACAGTTACTGTGGAAATAAGAGTCTCATAGACCTGGCTGCCCAGGCTGGCCTCAAACCTTGATCCTCAGCTCTCAGCCTCCTGAGTTGCTAGGATTTCAGGTGTGAGCCACCCATGCCCAGTTAGTCTCAAATATTTTCCATCCGTAGTTGATGGAATGTATTTGTGTGAACCTCTGGATACATGTGTGCCATGCCATCTGGGCAGGTGGCATGTGTAGGAAGTGTGATAAGACGGCCAGTTGTGTGCTCCATGGCCCGCTCCCAGGCGAGGTCTGGGCCCGGGTCATAGGCCCAGCGTGCTGTAATTCTCATGAGTCCTGCCTGATTGGAGCTTGGATCTTTGGGCTTCTGGAAAGTTAAGTCACTGGGGGGTGGGGGCATGACTCCACTGCACCCCAGCCCCAAGGCCCATTGCTGCCCCATCCAAAGTACACGTGACTCTCAGGCCTGAGATCATACCCAGCCTGGGGTAGGGCCTGGCAAAGCAGCCCAGCTCAGTCAAGAACACGGCGTTGTATCTGTGGCTGCATTTAATAAGACATGGAAATAAAGTGCTGTGCTAATTAAGTCACAGCCTATGTGAAGTCAGCCATTACCAGCAGTGGGGAAAGGGTTTTCTGAACCACCTGAGGAGAGACAACTGGGTTTTATGTTAGACAGATGCTGACTGCAGAGAGAAGCAAGAACTCTGGGTGGGCGTGGCTGTATGGTGGCTGTTGGTCTGGGTGTTCTCCTTGGCTGCCAGGCAGCGCCTGGGTCAAGGTGATGCGAGGAAATCAGTTCCAATGTCAGTGCATCACTTGTACGCCCTGCCTGATGTCTGCACTCAGGGCCTGCAGCCCAGCCCCTGCTGGGGCAGGTGGCTGCCACTGCCTGATATCCACTGCTTTGCACAGGACTGGGATAGGGCTGGACCCAGAAGCCTCTTTTGTCCTTTAGGAGTGTCAGGATATGGGGTCCAAAATGATCCAACCAGACTTGAGACGCCTTCTGGGTGTCTGCCGTGGTGCATTTCAGCGCACAGACTCAGTGGAAGTATTAGAAAAGAACACGTATGATAGAGTCCGATGGTCTTGGAATGAACTAATGGGTCTAAACTTTCTAGAGGCAGTGTTGCATATCTGAGCTGCAGTTTCAACAGCAGCAGCATGGGCCTCTGCTTGCTGTCCCAAATGCCATGAGGGTCCCAGGCTTGTGTCTTTTGAGGAGTACGTTAGGCCTGTCATTTACTGCAGAAGTCCGTGGAATGCGGTGCCCAGCTCTCCTGCTTTCTCAAGTTTGCCTGTTTATTTGGTGGTGTTGCCTTTGTTGGTGCTGGTAGCCCACTCACAAGGTTGAGATCTGAGGATTGTGGTTCAAAGCCAACCAGGGTTGGAAAGTCTGTGATTAACCAAAAAAGTCAGAAGTGGAGCTGTGGCTCAAGTGGTAGAGCACTCAGGGAGAGCCCCCAGACTCTGAGTTAAAGCCTCAGTACCAGCACAAAAACAAACAAACAAACAAAACCTGCCCTAACAACACCCTCTTTTTCCCTTTCTCCTCCATTCTCAGGCTTTTTAGCTCTTCCTTCCAGCCTCCCTACCCCACTGTCCCTGTCCCAGGCAGTGGAAGTGTCTCTACTCCCCACTCTGTAATTCTTTATTCCACTTCCTGTTTGAGTAATTTCCATCCTCTTTTTTCTTTTTCTTTTTTGAGTCCCTGATTGACATCCCTAAGAGCACTGAGATTGGAGTCCATGCCCTGGATTGCCTCACAGTCCCTAGTTTGTGCAAGGAGAAAGGATACCCATATCACATAGGCATGCGTGTGCACACACATGTACACATTCTCACTCATGCATACAACTATTACTGCTTTCACATACACAACGATTAATCAGGGTTTACAGAGGTTGGAAGAGGTAGTTAAAGACATTCAGGAAATTGCTAGGCATTATTGGTTAATGCCTGTAATCCTAGTTACTCAGAAGGCTGAGATCTGAGGATGATGACTTGAATGAAGCCAGCCCAAGCAAGAAACTCATATTTTCAATTAACTACCAGAAAAGCTGGAAGTGGAGCTGTGTTTCAAATGGTAGAGTGCCAGCCTTGAGCCAAATAAAAAACAAAACAAAAAATAAAAACAAGGCTCAGGGACATAGCCCCAGGACTGGCACTGCCCCCCCCCCCAAAAAAAAAAGGAAAGAAGGAAGAAAGGAAGGAAGGAAGGAAAGAAGGAAGGAAAGAAGGAGATGAAAAAGAAAGAAAGGAAGGAAGGAAGAAAGAAACAAGGAAGGAAAGAAAGAAAAGATAGAGATGCAGGAACGCACTCCTGCTCATCCTACAAGAAAATGGTGACCAAAATGTCCACTCCACTCTAGTTAGCTTAGTTCCAGAACTAAAGTGTTCTCTGCATGATACACTGCCTCTTAGGTGGACAGATGGTAGACAGACAGATTCTGTAAGTGAACTCCAGCTAACCACCAAAAATCTGGAAGTAGAGCTGTGGCTCAAATGGCCAAGCACTAGCCTTGAGCAAAAAAAATTAAAAATCTCAGAAACAGTGCCCAGGCCCTAAATTCAAGCCTAAGCGTACACTCTCTCTCCCTCCCTCACCTCTTCCAGGTGTCCTTGAACATATACTCTATCTAAATTTCCTCTGAGAGTGGGTAAAGTTAAGATTTGAATGCTTTTTTTCCTCACAGATTTTCCCTGCCCATGTTGTCCAAGCGGGGTATAACAATGTAGAGATGAAGTGCTTACCCAGGGACAATGGTATGGAACACCCCTTTTAAAGTGTATCAGGTTACAGTGATCGAGCATGATCACTGACATATCCTGACTTCGTGTCAGTGTCCAGCTGTCCTGCTCAGCCTCTTCCCTCGCTCTAATGCTCTGAATTCGATTAGCAAGACTGAACATCTCTTAACGGATTTTTAACTGGGGAAAGATGCCTTAGAATACATTATTTCTGATGCTTCAAACATTGAAAATAGGCTTCTGGCATCTATACATATGAGAGATGGCTTAACTGGGCAAAAAGCCAAAGGCTCTCAGGCTCTGGCTTGGTTCCATTGTCTTTTAGCGTGAATGTCACATGGGAGAAATTTCTGCCCGTCGCATGTTGTTCTGTTGTTGATGAGAGTGACCTTGCTATTATTTTTAACTCTCCATTTGGATACACATAGTATTTACTTTTCTTGCTATTCACGAAGATCCAAAGGTCTGATATAAGAACACATCTTGGGGGGCTGGGAAGGTGGCTCAGTGGTAGAGCGCTTGCCTTGCATGCTCGAGGCCCTGGGTTCGATTCCTCAGCACCACATAAGCAAAAAGAAAAAAGCTGGAAGTGGTGCTGTGGCTCAAGTGGTAAAGCGCTAGCCTTGAGCTGAAGAGCTGAGGGACAGCGCCCAGGTCCAGAGTTCAGGCCCCATGACCGGACCCAAAAAAAAAAAAAAAAAAAAAGAACCTCAGGAACAGTGCTTAAGACACTTGAGTTCAAGACCCAGGATTGCAAAAAATAAAATAAATAAAACAAAGAGGTTCTCAGTTTAAAAAAAAAAAAAAAAAAAAAGAACACATCTTGGTTCAGGAATTTTCTCTTGTTTCTTTGTTCCTTTAATCTTCCAGGCTTAATATTGTTGTTTTTTTTTTTTTCATTTGTGTTTGGACTTTGGTACTTAGGCATTCTGAGGTCTGTGTGTCTCTTTCTTTCTTTTGTCTTCCCTCCCCTTGCTTGCTTGCTTCCTTGCTTCCTTCCTTCTGTCGTTCCTTCCTTCCTTCCTTCTTCCCTCCCTCCTTCCATCCTTGAGAATCAAGTCATAGCTGGGACTCACTCCTATCAGCCACTAGAGTTGATGTCAACCTACAAACTTACAATACAAATAACAAAGCAGCTCTACTTTTTCTTCTAGGGAATTTGGTGTTTTCTTTTGTATTGGAGAAGTGAGAAAAACCCATTAATTTTGAAACAAATGTATGCAAATACATTTATTAATATAGGAAATAGGAAAATCAGTTATTGCTTCTTTTATAAATAATACAGGCTTAAAAGTTTTAAAGATATTACTTTTGCTAAAATACATTAGACAGCTGTGAAAAAAATAACATTTTTCTTGGTGGTAATATCTTTAACCAAATTTGTAGCGCTAACAATATTTCCTATGTATATATTATTTTTATTTAATACAGGTAATCTTTTTATTACCAAATCATATTGTTTCTCAGGAGATTACCATCAGTGCTCATAAAAGCTGCAGAGGAAAAGTGGGAGGGTGAGAAGACATCAATCTTCCCCAGATGTAGGGCTCGGGATGCAGATTAAAATACACAAAGCTCTTAATACATTTCAATGAGTGACTTGTTAGGTTCAGATTTATTTAGGCTCCCACTATTTTCTTTCTATTTCTATTCAAATTGGACTGTGGGCATCATCCCAGCTGAGAGCCACGCCACTTCCAGGATGAGGTGTTGTGTCTGACCGAGACCCTATGAGGAACTGGCCCGCTTAGCATCTCTGTCCCTCAGTAAAAGATCCATTGGATCTTCAAGTCTGGCTTAGAAAATTGGCTGTCCAGTCCATGCCCACCTGGATGCCTAGATGTGACCCTCAGCTGCATGATAGATTCTTTCCTCTCAGAAAGAGCTGAGAGCCCCGTAGCCCAGATACTCTAGACCAAGTTTGCCCCAGGTCCAAGGACAGCCAGCCCCTAGGCAACTGGCATGGGCTAAGCCCACCCCTTGGAGTTGCATCTGTGTGTTTGGCCTCACCCAGTGCCATCCGCTGCTTGGTAGCCTCTGGAAAAAACAGTGCAGCATGAGTAGGCTCAGCTTTCTATTGTGAAATGGACATACCAACACCTTCCTGTTTTGTTTCTTTTGGAACTATTGGAATTTGAACTCAGGGCCTTCTTGCTAGACAGGCTCTCTACGCTGAGCTACACCCACCTCCAGCACTATTTTGGAGATAAGAGTCTTACTGCCTGCCTTAGCAAAAACCTGTTTTAGGCTTCCCATCAGTTAGGATGACAGTCATGTGCCACCATGGGATGGAGTCTCATGGACTTTTCGGTGTTGGTTGGCTAGGAACTGTGATCCTCTTAATCTCAGCCTTCCAAGTAGCTTGGATTAGAGGCCTGAGCCACTGGGGCCCAGTTACAAACTGTTCCTAATTCACCTGGTGCAAGGATTGGGAGAGATCGGGTGTGTCTAGAGTGTATAACAGAACAGAAAGGCCAAGAGAAGGTTCTTTCCCATCCTCAGTCTTCATCAGTAGCTGTGGCTGCACACTTTGAGAAGAGAAAGCAGGCAAGGGGGTCTGGATCCTGTCCTTCACTCTTATGAACACATGTGCTCTCCAGAAGAAGGAAGACAAATTCTTCCATTAAAGAAAGGTCTAGACTTGGTAGGGGACTAACAAATGATAGCATTCCAGGGAGGTGACCATTTTTTGGATATCTCTAAGCTTGAGTAGAATAAAGGCCCAGTTTTAGAAAATCTTTCTCCAGAAGTTCCTGCCCTACTTGCAGTGTTGTGTCCTTCCAACCAGAGGCTGCTCAAAGACCCTCCTCTGTCTCTACTCCCCTCTACCACCACTACCCTAAAAACCCCACAAAACACACAAAAACCACCTAATGAATCAGAATGGTCAGTTTGGCAATTGGAAATAAGTGATTTGACAATTCAGATGAATGGCTGAGGGCATTTGAGGAAAATATACCTGAGTTTTAGGGGTTCTGAGACTGAATGCTGAATGTGGGCCCCATGGCCACATGCCTTAGAATCCAGGCAAGTGCCACAGGCATTCCATTTTCCTGGGGCTGCTGTCTGTCCCCTGAGTGCTGGTGCCCCTCCAGGTGTTGGTCTTAAAACTTGCTCTCTGGTCAAGGAATGGGGCCACTGCACCATGCCCCTTCCCGCCTTTCTCTCCTCTCCCTAAAAAAGGCCTCCTAGGAGACCCCCTGGCCTATCAAATTCCTCTGTACCCCTGCTCCTTGCCAAGGCCTCACGCTGCTCAGACTGCTCTGCTGGCTTCCCCGTTGTTTGGTTTACAGATTCACCTCTGGGGTTGGATCGCCCAGGAAACTTTCACAGACTCCCAGGCAGAAGAGCTGATCCATTTCTTTGCTCTGTAGTTGGCTTTTATCTCTTGGTTATAACAAACCTCTCAGGAGCCACGTCTAGAACATTATAGTTAGAAGCCAGCTATGGCAGGGAAATCCTCAAGATTTTGATCTCCAGTTAACAAGGAAAAATAAAGAGCCAGAACAGGAAGTGTGGCTCAAGTGATAGAACATGCCAGTCTTAAGCAAAAGAACTAAACAAGGACAAGAGGCCCTGAGTTCAAACCCTGGTACCTACACGTACACACAACACACACTTGCGCACACACACATACATATACACAGACAGAGCTAGAACAAAGTCATTCTGTGTGTGTGTACTAGGGCTTGAACTCTGGACCTTGGGCACTTCCTTAACTTTTTTGCTCAAGGCTGGTACTCTACCAGTGGAAAGCCACAGCTCTACTTCCGGCCTTGTGCTGGTTTTAATTGGAGATAAGAGTCTGATGAACTTTTAGGCCTGGGCTGGCTTCCAACCACAGCCCTCAGTTCTCAGCCTCCTGAATAGCTAGGATTACAGGCATGAGCCACCCATACCATGCTGCTTAATTATTCCTGACCTTGCTACTAAGTGCCTGATTAAGATAGCCTATAGCAGACTTAGAGAATGATCAAACCATTGTTATTTCTGGTCTCTGATCTGAACTCTAATTTCCATGCTGTGGATAAAGGTCCTTTTGGATAGCATGGATTCTGCATCCTCAATCAAGGGTGAGGGTGCCAGAGAGTGATTGAGAGAATGAAGCCTTACATGCATGGGCTGATGGATGAACCTGGGCTGGGTGAGTGAATGAGATGTGCCAGTGGCAGAACCGCTCTCTCTGAGATGGGACAGATGTCAGAGGGAGGCCCATACGGAGGGCCCTGGCATCCCGGGCACGCAGCTGTGTGCCGCTCATCATGTTGGTCCCTCTTCCCCCAGGGTGGAAGCTTCGATGTGGCAGACCGGATGTTCCATAGTGTGAAGAGTGCGTGGGAGTCGGCCTCTAGGGAGAACATGGGTGATGTCAGGGAGCTGACCCCCGAGTTCTTTTACCTGCCCGAGTTCCTAACCAATTACAATGCAATGGAGTTTGGTGAGTAGAGGCCTGGGAGGGGCTGGATGGGCTGGGGAGGTCCGGGGATGGAGGATCTTTCCTGCAGCTCCCAAGGGGGAACTGATTCTTACCAGTGTTTTTACTGGGCAGCTCAATAAGTAGGCCTGTTGGCCCACTGAATGTGGGACTTCCTCTGGGTGACAGTGTCCACGTGCACAGGTGGGTGCTAGGAAGGATGCTGGGTCCAGGGTATTCAGATTGAGACAGCGTCCACGTGCACAGGTGGTTACAAGGAACGATGCGGGTACCAGGTCATCTGGATTGAGAAAGCGTCCATGTGCATAGATGGTTGCTAGGAACCATGTGGGGACCAGATGGCCTTCCATCTAAGAGCCCTGGGCCTTGGTTTGCAAAGTGGCAGCCAGGGGTCAGGAGGCCTTGCTAGTAGCCCAGATGTAACCCTGTCCTGCTGTATCTGCCCTTCACTCTAACAATGGACAGAGTGCTAGGCAGTGGCTCCATTGCTCCTATAGCCCCAAATGAGCCTGGCCTCATTCCTGCATTAAAGGAAGGGGCAGAAAACTCCCCACATATTCTGGGTAAGGCCCTTCTGGAGAGCATGTGGCCTAGGAGCCTTCCATGCAGTTGTGTGCAAGGGTAAACTAAGACCATTTGCCAAGGGGATGTGGGGGCATTAGCAAACTCTCGCCACACCCCGCCCCCAGGTATCAGAGACTGTGGGTACTGCAGCAAGCATTCCAGTGATATCTCCAGCACCCACTTCAGGCACACAGCTCCCCTTTCTTGGGGCTCCCCATTTTCCCTCCAAACAGTGCATATGAACATGCCTCCCGAGCCAGGCTAGGGGCAGCCCCCGAGCACAGAGGAGGTCATCCAGTGAGCTGCATCCACAGGACTGGCGCAGTGTGCCCTTTTCCTGTTAGACCAGAGGAAGAACTGGACACATCCAAAAGACAGTTCCCAGTTGGGCAAGGCCCAACACAGGGGTATGTCAGGGACAGAGGAAGCCAAGAGGAGGAACTCCAGGCAGCCTTGGGGTAGAGCACCAAACCATCTCTGATGTAGCAGCACAGCCAGTGGCTGTCTAAGGGAGGTGTGGTGGGCTTAACGATAGCACTTCGAGGAAGTGAGGCCAAGAGAGTTGACAACTGGAAAGTCAGGAGAATGAGCCATTATGGAGCACTAGCTGTATATACGCACTTCTTTAGGCCTTGAGGATTGAGTTGGGTCTCCTGAAATGACTTCTCATGAAGATGTTTACATTCTCAGTGGGGAAAGCGATAGAAAATACAAAGAAAGAAGTGAGCCAGGCACTGGTGACTCATGTCTATAATCCTTGTTACTCAGGAGGCTGAGATCTGAGGATCATGATTGAAATCCAGTCCAATGGGAAAGTTCATGAGACTATTTTCCAATTAACCACCAGAAAATAGAAAATCAGAAGTGGAGCTGTGGCTCAGGTGGTAGAGTGCTAGCCTTGGGAAAACAAGCTCAGGGACAGTGCCCAGGCCCTGAGTGCAAGCCCCACGACTAACACAGAAAAAGAGAAAGAACCACAGAGGAAGCAGTGCAGCTGTCAGGTGCTATATAACCCCTGGTTTGCGAGTAACTCAGAGGGATCCATGTTCTTCTAATCTCCAAGAAGGACTTGACTTGAAGGGGTCAGAGAGCTGAGACTGAGTGGTCAGAGGGCCAGGGCAGGCACAAGGGCAGGACCAAGAAGGTTTATTCTACTTGTACCATGGAGGCTCTTGGGGCGTGGGCACAGAGGTCAATGGGAATAAGCTGCCCTGTGTTGAGTATCAGTCAGCCCCAGTATGAGTCAGGCATGTCATCCTCTGGCCTGTTATGGTCTGTTGTCATCGCCTCCAGTTTCACAGGAGGAGACACTGGATCCCAGAGAGGTCAAGCATCAGGTTCCAGGCTGCATAGCTAATGGAGGAAGAGAGAGACTTGGGTGGGACTGTTCTTACTGTCTAGGGTATATCTACCTAAAAACCCTCTCTCTAGCCAGGTGCCAATGGGTCACCCCTGTAATCCTAGCCACTCAGGAGGCTGAGATCTGAGGATCGTAGTTTGAAGCCAACCTGAAAGTCATTAAGACTCTTGTCTCCAACTAATAACCTGAAAAACCAGAAATGTATGTGTGGCTCAAGGGGAAGAGCACTAGCCTTGGGCAAAAAAAAAAAAACAGGCATTGTACCCAGGCCTGAGTTCAAGCCCCAACACTGGCATAAAATATTAAATAAGTAAAAACCACTCTTCTCCCTTTATTTTGTAAAGGTAAGTAGAATAAGTTTATTTGAAAGTGAAAGAAAAGGCCATGGAAGGAAAGTAGTGAGACTCTCCATACAGACAGGGGTCTCAAAGGTGGGGTCTTCTCTCCTCTCTCTAAAGGATGTGAAAAAATCTGGGAACTGTGGCTCACATCTGTAGTCCTTGCTACTAAGAAGCTGAGATCTGAGGATCACAGTTGGAAGCCAATCGAAACAAAAGTCTATGAAATTATTTTTTAAATTTATTTTTTATTTTATTGTCAAGATGGTGTGCAGAGGGGTTACAGTTACATAAGTAAGGTATTGGTTACATTTCTTTTTTTTGGGGGGGGGGTCCGGTCGTGGGGGCCTGAACTCTGGGCCTGGGCACTATCCCTCAGCTCTTCAGCTCAAGGCTAGCGCTCTACCACTTGAGCCACAGTACCACTTCTGGCTTTTTTCTTTTTGCTTATGTGGTGCTGCAGAATCGAACCCAGGGCTTCATGCATGCAAGGCAAGCACTCTACCACTGAGCCACCTTCCCAGCCCTTGGTTACATTTCTTACCTAACTTGTTACCCCTTCCCTCATTTTTCTCCCTCTTTGCCTCCCCCCAACTCCCTGCCCAAGTTGTACAGATCATTTCAAACATATTCTTTTGTGAGTATCACTTTTTCATAGGTTCCTCTTTGCCCTTTGTCTCACCATTTTGCTGTTCCCCTTCCCTTCCCTAGTTCAGATCTCTCTCTCTCTCTCTGTCTCTCTCTTTCTCTATTTATATATCTATATATAATGTATACATAGATATAAATATATATATAACCCCATTTGTAAGGAAGTGGAAAGACTTGGAAAAATCATATTAAGACAGACCCAAAGAAACATATGTCCCATGGTCTCTCTTATTTGTAATAATTAGCATAAATCTGGGATAATCTTAGCAGATGAGCAGAATAAGCCCAACAGCTATGTACTTATGATCCTATAAGATGGTGCTAAGCGAGATGAACTCCAAGACATGGACACAAGAGGTTTTCCTTTGTTGTTGTTCTCAATGGACTATGTGATTTCTTTTTACTTTTGTGCTTTTTCCTCCTATGGCATATCCCCTGTTGTCACTGTAGTTGATTTTGGTACCCTGGGTATGAATTTTTTTTAATTTTATATTTTTAATATATATTTTTAATTGTAAAGATACTGCACAGAGGGGCTACAGTTACATGAATAAGGTAACGAGTACATTTCCTATCATTGTTCCCCCTCCTTTGGTTCTCCCTTACCATCCCTTTCCTCCCTACCATCTCACCCGGGCATTAAATTCTTATCTCCAATTAACCACCAAGAAGCTGGAAGTACTAGAGCACCAGCCTTGAGCTTTGGAAAAGCCAAATGAGAGTGTGAGGTCCTGAGTTCAAGCTCTAATATTGGCATAAAAAAGGGAGAAAGAAAAGAACTGAAGTGGAATCAGTAAGTGATGTGTTTCTAAATCTCCTGTGGAATCTGGTGGAAACGTGGCTGTTCACTGCATGCCACTTTGTATTATTGATAATGCTGCATCCACTCTTGTCATTAAGCATATGGATGAAAAGGCGTTTTTTAGTGGGAAGGGAGACGTGTCAACAGGAGTGACACAAGGTCTGTGTGTGACTTGGGAGTCCAGCCCTAGTGCTGCCTAGAAAACACAGAAGGCGTTAGTGAGGAAGTGAAGATGACTTTCTAGCAGGAAGCAGGAAGCAGTGTGGCCTGCATAGGACACAACTCCCATCCATGCTGCATAGAACTGGCAATCCCAGAGAGCTCTGTTCTCAACATCCTATAATTCAGTGTGGGCCTCAGTGACCACAATCCATACTGCTTTGTTTCCCTTCCAGGTCGCATGGAGGACGGAACAGCTCTAGGGGATGTGCAACTCCCTCCCTGGGCAGATGGGGACCCTGGGAAATTCATCAGCCTGCATAGACAGGTGAGTGACACTGGTGTCCAAAGTTCTGAGGGGCACCTCAGGGTCCCCTGGGTCTCTTGGAGGCTTTCTGCTTGAAGAAACTAGAGATGGGGATGGAAGGGGAGGGGAGCTTCTGGGCTGTATGGAGAGGTCCCTTCACTAGTTTGCTGTGGGCATCACTGCAGGAATGAAGCTGATTCTGTGTGTGTGTGAGAGAGAGAGACAGAGACAGAGACAGAGAGAGAGACAGAGAGAAACAGAGACAGAGGGAGGAGACAGAGGGGGGGGAGGGGAAAGAGGAAGGGGGAGAGGGAAAGGGAGACAGAGAGAATATATCCTGGAGCTTGAACTCAGGGCCTGGGCACTGTCCCTAAGCTTTTTTTTTTTTTTGCTCAAGGCTAGAGCCCTACCACTTGAGCCCCATCTCAATTTCTGGCTCTTTTGGTGGCTATTGGAGATTAGAGTCTCAAAGACTTTCCTGCCCAGGCTGGCTTCAAACCATGATCCTCAGCTCTCAGCCTCCTGAGTAGCTAGGATTACAGGCATCCCCACTGGTACCTGGCTGATTCTTTTGGGGGTACCTACCCGGAAGTCATGTTATTCCCCTTATCCCAGCACACAAGCCTCCAGCTCTGTGAAGCTCAGCCCAAACTCCCCGTGGCCTGGAGTTCACACTTGCTGGGTTTCCGTTCCAGGCTCTGGAAAGTGACTTTGTCAGTGCCAACCTCCACCACTGGATAGATCTCATTTTTGGGTACAAGCAACAGGGGCCAGCCGCTGTGGAGGCCGTCAACACCTTCCACCCCTACTTTTACGGTGACAGAATGGACCTCAGCAGCATTGGGGACCCCCTGATCAAGAGCACCATCCTGGGGTTCGTCAGCAACTTTGGACAGGTGCCCAAGCAGGTATGGCAGCCCATATCATCATCTTGCATGGGCACTGTGGGCTTGAGGAAGACCATGAAGACAAGCTCTTCTGGTAGGAGCTGGGGTGGGGGGCACTCTGAAGGGGTCCTGTGCCCTCAGGATCAGGCCTCAGCCCTTTTACTGCCTGACATTGATTCAATGATGACATCATTAATGGTATCAGTAAAGGCTCTTCCATCATGATATGTGACTGGCCACTGTGATAATTTCACTATTTAAAATTCATTTTTCTTTTGCCAGTATCAGAATTTGAACTCAGAGCATTAACTTTGCTCTGCTTGGTCAGCTGGTGCTGTACTGCTTGATCATACCTCCAGTCCGACATTTTGCTGGTTAACCAGAGATGGAATCTCACAGAGTTTTTCTGCCCTAGCTGGCTTTTGAACTGTGACCCTTCAGATCTCAGGCTACCACGTAGTTAAGATTACAAAGTTATTATTTCCAGTGAGTAGAGACATATCAAGTAGTTAGAAAATGCCTGAAATACTCTAGCACTCAGTGAAAGTTAGTTATTTGTGTGTTTACATCATTGAGTTTTCTTATAAGTATAAGAAATGGTTGGGGGAGGGGCTAGATATTGTGGTAAACACCTGTAATTCCAGCTACTTAGGAAATAGAGATGGGAGGATGATGGTTCAAGTCCAGCCAGGACAAAAATTAGTAAGACTCTCTCCTCCCCCATCTCAACAAAACAAAAAAAAGCAGAGCATAGAAGGACACTTTTATGCCTCATGGAAGGCAAAAGTAGGAGGATCAGAGTCTGAGTCCAACAAGGACAAAAATCAGTATGAGCCTACCTGACACGTAATCTAGAAAGCAAAATAGCCTGGGCACATGGCTCAAGTTGGTAAGACACTTTGGAGGCCCTGAGTTCTATAATACCACCAAAAAGATTTTAAAGAAAGTGTTCTCTGATGGATCTGGAGACCGAAGCTCAAGCTCTGTCTCTTGCATGGAAATGCAGCTCAAACAAGCTGCAGAGGTAGAACTACAGGTGAGCAAGTCAGGTCACCCAGCAGGCAGGTAGATCAAGTGGGTAGATGGCACTGAGGCATGCCCCACTGGTGTGGGAGCATGTCTTGCCTGCTGGTAGCAGCTGCAAGGCCCTTTGGCCTCTTGGCTGTGTCCCTTTAGGATAGATGTTTAGAAATAGGAGGCTGCATGCTTGTATTGATAGCTTAAGAGCACTCACAGCTTGTGGAACTGATCCTCACCACGTGGCTCTGTGTGAGGCTTCTGAGTGTCACCATCAAGGAAGGGCCAGTACTTCAGAGCTGCACGGAGTTGCTCCTGAGTCTGAACCTGCTGAGGCTCTTGCAGGAGCCAGGCCCCAAGCCTGTGGAGGCCTCTTTCTACTGTTAAATTCCCATGAAAAAAAAATCATTGTTTTACAGGCTCCAGTGGCTCACGTCTAGCTACTCAGGAAGCTGAAATCTGAAGATCGAGGTTTGAAGCTAACCTGGGCAGGAAAGTCTGGGAGAGTTTTCATCTCCAATTAGTCGCCAACCGTCCCCCTCCCTGCCCCGGAAAAAAAAAAAAAAACACTGGAAGTAGTGGTGTGGCTCAATTGGTAGAGCACTAGCCTTCAGTGAATTAAGCACAGGATAGCACTTAAGCCCTGAGTTTGAGCCCCAGTATTGGCACACGCACGCGCGTGCACACACACACACACAATCATTATAAAAATCATTATTCTGATTTCTATGACTTGATCGCCAACAAAGCCCTCCTAGATAGGCTGGCATTTGGTCAAGGCTATCACCGGACTAAAGCTGCTTGAGATCCCAGGCTCTCCATTGAACTTGACTCCTGTTCTCACACCTGTGGCCGGCCAGGCTCAGCTTCCACCTCGGTGCTTTCCAGCCTAGTACCCAGCAGCCATTTCCATCTGGGAGCACAGGACAGTGTGGATGGATAGAGAAAGCAGTTCCACAGGAGTCCAGCCAGGGAGGAGTCCAGTCTGGCTGCAGTGGCCCTTTCTGATCCATCCTACATACACTGGGGCCAGGTGACACTTAAAGTTTTGCCTGGATATGCAAAAGACAAAAAAAAAATAAACCAAAAAAAAAAACAGTTGATGGCAGAGATTTGAGAAAAATGAGAATTAAAAATACCACTTACTATGGTTGCCTTATTTGAACAGAATATTTGAACAGATGTCAGTAAAGATTTCTGCACTGATAGCTGAGCGAAAGGCTGTGCTTCTCCAGCCCTGAGCCCCTCAGCTGCAGCATTTGGGTCTTTTTTTTTTGGTGGTGATGGTAGGGCTTGAACTCTGGGCTTGGGTGCTGTCCCTCAGCTCTTCAGCTCAAGGCGAGGGCTCTGCCACTTGAGCCACAGCGCCACTTCTGGTTTTCTAGTGGTTTATTGGAGATAAGAGTCTCATGGACTTTCCTGCCCAGGCTGGCTTTGAACCGTGATCCTCAGATCTCAGCCTCCAGCACCCGGCAGCATTTGCATCTTTTGTGTGTGTGCTAGTCCTGGGGTTTGAACTTAGGGTCTGGTTGCTGTCCCTGAGCTTCTTTTGCTCAAGGCTAACCTTACCACTTGAGCCACGACTCCACTTTTGGCTTCTTGGTAGTTTATTGGGGCTAAGAGCCTTATGGGCTTTCCTGCCTGGACTGGCTTTTGGAACCATGATCTTCAGAACTCAGCTGCCTGAGTAGCCAGGATCACAGGAGCAAGTCACTGGTACCCAGCTCAGGATGCCATCCTTTTAAGCAGACCAGCAGTGCCCAGTAGAGTGCGGCTGTGGTTGCCTGGGTTGGTCTCTGGGCATCTGCCCCTAAACGACCTGTGTTGTGTGTTGTGCTACATATACCATTCCAGCTCTTTACCAAGCCCCACCCGGCCAGGAGCACAGCAGGGAAGCTGGTGCCAGGAAAGGATGCGTCCACACCTGTGGCCATGCCTAGCCACCCACAGCCTTTCCTCCACAGCTTGCAGACCCTAAGGCCCTCCCAGGTCATGGTCAAAGGTGAGTTTTTGGTCCTGTGTTGTTCATGATTGGGCTCTCCTGGGAAGTCAGGTGTAGAGACCTAGGCAAAGCATGGGGTCTGGCTTAGAAGGGCTAAACGTGGTGGGATTCCACTTATTTGGAAGCCTCCAGAACACTGGGTCAGAGCCTGACATCTGAGGACCCACATGTTGGTCTGTGTGGCTTCAGACACATGCCTCGCTCTTGTGTATCTATGTACATTCCATACACACGCACAAAGCTTCTCCCCTCCTGCTCTGTTTCTCTGTCTGTCTTTTCCTCTCTCCTCTTTCTGT
Source organism: Dipodomys spectabilis (assembly GCF_019054845.1). NCBI lineage: Eukaryota > Metazoa > Chordata > Mammalia > Rodentia > Heteromyidae > Dipodomys > Dipodomys spectabilis. Next base: position 15,211,731 of record NW_024870884.1, on the reverse strand, counting down.
CTCTCTTTATATCTTTCTCTTTCTTTGTTTCTAGTTCCTGTCTTTTTCTCTCTATTGGTCTCTTTCTCCTGTTTCTGTCTCTCTTTCTTTGTTTTTCCTCTGTCTCTGTGTCTATCTGTTTCTAAAGCACACACACACACACACACACACACACACACACACACACACACACACACACACACACACACACACACACACCTCCCTCTGAAGACTACTGGACAAATTCCAAGGCCCTGTAGCAGATAGCACCTTCTGTACTTTGGTCACTATTGTCCCTGAGCCCGCTATCCATGGGACTGAGAACACATGGCCTTGATCATGGCTGGTATGAGTCCCAGCTCTACTGCTGCCTCGCTGTGTGCTGTGTGGGGCTTAGGACATGGTGGTTCTCCCATGTCACTCGGAAGAGTCTGCCTCCAGGAGAAGGGAAAGGCCCCTTATGGTGGGACCTCATGGTAAACAGCATCCCCACCACCACCATGGGAGTACAGCAAGCCCCACTGAGAGGGGATCATTGACCCCATCCCACAGAAGGGCCCTGGGGGGACAGCAAGTGTGCTGTGACTTACCCACGATGCTGCTGCTCAGCAGCAGACTCTGAACTCTGAATCTTATTCCAGCTGTGGCCAGGTGTGGCTTCCGGAGTGCAGTTACAGAAGGCCAGGCCACATGTGTAGGGCCTCTCCTAGGGAGCACAGGAAGAGCAGGTGGTCAGCATCTCCTTGCATCACGGCCACAGAGACCTTGAGCCACGGATCATGTGAGGGTCCAAGTTTGGGGTGGAACCAAGGAGAGGGGACCTGGGCCATGGTCAGGTCTGACAAGACTTTGGCAAGCAGTGCCCGATCCTGGTGCGTGCTTGGTGAAGTCCAGTTAGCCTGCCGTGGAGCGTGGATGCTGTTCCTCTCTATACCCAGTCATAATACTCACTGACAATGGGGGTGGGGGTAGATATGTTCCTCTTCTCTCTAGGGTCAGAGTCCCCCAAAGGGGCCATCGGTCACATTGTCCCAACCGAGAAGACCATCCTGGCTGTGGAGAAGAACAAGGTGCTGTTGCCCCCTCTCTGGAACAAGACCTTCAGCTGGGGCTTCGATGACTTCAGCTGCTGCCTGGGGAGCTATGGCTCTGACAAGGTGAGGGAAACAGAGAAGGCCTCGCAGGTCCTGCTCCTCCTCTGGCTGTGGCCAAGGTGGTCCAGAGACCAGTGAGCTCAAAGCTACCATGCTCCAGCCTAGGAGGAAGAGGTTCCCGGGACCCCAAAAAGCCTTTGTGAGTCAGACCCAAATCTAGGTTCCACGAAGTCCAACATTCACGCTGCTGGTGCAGACTCTGGCCAGTCACATGAATACAGCGAGCCCATCCAGATGTTCACTCACACTGGGTGGCAAGGTCTGAGGGAGCTCTCCAGGCTGCCCCAGGCATGGTGTTGACTGAGAATATTCTGGCTTGGCCCTCCAGGAGTAAAACTCTCTGCTGATGGCCTCATGCTACCATTAGATTTGCATCTGTCTCTGTCTTCCTCCCAGCCCTTTCCACCCTGTTCCCCTTCTACCTCTGTATCTCATGAATTCCCCGCCCTCCATGCTCCATCCCACTCTGCTCCCACCCAGCTGCTTCATCCAGGCATCTGAGTAGCTCTTCATCCTGTGTCTGCTTGTGTGACTCCTCACCACTGGAATGGTGGGGTCCAGGCCTGGGATGGCCTGGGTATGGTCACTGGGCTGGTTCCTGATCCTACGCCGTGTCCTTAGTTCTCAGAGCACCCAGGCGGTCTGGGCTCCCCTCTAGGGTTGTCCTGGCCTTCTGGCTTCTGCCCACCCTGCACCAGCATCCACTCTCATCTCCCCAGATCCTGATGACGTTCGAGAACCTAGCAGAGTGGGGCCGCTGCCTGTGTGCAGTGTGCCCATCCCCGACGATGGTGGTCACGGCGGGGACCAGCACTGTGGTGTGCGTGTGGGAGCTCACTGTGGTCAGAGGCCGCCCCAGAGGCCTGCACCTGCGGCAGGTATGTGCATCAGGCTGGCATAGTGCCCCGGGAGTAACCCTACCACAGGCAGGGATAGGACCACACTGGACATGCCTGTGCTGTAGGCAGCCACGGTGCCTGAACATGCCCACACTGGCACTCCTGCTCTCTATGAGAAGCAGAGGGTGGCCTGTCGTTCTGTCACTCTGCAATGAGACCATGTAACACACAGCTGCCACCACACACACCAGGGCCAGAGAGGAAGCCATTCTCCAGCACCAAGGTGATACTTTCTGAGCCTTCGCCCTGCCTGGCCACTGTGCCATAGTTTGCCTTAGTTCACCTTCTAACCGTTCTGTGAAATAAGCACCGTTGTCATTCCTACTTTCTTGATGAAAAATTAAGGTGCCCAAGAAGTAAAGTTCTCCAAGTTCACAGATGCAGAAGATGAGACTACGTGAAAAGGGAAGGACTGGAAGCAGAAGTAAAACCAACAGCAGGCTGGAAGCTTGGGAGCAATGAAGTCTCTGCCCCATCTCATGGGCCTGCACCAGCCCTAATGCTGCCTGGGGAAAGACAGTGCTCCATTTCACCCAGAATGCACCAGGGCCTCTATGTGCTCTAACGTTGATGCTTCAAATCAGGCACTATTATTCCTGCCTTTTCTAATGAGGGAACAGAGGCTCAGAAAGGCTGAGCGTGTGTTTAACTCTGGGTTCATCCACGTATATCTAAATTTTATGCTCTTCCCGTGTATGTTTTGTGTATGGGGTACAGGTACTGGAACTTGAACCCAGGACCTGGGCACTGTCCCTGAGCTTTTTGGGTCAATACTGGTGTTTTGCCCATTTGAGCCACAGCTCCACTTGCAGCTTTTGTGTGGTTAATCAGAAATAAGAATGTCACAGACTTGCCTTCCCAGGCTGACTTTGAACCACATCTCAGCCTCCAGCAGCTAGGATTATAGGCTTGAGTAACCTTAGGGGAATATTTTTATTTAAAAATTCAGCATGTGAAGAAATGAAAATGAGAGATAGTCACTAAGGTCTAAAAATTTCATCACCCAGCTTTCTTCCTGTGTAGTCTTGAATTTGGGTCAGAACATCAACCAGGGACACTTCTAGTTCAGAAATACAAATCGTTTGTGCATCTGTTTTGTAGTTAGCCATAGATCCCCAAGGGACCAAAACCAAATGAATGGTACAAAATTCACTTGTGCCTGGTTCCTAAGCTGGTTTTCTCTGGACACACGTGCTTCCCTAGAGCACAGGTGACACTGTCACTTGCTGCATCCCCAAGACAGAACAGGGCCTGGGCAGGGAGGGGTGCTGGAGGAAGGGTGTGTCAGGAGAGTGCTCACCTAAGCACAGGCTCAGGGGACAGGCTCCTGTACAGTCAAGGTACAGGCATGGTCTTTGGGATCCCTCAAACCACCAGCTTCTTAGCAAAGGTCCACCCCTGACCTAGAGACATGTCATCATCTACTAACGCCATCAACACTTGTTAAAACTATTCCACTAAAGAGACATTTCAAATTCTCTTCAAAGGCAGACAATTTCTCTATAATCCTCATGAACGTCTCCATTTCTGCATATTATTGTGCCTGATATACATATTTATACCTTTACCCAGCCTGTGTAGTTATTTGTATTCTGCTTTCAGCCAGCCTATCAAATTCTCTTCATTTTTCTACAGCCTCTATAATTTACATTTCAATTGTTCCAGATGATTCTATTTCCACAAAATTACATTTCAAGTCCGATGCACCACAGCTTAGTAAAACCTTTTCTCCTAAAATCAGGCAATTAGGTTATTTCCAGGTTTCTACTATTTTAAGTAGTGCTGTAGAAGGTATCTTAGAGAGACAGTGTTTGCTTTTGACTGATTGTTTCCTTCTGATGATTTTGGAGTAGATTTACTAATCAGTGACGCAAGATTTTCCACATTCATTCTATAGATTCTCAATGCCACCAATAATTAATTGAAAGTAACCACTTTGCCACGTATACCATTGTGAATTATTTTGAGACAATTGTTTTATTTATATTTTGTTACTTCGGTGTTCTGCAAGATGATACAATGAAGTTGTTCTAGTTGATGCATCCTGTAATCCTAACTACTGAGGAGGCTGAGATCTGAGGATCACAGTTTGTTTGTTTTTTATTGTGAAAATACCGTACAGAGGGGTTACAATTACATGGGCAAGATAATGAGTACATTTTTTGGGGGGGTCCGGTCATTGGGCCTGAACTCTGGGCCTGGGCGCTGTCCCTCAGCTCTTTAGCTCAAGGCTAGCGCTCTGCCACTTGAGCCACAGTGCCACTTCTGGCTTTTTTTCTTTTTGCTTATGTGGTGCTGGGGAATTGAACCCAGGACCTCATGCATGTAAGGCAAGCCCTCTACCACTGAGCCACCTTCCCAGCCCCTACGAGTACATTTCTTATCAAGCATTGTTAGCTCCTCCTTTGTTTCCCCTTCCCATCCCTTCCCATGCCCCCCACCCCACACCTGTTCCTCCCACCAAAGTTGTAAAGTTAGTTTTTCGACATAATGACTTGTACATGGCATTGTTGCAATGGGTCCACCTGTAGGATCACAGTTTTAAGCCAGCCCAGGCAGATAAATCTTCTAGACTCTTCTAATTAACCAGCAAAGAAAAAAAATGGAACTGTGATTCAAGTGGTAGAGCCTTGAGCAAAAAACTAAGGGTCAGTGCCCAGGCCCTGAAGGACAGACACACGCGCGCACACACACACACACACACACACACACACACACACACACACACACACACACACACACACACACATTCTGAGAATATGGAGAAGCACATGGAGCCACATTCAGAACTGTTGTGTCCTCCTTTGCTTTCCTCTGCCTTTCCAATGGTGGGCACAGGATATGGATGGTGAGTCTGGCTTGGAGCTGTGACTTCTGCTCATCAAGACAACAGTCTTGCCTTGCCTTTGTGGGCAATGTGGACCACACAGGCTGCATGCAGGAGCATGCAGCCTGCATTGGTGCTTGACTCAGAACAGCTGTTCTGAGGTCTGGACTTCACACCTGGGTCCCCTTCCCGCGCCTGTGGAGCTGCTGTGCCCCTGTGGTCACGGCTGTCAGCAGCCCTCATTCCAAAAGCTCTGCCTCATCCTCTCCTTGCTCTAGTTAGAGACCTTCCATGTTCCCGAGATGACCCAAATCTTCTTCCCTGGGTTTTGCCCAGAAGCTTGCCACCACCATCTGGTTGGTGTCATGTTAGGATCCATTGAGGACAAAAGGGAACCTGTGGCAAAACTTTTAATTGCCGTCATCAGGCAAAGTGACAGCTTTGAAAAATGATGCTAGGTCTCATTGACCCAAATGAGTGAGCAGTTGTCTCTGCCCTGAGGGTGGAGGTTTACCAACAGGCTAGCCAGGCTAGTTACACTCCAGAATGCCACCTCTGCACGCACCTGGCTAATTCCAGAGCACGGCAGGCACAAGGTCTCATGTCAGGCTTTCCCAGTGGCCTTGGGATGCTGCCTGCAGCAGTGGGCCATGAGTACCTCTCTTCCTTAGCAACACATCCACTGAAGAGCAAAATCTCTGGCCATCCATAAGTCTGGCCTGGCCCTGAATAGGCCAGATCTGAAGCCCAGAGCAAGGCCCTTATATCACCATTGGTCATGAACCCAGACCCTTCAGACTTGAACAGTCACTCTGTGTGTGTGTGTGTTGGTTCTGGGGCTTGAACTCGGGGCCTTTGCTTTTTTTGCTCAAGGCTGGCATTCAATCACTTCAGCCACAGCTCCACTTGTGGATTTTCTAGTGGTTAATTGGAGATAAAAGTCTCATAGACTTTTCTGCGTGGACTAGCTTTGAACTGCGATTCTCAGATCTCAGCCTCCTGAGTAGCTAGGATTATAACCATGAACCACTAGCCTCTGGTAAAAAGTCACATTTTATTCGATAATGATCTGAGTCCCATAGTGTGACCCTCTCCAATGTGAGCATGCCCAAGAATCTCCTGGAAGGCTGTGAGAATGCAGATTGCAGGGCTGTGCCATGCTCTGACTCAGGCCTCAGGAACAGCCTGAAAATTACATTTCTAGCAAGCTAGCAAGCTCCCAGTGATACTGCCAAGGCATCTGGCCTGGACAGCACCGCCCACTTTTCCAGCCCCAGCCTTCACATGTTAATTGCACTGTGGGCTGTCTCAGATTCCAGATACATGCTGGGAAGACAGAACCTAAGGACACTGCTCACCTCTGGTCGGGTTATCATACAGTGATTCCTAATTATCTCCAGCTGGGCCTCAACCCCTAGAATCTGATGATACAGATTGCCAGCTGTGGACCCGTACATGTGCATCCTTTCTTCCGCTTCCCCGCCGCCCATCCCCAGACTAAGCTCTGGAATCATTGAATCACTCTGAACCTCTGTTTCCCATTTTGAGCCCAGCAATGAAGGGAAGAGTGGGGAACCCACATGGGTGGTCGAGTGAAGGGTTTCTGTCATAATCTGTGGGTCTGGCTCCTGTTTCCAGGCCTTGTATGGACACACTCAGGCTGTCACATGCCTGGCAGCCTCAGTCACCTTTAGCCTACTGGTGAGTGGGTCCCAGGACTGCACCTGCATCCTATGGGACCTGGACCACCTCGCCCACGTGGCCTGCCTGCCTGCCCATCGTGAGGGCATCTCCGCTATCGCCATCAGTGACATCTCGGTGAGACCCCTGTTTCTCCACGTCTGTGTCCTAGCCATGTCTTTCAGCCTGCATGGTAGCATGCTGGTAGCATGGCAGAGATCTGTGTGTGAGATACATCTGTGTGTATGTGTATATATGTATAGATGTGTACACACATATGTATATATCCATATATACATGTATATTCATATATATATAACGTGTATATACATCGAGTGTATATAAATATGTGTGCACACATACAAATATGCACATGTACACAGGTACGTATATATACATAAATATACAAATATATGTGCATATATAGGTATATAGGTAAGTGTATAGTATATACACTCAGATGTACATATACATGTAAAGTTATATATATATGTATATATAACATACACATTATATATGTATATATAACATACACATATAAATATAAAATCAGTGTGGCTTTTCCTCCAGGATGGATGCCCTCTCATGGGTAGGAGTTCTCTGAGGCTGCAGAGTTCCTGCATGAATTCAAACAAAACCCCAAGGATTCAGTGCATGGGCTATGTGGGTAGAGGATTCATAGATGAAGGGAAAGATGATGGAAAGTCCTGATCTCAACTTTGGCTGGACTTAGTGCTCCAGACAGGCTTAAATATAGGATGAATGTTACATATGTGGATGGATGATGAGGTGGGTGGACAGAAAAACGATGGACAAATAGAAATATGGGTAGTGAAAAGACATAGAGATAAATAGGTAGATGGTCATTGGGTGGATGGGTGGATAGTTGGAAGTATGGGTGGATAGATTTATGAGTGGATGGAAGATAGGTGGATGGATAGTTGGAAGTATGGATAGATTTATGAGTGGATGGAGAATATGTGGATGGATAGTTGGCAGTTTGAGTGGATAAGTGGGGTAAGTGGATATGGGATAGATGGGTGAATGGATGGATGATGATAGGTAGTGTGGAAGGTGCATAGATAGATGAAATAACATATTGGATGAAGGCACAAATCCCTGATCTGGGAGAACACAGAACCATTACCAATGGTGTTCCCAAGCCCCAGAGAACACTGGTACCAGGACAGGTTGTCCCAGAGCCATCTGGGTTCATTGCATGCTTGTTGGGCCCAGGTCTGGGTGCTGGGCAGAGATGTGCTAAAAGTTTCTGGCCTTGGGACAGCTAGCCCTAAGCATTTGAGAAGTGGTACAATAGAAGCCAGCTTGTAGAAGGGCATTGAGTTCTACATCCCTTGGTGGGTAGGCAGGGCTTAAAGGAATGGCCCCAGCATTCCAATGGCTACCATTCCATTTTTATTGGCTAGGCAGGACTTGGGAGAGACACTCTGGATATGAGTGTTTTAAGAAATGCAACAGGGAAATTTCTTCTCCATGGTTCCCTTTGAGGGGCATCACTTAACTTCATGAGCCACTTGTAATCATTTGAACCTCTGTCCCATGCTGTCCACTTAAACTTCATGAGGCTAAGCTGGGCAGTCACTTGTAGGCCTGCTGACCCTGTCCAGAGGTGTAACCTCAGGTGGGGTCAGGTGGGGTCATCTGTGGCAGCCAGGGTATGGCCAGGAAGAGGGTTCTGGGAGCAACCCCAAAAGGCTCCAGTATGTTGATGTTCTGCTATTGCGATGAAAGGCCTGAAACAAGTTAAGAGAGGATGGATTTATTTTGTTTGCAGTCTCAGAAGTTTCAGTCCATGATGGCTAGCTCCATTATTGTGCATCTAAGTCAAGGTGGAACCACCTACAGAAAGAGCTAGAACAGAGCTGCTTTTGCCAGAAACAATGGAGAGAGAGGAGAGAGAGAGAGAGAGAGAGAGAGAGAGAGAGAGAGAGAGAGAGAGAGAGAGAGCATGCATGCAGAAGGGTCCAGGGACAAGATATTAACCTTCAAAGACACTTCCAGGGACCTGTCTCCCCTAACCAGGTGCCACTGCTTACTTTCACCATCTCCCAATAGCACTAGCAAAATCATGAATCCTTTGGTGGAGCAATCCATTTGTTTAGGTCACAGCCCTCATAATCCAATCACATCTCAGTGATTAGCTCCACTAGCTGGGGATCAAGTCTTCCACACATGGGCCTTATGGGGAACACTTCATCCCAAGCCGTAACAGCCAGTCACCATCTGCCAGAAGAAGTGCTGTCCCAAAATATCATTGCAGTAGAAAGAGTCAAAAAGTTAACTGTGTGAAAATAGAGCAAATTCATGAGTAAGCTGAAAAGTGTGTTGTAGGGGATTTGGGGGCTATGTTGCAAGAAGATGGCAGAGATGGGTGCTGCAGCGTGAAGACTGGGTGGCTGAGCAGAGGAGAGATGGGTCGGCAGGGATGGCACCTGTCATTTTTGCAGGGCGTCATCGTCTCCTGTGCGGGAGCTCACTTGTCCCTGTGGAACGTCAACGGACAGCCCCTGGCCAGCATCACCACCGCCTGGGGCCCTGAAGGAGCCATAACCTGCTGCTGTGTGGTGGAGGGCCCCGCCTGGGATGCAAGTCACGTCATTGTCACTGGGAGTCAAGATGGCATTGTTCGGGTAGGTGTGTTTTATAAGGTCAGAATGACAAGAGGACACAAGAAATGTTCTCTCCATTTTCCCCATAGGGGTCCAATTCTATAAGTGGCCTTTGAGACCTTCCTCGTCTAGGCAGCAGTTAGAGCAAGTGAAAGAAGGGTAGGACTTTCTCTAAGGAAAAAGCGAAATAAAATCATATATATATATACATATATATACAATAAACATATCCACCCACCTATATATACATATGTATTATATAAATGTATACACATGCATACATATGTATTTTATACACATATGCAAACATGCACACACCTGTATTACATGTCATATACTATGTATGTACACACATGCGTATTATATATTATATGCATATGCATGGATTGTGTAGTGCACACATATGCACGTATATTAATATTAATATTAACATGTTAACAACACATTAGTATAAGTGAATATTAATAAGTTCATGTGAATGCTGAATGGTCACTAGAATGTTGATGTTCACATTCAGTAAATTAGTGCTGAAAAGAGATATATGTATCATTTATGCAACCCAACTTAACCACCTATTTATCTACCCCTTAACGGGTCTACCCAACTATTTGCCTGTGTATCTGTTTATGCACTTGTCTGTTCATTCATGCATCTCTCCAGCCTTCTGTTCATACATTAAGCTATCCACCTACCCTCCAATTCATCTGTCCATCCACTTACCCATCCATCCACATCCATCTTTTCATTAATCTACCCACTCCCCCATTAACTGCCTGCCCATCCATCTATCCATCCACCTGCCTGCTACCCATTCAATAATCACTGAAGGCTTAACTCCATACCAAGCACTCCATACAAGCCCCTGTAGACATAGGAATCAAGGAAATCAGACTTTTTCATCAGGAAACTCACATCCCAGAGAAAGGTATGCACGTGTTGAGGTAATCAGAAGTACCATGGCCTTGAGAACATCTGTGGAGAGGAAGGAGGTTCAGGGGGCCAAGAAAAGAAGGAACCACTGATATGAAGGGATAAAATGGGAAGTACATGTCTCAGTGGTTAATTCTTGAGGTTGACAGGATGAAGGAATGGGTGAAGATCGGGGATAATTATGAGGTATACTTGTGGAACTCAAGTTTCATGATTTAAGAAACTAAGTTATTGCTGGGTGCCAGTGGCTCACACCTGTCATCCTAGCAACTCAGGAGGCTGAGATCTGAGGATGGTGATTCAAAGCCAGTCCAGGCAGGAAAGTCCATGAGACTCTTATCTCCAATTAACTACAGAAATCCAGAAGTGACGCTGAGGCTCAAGTGGTAGAGCATTAGCCTTGAGTACCAACGCTCAGGGACAAGTGCCCAGACCTAAAGTTTAAGCTTCAGGACTAGCAAAGAAAAAATAGATTTTTTTCACTACAAGGTGTTTGAGCAAATGCTACAAATATTTGCAAAAGCCTGCTCTGAGAATTCGCAGCTGAAATTCATAGTCTGCCCTCCAAGGCCCTCCAGACTCCCATATCAGCAGGTGACACTCTGGGGAATGAATGGAGTGACAGGAGAAGGCCCAAGGGAAGGAGAGTTGTCCTTTCTAGCAGGAGTAACTCAGGGGAGGTGATGTTTCAGCTGAACCCTGAGGACACAGAGCAGTCAGAGCCTGTGAAGTCTGTAGGCTAACTGGCCAGCATGAGTTGGGAGAGGCTGACTGGCAGGAAGTGCCTCATAGGGCTCTCAGTGGCTGGGAGCTCAGGGTCTGTAGGAGACCAAGGTGTTTCAGGCTTGCCAGAATGAGGAAAATGTAGAGGTCCAGGCTTGATAGGGTGTGGGCGGGGGGCAGGGGAGGGGTGGGGGGGAAGTCAGCCAATGAGCCTCAGCAACAGTTCTTCTCTGGGCCTATCCAAGGCAGGAATGTAAGTATCCCCAGTGTGAAGCACTCAGTTCTAGATCTACCCAGTGCCCATGCTAGGAGAGGGGGGCAGATCACAGAACCATGGAGGGAAAGCTGCCTCCTGTCCTTCAGCAATCGAAGTCCAGACTCAGCAAGTGAGATGACACAACTCATGCGATCAGCCCCAGGGCATGCATGCAGAGAGCATGGGGTCAGAGTGCAGAGAGGCCCCCAGGGACAATGGCATGGGTAGAAGTAGATATTAACTTAGGAACAAGATGATGAGCTGGGCTGCACACCAGTGCCTCACACCTACAGTCTTGGCTACTCAGGAGGCTGAGATCTGAGAGTCACAGTTTGAAGTCAACCAGGGCAGAAAAGTCCACGGGACTCCAACAAAAAGCCATAAATGGAGGTGTGGCATAAGTGGCAGAGTGTCAGCTCTGAGTCAAAAAAAAAAAAAAGAAGAACAAGTAAGTCCTGAAGCTCAATGGAGTTCAAGCCCCAGTACTGGCACATAAACAAACTGGCTGTGGAGAATAGAGGGAGAAGTACATCAGGACCCAGAGGTGAGAGTAATTGAAGGGATCCTTCACATCTATCCCAGGGGACCACACAGAGGCAGGCTGGCAGGCACAGGAGAAAGACTATTATAAGGTTTATTAGAGGAGCCATATTTCCTCCAAGAGGAAGCACATGGCAACCTCCACTATTCAGGTAGCAGCAGGGTCTGACTTAGTCAGACGGGTTGTCATTTTTGTCTTGTATGACCGTGGCCATTTTGTCATAGTTGATGGCTTTGTGGCCCACATGTTTGAGACCATCCCATTATACAGGCAATAAATTGGTTTCACCTTTGGCCACCACCTGGGGAATTGTAAATCCCAGTGAGGATCCTGGTCAGGCACTAGCCTCAGTCCCAGCTAGGTGATTAGGGGTGGTCTGGTGGGCCTCATCTGCATAGCAGTGGGCCTTTCCTAAATATCCCACTGTCCCCCTGGTAGAAGGGTACTAGGTTATGTATACGCCACACCAGGTTACCTCATAGGATAGGAATATATGCTGCAGCTTCTTGGTATAGGCAGTAGGATTGGCAGAGAAAGAACCCAGGTGCATGTCAATCTGTGCTAGGTCATTTAATGAGAACGGCATATGCACCGTGACTCTGCCACCTCCCATAATGGAAGAACGTGGGCTCAAGTAGCACTCTGGTCTGTAGCAGGCCCTTGGGTCTGGGTAAGGATGGTACTCAATGTTTCTGTTTATTTTTTTAAGGTTTTTATTGTAAAAATACTGTACAGAGGGGTTATAGTTACATGAGCAAGGTAATGAGTACATTTCCTATCTAGCCTTGTTGCTTCTTCCTTTGTTTTTCCCCTACCATCCCTTCTTTCCCAACCTGTATCCGTATTTAAACATTTTGTTTTTTTTTCCCTTCCCCTCCCCAAATTAGAGAAGTGTATATACAAGATGCAGGGCACCAACATCAAATACAGTGAAAATAGGGCTTATACTGTGAGAGAGGAACATACAAAGAAACAAAAAGAAATCACATGATACATTATAAATACTGTTTCTGTAAGGCGAGTAACAACCTCCAGGGCATCTTTCAGCTGAGACAGCTGGTTCAGAGTGTCCAGGCCAGGCATGCTTTTGTCCATCGGGGAGGAGAGGTTGCTGATGGAAGGGGGCCTTGGCCTTGGATGGTGCGGGAATGGAGGGTGCCAGAACCATTGATAGGAGGGCTGAGTGAGGGCTGCTGGATCAGAGCCGGGGAGGGGGCTGCCACCTCTGGCGGAAGTCCCACCTCCTTCAGTGGAAATCCTACCTCCTCCAGCGCAGCCCAGGGGCTGTTGACCCACGTACTTGAAATGGCAGCAACTCATCCACCGGATCTGAAACAGAGTCTGGGGTATACACTGGTGGCCTTGTGGCTAGAAGGAGTTGGGCAGGAGGACTTAAGGACTTAGATAGTTTAGTTTGGAGGAAGGAGAGAAAGAAAGAGAAAGCATCTACGTAGCTGGCCTCCTTTAACCTGCATGACCGCCTGCAGAAGTTGGATAGATCGACCCCATAGGATACAGGATCCAGTGTCCCATGAATGGGCCACGTGGACTGATTGTCCAGTGAATATTTAGGCTATATCTCAGTACAGAAGTATATGAGCTCCTGTGGATCAATGTCAGATTGAAGTTGGAGCACTTTTAGATTATTTAAGAGACAACCCAAGGGGGAGTCCTGAAGAATGCCAGGAATATTAGACTGTGTCCGGCCCATGGTAAGTGACCTGGAACCAAAAGCTTGCTGCAGAGCATCCTCGGCAGTGCAATTTGGCTCAAAAAGTGGGAAACAACCAGTGGGAAATGTCGTCACATTTCTCCACGACCATGGAGGCCTTCAGAAATGTGGCTTAAATACTTGGTCAAGTTTTTCTGGGGTAGGGGAGCCCTGAAGCCCCCGGACAGAGGCACCGAGCCTGCCCAGTGAAATCTAAGTCTCTAGACTCTTCACTTACCTGGGGGTAGGACTTGATCAGCCACTGGCAGACGCGTAGGAGGCACTCAGTTCAGTAGGAAATCAGCTTGGCAGTCTTTTGGGTCTGCCTAGGACAGTGGGTTAGGTCCCAGGGTCGCTGGAAGGGCCCTCCCAGTGAATCCTCTGAGGAGCCTATCCCCGTACAGGCCACGAAAATGAAAGGAAAATAAATCTTTTCCTCTACGTGACTTCTGTCCACGTGGTCTTCTGGGTACCTTTCTGCCTGGGTTACATTTTCCTTTCAGTAATAAGCCTCCACAAGGAGAGTAGTAACCAAACCCCCACGTAGCTGTGCTTTGTCCTTCCCTCCCCAGAGGTGGAGACTTAGCATGTCTACCCCCCATCTAGAGTTGCAGACAGGATCGCTTTCCCAGCTCATGACACGTTTACTTTCTCTGGACAGATTTGGAAGACGGAGGACATGAAGATGTCCATTCTTGGGCAGGGAACAGCAGAGGAACCCTCCACTCAGCCCCCAAGCCCCCAAGGTACCTGTCTGGCTAAGAGGAAGCCACACCTGCCTTGAGCTATCTTCCTGCCTTGAGCTATCTCCCTTCCCTCTTCTCTTCCTGCTTTGCCTCTGGGCTTCAGAGCTGAGAGAAGACAACACTCTGGGGATTGCTGCCAGGGCTGGGGATGGACCTTGGGAGAATGATTTTCTTCCTGCAAGTTGTGGGGGGGGCTGGCAGTATGAAAAGCTCCTTGTTGCTTCTTGGCCTAGGCCTAGTAGACACCAGTATACCACACTAGCTCTAGGGTGCTCCATGGCCCTATGCACAGTGGGGATTGAGGCTCCTGAGCTTCAGGAGGGGAAACACATGTCCGTGATTTTGATTTGATGCTCTGTACCTGCCTGGATGGTACTAATGCCCACCAGGGAGCTAGATGCAGCTAGCTATTTGCCTGCACAGCCAGAGTGTGGATGGGAAAGGGAGCAACCCCTTCCCCAGAAAGGGGAGCAGAACATGGATCCCTCCAGTCTCAGATAGCCCTGTTGGCCTTGGTTTAGTCTACCCAACTCCACATGACAGGATCTTCAATGTGAGTCTGGGATTATCACCAATATGAGTCTCAATATGAATCTGAGCATTGCTCAGGGACTTAAGAAAGTGTAGATTCTGCCAGGCACCAATGGCTCACGCCTGTATCCTAACTAATCCAGGAGGCTGAGATCTGAGAATCCTGACTCAAACCCAACCTAGGAATAAGTCTGTGAGGCTCTTTTATCTCTAACCAGCAAGAAGCTGAGAGTGGAGGTGTGACTCGAGTGGTAAAGTGTCAGCCTCGAGTGAAAACCAAGTAAGACCAAAAGGCCTTGAATTTAAGTCCCAGTATTGGTGAGAACTCATGTGGGCACATGCACACACACACACACACACCTCCCCACCCAGCTGAACTCCTCCCTTTTTCTTTTGTTTGTTTTGTTTTATTTTGTTTTTCCTATGCTGGTACAGAGACGTAAACTTGGGGCCTGGGAGCTGTCTCTTAGCATTTTCCACTCAAGGCTGGTGCTCTACCACTTGCACCATAGCTCTACTTCTGGCTTTTTGCTGGTCAACTCCAGATAGAGTCTCATGTGAGCTTTCCTGCCTGGGTTGGCTTCAAACTTTGATCCTCAGATTTCAGCCTCTTGAGTAGCTAGGATTATAGGCGTAAGCCACCAGCATTCCGCTCCCTCCTCTAATTTTGTCCATATGGAAGGGAACCAGTACAGGTCTCTTATTCTCAGCCTGCTAGTGAAGCAGTTCTGTGGGCACTGCCCGCCATCTTGGTTTTAGGACCAACTGCTCCCTTTTGCAGCTCTCAAGGCCCAATGAGCTAAGGTTACTAGCTTAGCCAATGACTGCAATAAGTATGCTCAGAAAAGAAGGCTAAGTGAATGGCTAGAATGGTAGATGGATGGACAGATGAAGAAAAGGCACCTTAGAACCATTCACAGGTTGGATCGGGCCAACAGACCAATAGGTTTCTTACCAGCATCAACAACTCTAGTAAGGCTGTGTTTGTTCATTGCTTGAGTGTTGGAAAGGAGAAGTGGGAAACAAGACTGTAGACCCAGCAACCTGTGTGACCCTGCTTCCCTGTCTATCAAATAGAAGTCTCGTACCTCTGCCACACAGAGCATTGATGACAGGAAGTGACAGACATAGGCCAGGATCTACACCACAAACTCAGATCATTATTGTCACTGTCTCAGGCTCCTAAGAGATTCTTTTCATTAAACACAGTGGCTGATGATGAGATTAGGGAAATTACAAGATGGTTTCAAGATGACAGAGTCCCTAATCCATGATCTGCCCCTGTCATCCATCCTGACCTAAGGCCACCACTGCCCTATTGAGCTGACTGCCACAGCTGTGGAAGGATGAGGATGGAATGACATACTGGTGTACACAGCCAACCCATCTGCATGCCAGTTGACAACTATAACTCTCTGGAGTACTTTAATAAGGAAGCAAATTGTGTGTGTGTGTGTGTGTGTGTGTGTGTGTGTGTGTGTGTGTGCTTTAATTAAGGACCTGGATGCTGTTCTTGAACTTTTTGGCTCTAGGATAGCACTCTATCATTTGAGTCACAGCTCCATCTCTGACTTTTTTGGCAGTTTGCTGGAGATAAAAGAGTCTTGTAGAGCTGGGTACTGGTGGTTCACACCTGTAATCCTAGCTACTCAGGAGGCTGAGATCTGAGGATTGTGGTTCAAAGCCAGCCCAGGCAGGAAAGTTCTTGAGACTCTTTATCTCTAATAAACCACCAGAAAACTGAAAGTGGCCCTGTGGCTCAAGTGGTAGAGTACTTGCCTTGAGCTGAAGAGCTGAGGGACAGCAGGTCAAGACCCACGACTCACCAAAAAAAAAAAAAAAAGAGTTTTGTAGGCTTCAGGTTAGCCTCCCACTTAAGATCCTCAGATCTCAATCTTCTGAGTAGCTAAGATCACAGGTGTGAGTCACTGGCATCCAGAGCGTGTTGTTTTTACAATATTGCTCAAACCATTTTTGTTGGAAACGGGGAAATATTAAGAGTGACATGTGCATAGTTGCACACGCATCCTAGTGGCGTGTATTGCTGCATCCTTTCCGATGTCTTCAGGGGCAAGAAAGGAGATTCTTTGAAGAGATTGAGGATCTTGCATCTGTGGGCAGATGTAATCTCATTTCTGCCCAGAATTCATTTATTTGTCATATGCAGCAAGAACCAACCCAATTGAATACAATTTATTTCAGAAATCACTCCCTCG
This sequence comes from Dipodomys spectabilis, assembly GCF_019054845.1. Taxonomy (NCBI): domain Eukaryota; kingdom Metazoa; phylum Chordata; class Mammalia; order Rodentia; family Heteromyidae; genus Dipodomys; species Dipodomys spectabilis. The sequence goes on along the minus strand of NW_024870884.1, from coordinate 15,194,908 downwards.
ATTAGCACTCAATCTGTTAGATAAAAAGCACCCGGGAAACGTGTGCTGTTTGGAATTGTGTAGGAATTTACAGATGCCTAGTTCTGACTCCAGGCAATTTCTCCCACTGGTATCCCTCAGCTTTCCCTGGTGCCCAGGCCTGTCGGCACATGCAGGCCAGCACCCCAGGACCACCAAGCCCATGGCACCATTCCTTACCCTGAGTCCAGCAAAATGGCCTCACAGGGACGTGGCCAGCTGCTGTCTCTCCATCTCACCCTTCACATTTGTGAAAGAATTACTGTCTGTCCCCAAATGCAGTCATTAAAATGAGTGAAGTAATCATTGAGTTATATTTTTTTGAAAAAAAAATAATAAAAAAAAGTTCTCAGCATTTAATTATTGGTTGTGGCATGAGAGGATTTAGATAAGTTGATAATGCCAACTTTATGTAATTTATTTTTACTAGGCAATTACAGGCTGCATTACATCCTGGCAGCAAGGTATTGTGGGGCATCTTATTAAGCATAAAGCCAGTAAACACTGATGAACAATTTTGCTGAACTAGGCATGCAATTTAGAAAGCAATAATACACAAATCCAATTTGGTACACAATGGATACCGTGGCACGTCAGCACATGTAACTATCACAGCCTGCAAATTAAATTGGGACGGTCCTTTTTTTCTGTTGCAACAGCACAGGCTAAGATTAAATATATTTTTCCCCCCTCAATTTAGCAAGTTGCTGACCACAAATATAAATATGTGTGTATGTGTGGCCCACTGTGTAAATGTCCGTGGTCTCATGCATGGACATTGTTCTAACTCTTCTCTTGCACATTTCCAGCAGGTTGCAGGTGGGGAAAGAACCTTGCTTTGAGTCGAGAGCTGGACATCAGTGTTGCTTTGACAGGCAAACCCAGCAAGGCCAGCCCTGCCCTGACAGCCCTGGCTGTGTCTAAGTAAGTGCAACCTGGTTTCTCCAGGCCTCCAGCAGAGGGTGCTATGACCACCCTAGCAAAATCCCATCAACCCTGGGCCCAGACCAGGCCCAGGCCAGGCTGTTAGGCAGGCCCACCAGAGAATCTCCCAGCCACACTGGGCCTTAGGAAATACTATTTATTTAAGTGTCATAGACAACATTTGGTTCCCATGATTTTAGCCATCATGGTGATCCAGTGGAATTAGTTACTGAGATTCAATCAGCTCTCCACACAGGAAGTATCGTCCCCAGGCTACACTGGCAGAGGCAGGGCCAAACCTGCTCTCTGGAATCCCTAGCATCTTCAACTTTCTCTCTGTACTCTGGGACCCGCAGCTTTCCCAGCTCAGTGGCCCCTGCTGCCCTGATTAGTGTAGTCTCCATTTCTTCCAGTGCAGTCTCTGGCTTCAGGGAGATGAGGCCAGGACTGGCTCTGTGAAGTCCTGGACCAAGCCCCAGGAGGCAGTTTTCCTGAGTGTGGGCTGATATACTCAGTCCTCACAGGCTGACTCTGATACTCTTGTTTTTTTCTTTTTCTTCCCAAGAAACCAGACCAAACTCCTGGTTGGTGACGAGAAGGGGAGAATATTTTGCTGGTCTGCAGATGGGTAGGTGAGGGAGGTGGCTAGAGCCTCCAGAACTGGGAGAGAGTCTCTGGGGGCAACAGCAACGGTGCTGTGGAGGCTGAAGTCCACCCCAAGAAGCTTCCACTCCCCCAATGCCCAGGGAAGAAGAGGCATCTGGGGTTTACCTCTGTGTATTCCAAAACATCTCCAGTACCCAGGGTACTTCTGAAGAAAGCATCAACACATATATTTGTGCTGGAAACAGACCTGTCGGTGGGAAGCTGCACACAGAATTACACACGACTCACCTTCCCCAGGGCTCAGTGCACAGAAAAAACAAAATGGGATTGATCGCTGGAAATGGATGGAGAAGGGCTCATTGTCTTTGTTTTATTAAAGGAACTGTTTTCCAAATACAAAAATGTTTGAGTTCCAGACCACCCTTGAGTCCAAACCTCTACGCCAAGAAAGGCAAGTGTGAGTGGCCACTGCTTATCAATCTAGCTTCTGCCGCTCACATATGTGGAGGACATGAGTTTTCCCCTAGGGAAGACATAAGGGCTCCACAGACACAGTTGGCTGTGTCTCCAGCCAGGTTTTGCCTCATCCAGCTCTTTCTTGGACCCTCCCTACATAGCATCCTGTCCATATACATCAGCACCCTGCCCATATACAATTTGAGGCTATCACTCATCTTAAAGGATCTGTGAAATTTGTTAAAAAAAAAAACCAAAAAAACACCTGGCATATGCTGTAGTTACTTGCATCCTGTGGACCTCTAGAACCTTCTAGTACCTGGCAGCCTTAGGGTTCATCCTTAGTCTAATACGTTGTTCTCAGCCTAAAACTTGCAATACTCCTAGAAAGGAAATTCACATGCATATTGAATGAAAGCAAACTCAAGTGGCTGCAGAGGGGTTTGAAGAAATGACACTTCTCAGCTTCAATGCTCCTCCCAGGGGCTCCCTTCTAGGGTCCAAGTGGGATGCAAATTATACCCATATTTCTCTAAGGTCTGTAGAGACCTGGATGGCCAACCCCACACTCAGTGTCTCCTAAACCTAGGAATGATCAGAAAATGAACTTGGTGTCTTAGGGCCTCTGGCCTTTAGGTGGGCAGGGAGTCAGCTTAAAGATAAATAGTATTTAGAAAAGAGAAGTGAAATGCAACTATGTAAAAATAATAGTCATTGGTCCGGATGTACTAATTGATCTGGAAATTCTGAGATCTTTGTAACAGATATCTATCTGTTACAAAGTCCAGGGTGCTCTGGACCCTGATGGGGAGGGCTGTCATCCGGTCCCAGGCCTGTGGGTCACAGCACCTCCGTGCTGTCTTCCTGTTGTGTCCCCTAGTCAGTGTGGGTCTGTACCAGAACACCCACCTCTCCTGTGGTCTCAGGACAGGGGCCTTGTGAGGGTTCCCAGCTGCTCCAGTCAGCGACCCACATTCCACTGATCTTCACCCAGCCTAGCTGCCCGCTAGGACAGCTGTCTAATAACTCGGGCACAAGCCCCACCTCCCTCTCTATCCTCCCCCATGCCAGCTCCTGTGAATAGTGGCCCAACCCCCGTTCCCCATGCAAGACCTCAGCTCTCGTCATCTTCCCAAGGCATTCTGTGGTCATCCATCCATCACAGAATGCTTATCATGGGCCTCCTGTGGCGTTCTGTGTTCTGACATCCAGGGAGGGTGATGGGCACCCTCACCCCATGATCTCCTTGGTGCCCAAGGAAAGCAGTGCTGTCACAGGTTTGAAAGTACAAGTAAGGCAGCATGGTGGACCCTGCAGTCCTTTAAAGACACAGCTTTACCCTCTGAGGGTCCCCCTCCCCCAAACTACCTGAGATATGATTACTCTCACACAGCATTTATCATTTATAGGAAATTCAAATTTACCCAGAGGTATTTGTTCGTATACGTGGAGGTCACCCACCCTACTCCGCCCACGTCTTAGAAGCAGGGAAAGTTAGTGGCTGCCGGGGACCTGATGCCACTCACAGGAGCTTAGTGGGGATGGGTAAGTTGCTTGTGTTACTTAGACTGAAATGCAGCAGTGGGAGCTCATGGCGGACCCCCATGGAGCTGACCTGGTTTCAGAGCCTCCTGGATCCCTTTAGCCATCTTCTGGGACTCCACAGCTTCCAGCCCTGCCCCACCTTCCACTCCCCAGGTTACAAGAGAGCAGCTCAGTCCCCTGGTAATGCCAGCAGCTGTCTTCTCCCAAGCCCCACCAAACAGCCAGGGAGCCAGTCCTCAGCCAGCCATGGGAGCTGCAGAGATCAGGGAGATTGAATTTGACCACATTGAAATGCAGCCAGGCAGGGCACATTTGGGGAGGAATGGAGTCTTCATATGAAAATCCTGGATGAGATTTGTTTAGCATAAAATCTAATCTCTTTGAACCCAAATCAGTTTTGCTTTAGTAAGTTCTTGAGTACATATCACATTCCCAGGTATGGGTGTATGTGTGTGTGTGTGTGTGTGTGTGTATGTGTGTGTGTGTGTATGTGTGTGCACGCATGCATGCATGCACCTACACGTGGGAACATTTAAATATGTATTTGCTCTGTTCCGATTTTTCTCTTCTAGTCTAAGACACAGCCTGAGGTCCCTTCAATCATTCCTGGTAATCAGGTTGTCTTCCCTCCAAGGTTCTGGAAGCTCAAGAAGAACATTGCCCTCTCTATCCAAGGACTTGCTGATAGAGGCCTCCTCTGTGTCCAACCCCCTTGACTTTCCTTTTCTAGAAATCCATCACAATAAATACGGGACATGGGGAGAGAGCAGGTCTTCAGTGTTGTGTAGTATCACTTTGTAGCCTTGTGGTCTTCACCCACGAGACTGGGCCCTGAGCACCTCTCACCGTCATTGCTGAGGATGTTACCTTAGCTACACTTAATACTTGTTCATTTGTTACCTCACCCACTAGTGTTGAAAGAAGGTGCCTGACCTGTGCCAGGCTGGGGGCCTGACGAAGAAAAGTTGTGTCCAGGCACACACACTCTATGTGGTCAGCTCTGTGGTCACAACTCTGTGGTCACTGCTCTGCCCTGCACCAGGGGGAAGAAGGGATGAGGCCTGTCCTTCCCTTTGGGTAGGGCAGTGGCAGAGGCTGATCAAGGCCCAGGCCTTGAACCTATGTGAATCCTGCTCCTTTGGGCAGGCCATAAACAGAGGGAAGTTACAAACAGCTGCCTTAGCTAGGGACCCATGTTTCACACCTGTGATCTGAGGATCTCAGTTCAAAGCCAGCCTGAACAGGAAAGCTTGTGAGACTCTTATCTCCAAAGAATTCCCTAACAAATGCCGGATGTGGGGCTCAAGTGGTAGAGCATTAGCCTTGAGCACAATCGGTCAGGCCTAGGCCTTGAGTTCAAACCCCAGGACAGGCCCAAAAAAGAAAAAAAAAGAAAATACTGTTTTACATAGGGACCTGAGAAGAGAATGAAGACTCTTTTCTCTTCTTTTCCCTCTTGAAGTCATTAATTCAATTATTTGCCAAGTTGTTCTCATTCCCACACCATCTTCATGGTTTGTTTCTGTCACCTGTACAGTAGTTTCTTCGTATTTGTTTTTAATGCCATGCTTTAATTTGTGACCATTAATCTCATCTAAGCATTAATTGTCTGTGAAATCCCAGGCTGGATGCAATCTATAGTTTGTTAACTACATGAAAATAAGTGAAAAAAGAAAGCCAGCCTGTCTATCTACAGGGGCTCATGGGGTCTCAGACAATGCTCTGAGACCCACAGCCATCTTTATCCGAGGCCCTGGGGCAGGTACTCATTTTGTTCAGGGACATCAGAATAATAAGGACAGAATGTTGCAGGACAGATGGCTACCATGAACCCTGAGAGAAGGAGGCCCGGAGCCCTGTTCCTATCTAGAGTCAGAAGCAGACACCTGAACTCAGGGCCTGACTTCCACAGTGACTCAAACTCTGGGAGGAAAAATGGCTAATGTGCACTTCCTCTGCTAAATGGGAGTGGGGGGGGGATGAATTCCATTGGAAGGCTGCTGTGCACATGTGTAAGAATGTGTGTGTAGGGTGGAACCCCAGGCCTGCCACATGCCCAATCCTCAGTACTACAGCAGTGATGATAAAAGATGCCAGAGCTGTTGTTCTGTGATAATAGTGCTTTGTCTCTGTGGTTAACATAAGCAATGGCGTGAGTGTCACTCAAGCCAAGAGCCTCCATGGCATCTCAAGCCATGTCCAGTCTCCCCAGATACCTCAATCCCAACACACAATCAGAAATTGAAACCAAGCTCTTAATGCCATTCAAAATCACATAAAAATGTAAACTAGGATAGGTGTCAATTGTTCATGCCTGTAATCCTAGCTATTCAGGAGGCTGAGATCGGAGGAGCAAACTTGAAAGCCAGCCTTTGCAGAAATCCTTGAGATTCCTGTCTCCAATTAACCACCAAAAAACCAGAAGTGAAACTGTGGCTCAAGTGGTAGAGCGGTAGCCTTGAACACAAAAACTCAGGGACAGTGCCCGGGCCCTGAGTTGAAGCCCTAGGATCGACACACACAAAAACTGTGAACTACTTAGGAATAAACAAGGCCAGTGATGTGTGAGACCTAAATCTTCCCTGAAAACTACAAAAAAACAGTACAATGCAAGAAAACTGAGATCTCAGCCTCTTGAGTAGCTAGGCTGACAGGTGTGAACTGCTGGTACCCAGCTCACCGTTCACTGTTAGGACTCCTTCATGATCATTTTGATGCAAGTCTTTGGTCAAACAAGTGATTTGCAGATACCTGTGGGCTCCTTTTTCATTTTAATTGCAAATATCTTTGCGCTCGTTTTTCAGCAGTGTCTTTTAAAGAATAGCAGATCTTAAATTTGTTCAAGTCTAATTTGTCTAATCATTCCCTAATAGATTCCATGTTTGATATTGAATATTAGAAGTCTTTTGTAATTGTAGGTATCTCCTTTAGGATTATGGTTCATTGAAGAGCATGTTTTTGTTTTATAGTGTGAGGTGTGGAGGTCAGGTGTTTTTCCTTTGCATATGGATGCCTAGTGCTGCAATGCCATTGGATGATGGACCTCTAATTACTGTGTGAACTTGGCATCTTTGTTGATATCTACTGGCCATAAGCAGGTCAGTTTGTGAAACCTGTGAAGTCCACCAAGCCAACTGTCTACTTGCTGCCCACAGCACACTGTCTTAACTACTTTAGCTTTGTAAAAAGTTTCAAAATTGTTGGGTGCTGGTGGCTCACACCTGTAATACCAGCTACTAAGGAGGTTGAGATTTGAGGATCATGGTTCAAAGCCAGCCTTGGCTGACAAGTCTGAGAGCCACTCTAGTCTTCTATTAACCAGCAAAAAGCTGGACGTTGGAGGTGGGGCTCAAGTGGTAGAGCACAAGTCTTAAAGGAAAAAGCCAAAAACGAACATAAGTCCCTCAGTTCAAGCTCTAGTACTGGCATGTGCACATGCATGCACATACACTCGCACACACACAGACCCATCACAAAACAAGGACAAAATAAACAAGCAACGAGACAGAGGTGCCCACCGTGTGGACCCAGCTCACACTGGTTCTCCCTGACCATTGCTTCTGTCCCAGCGAGGCTCAGAGCACCGTGCTCTGGCATCATCAAACAGATGCCCAAACCCAGGCAAGAACCCCATGTGCCTTCCCCCCCCCGCTGCTGGCAGCCCCCTCGGTGGAAGAACCATTCCAGCTGGCATCCAGGCCAGGCGTGGGGCTCACTGTGAAAAATAACACAGATGGTCAGCCTCGCCATTTCCTGTACAACACATAATTAGGTTAGATAAGAAACTAGCTGTGTCTAAGTGCTATAAATGTCTATATTAAGCTCTTTGGAAAGTGCCGAGCACTTTGACATTTGAGAGTTCAGAGTAATTGAGGTATTGAAATAAAATTGCTTCTGTTATTTAAAAGGTCATTATCGTCTTCAGCTAGATATATGAAGACCATTTTCCACTCTAGTGAGCCGTTCTCTCTGGCACAATTAGTGTCGCTTGCACAGAGCCCTGCCAGGGAGACTCCCACCCAAGCAGCCCCCACCAGGCCCGAGACAGTGGCAAAGACACACAGAACACCAGAGAAGCAAAAGGATGCTGCTGTCATGCGGGTGCCCCATGGCACCCGTGAGGGACTGGCCCTGGCACAGGAGCGCACCACAAAACGGGGTCTCTCATTCTCACAGGCATCTGCAAGGATTCGAACCTGAATCAGAACAGATGAACCTGGCCTGAGGCTGGTTATCTGAAGGGAGACAGCAGAGGGTAAGCAGGTGTGGCCAGGAAGGAGTGTTCCCCAGTGAGCACTGTATGAAGAGCATACAACACTATGGTCAGCTCAAGAGAATCTCTCTCTCTCTCTCTCTCTCTCACATAGAGGAAAATACTTAGACTCAGGGAACAGGAAGGAAGCATCTGGAAATGCTGGAAAACTGAAAGCTTTTTAAGAGGTGCCCCAGGACCCCTCTCTGAACCTGTTGAAGGTCAGATAGTTTTCCCATGGCCTGGTCCCACCTCTGCTCCCGTCTAAGCCCGGATGTTTTCTCAGCTTCACCTCAAGGCACGAAGACCCAAGCAATGTCTGGTGGGCTGTGGTGAATGGAAAGGTTTAGACAATGGTGCTGAGCAAGGACGCTGGCTCCCAGGGTAGCTGGCGGCCGGAATGCCAGGCCTGGTCATGAGGGCTGGTCAGAGCCATGGGGAGCCCTGGGCCCCACTGGGTCTCATGATTCTATGAGAGTTCAAATCAAGAATCAAGTCCAGATCTCAAATCATGCTCTGTAAATGTTCCAGACAAAAATGTCTTCCATATTCATTAAACCATCTCAACGCCCTTTACTCCAAATACCATGTTAAACCAGTAGAATGTTTTTAACTACAAATTAGTGCTAAATTTTATTTGTACTAGAACTACTTTATATTCTCTGTCTCTGTTTCTGTCTCTCTCTCTATTTTTGTGCCGGTACTGAGGGTTGAACTCAGGGCCTGGGCTCAATCTCTTAGAATTTTCACATGAGCCACACCTCCATTACTGCGTTGTTGTTTTGTTGTTGTTGTTGTTTTGGGATTTTTGGGTGTGGTTAATTGGAGATAAGAGTCTCACAGACATTCCTGCCTGGACTGGCTTTGAACAGAGATCCTCAGGTCTCAGCTTTTCAAGTGAGCCACTGGCAGCCAGCTATATACTTGGTTATTGTTAATTTCATATTTCATACTTGTAAAGGGGCCTTACAGGGAAACTATTGGTTTTCAGCTGCACTTAAGAGAGAAGCTGTGCATTCTGGGTCCATTCTGCACAGCTGTCACACAGAACACCTGTGACTGAGTAATTTACAAAATTACTCTAGTTCTGGAGGCCAGAGGGCCTGCGTCCACGGCTGGCATCTGGCACGGACCTCCATGCTGCACGGCAAGCACCCCAGAATACACAGCCTGCAAGTTTTATAATTAACATTACCCCAGTCAAGACCTAAACACCTCCCTTCAGGCCCCACCCTGAGTAACGGTCACATGGGGATTAAGTTCTCAGGACGTGCTTCTGAGGTAACACATTGAAAACTTCAGCTATGGTGGTTACAAATCAGCCAAGGTGTATTTGTTGTACACTTGCCCTATAAGAGACCCTGTGCTGGTGGAGAATTAAACAGTTTAAGAAACATGCATATCTTAAAAGCAGAGATTCAAACACTTGCACACCATGTGCACAGAAGCATTGTTCAGAGAACACAAGCAGTCTTGGGCCACACAAGTGTTCAATAGCAAATAAATGAACATGAATGGTGGAATATCATTCGGCCTTGAAAAGGAAAACAGTCCTGACCCATGCTAAAAATAGGTGAGCTTTGAGAACATTATTGCCAAATGAAATAAGCCAGTTACAAAAGACAAATTCTGTTGGGTGGCTCATGTCTATAATCCTAGCTACTCAGGAGGCTGAGATCTGAAGATTGTGGTTCAGAGTTAGATTGTGGTTCAGGGAAAACGTGAGACAGTAATCTCCAATTAACCACAAAATAGCTGGAACTAGGGCTATGACTCAAGTAGTAGAGTGCTAGCCTTGAGCAATAAGACCAGGAACAGCAGACAGGCCCTGAGTTCAAGCACCATGACCAGCACCAACTACCCCTCCCCACCAAAAAAAAATAAAACCCACAAATAGTATATTATCTAACTTGTTTTCTAGAACTGTCACCTTCAAATGATGGCTTGTAGGTGGTGGGGGGTGGAGGGACTGCTGGACTATTGTTTAACAAGTATCAGGTTTTAATAAAGAAGTGCTGGAAATGGATGGCAGTGATGGTTGTGTACTGGTGTAAGTATACTTAATGCCACACAATTATACACTTAAAAATGAGTAGAATAAGCCAGGCACTGGTGACTCACACCTGAAATCCTACCTACTCAGGAGACTGAGATCTGAGGATCACAGTTTGAAGCCAGCCTGAGCAGGAGAGTTTGTAAGGCTCTTTTCTCCAATTAACCAGCAAAAAGCCAGAAGTGGAGTTGTGGCTTATGTAGTAGAGCTGGCATATTTTCTATTACGTCCATTGTCCACAATAAAATAGTTAAAAAATAAACGTTTTCTAGTTAGGTCAGTATTGCCTGTGTCACAAGGCAGCAGGATGGGGAACTCAAAGGTTTGTTTGTCCTACTTGGACACATGTCTGTGCTTCAGGCTGTTAGTGTGTGGGAGTACTGTAGGTCAGCAGAGCTACTCAAGGCACGCCCAGCCCAGCTGAGCATCACACAAGCCAGGCAAAGCTGGTGACGTGGCGCCACTGGAGGATGAAAGGCAACTTGATACAGACACAGAGCAGGAAAGGGATGGGCCGGGCGAATGAGAGGAGGCAGCCAGGACGTCTGTGCTTTTGCTGAATATCTAGGAAGCATTACACGGTCTGGATCTTGCTCAGGGAGAAAGCACTGTAAAATAATGTGCTGGGAATGCTGAGGATGGATGGGGCCTGCTTCGCATGTGTAAAGCCCTGGGTTCAAATCCCAAATACCACATTAAGAAAGGGGTTGACTGGGTGCTAATGGCTCATGTCTGTAATTCTGCTTACTCAGGAGGCTAAAATTTGAGGATACCAGTTCAAAGCCAGCCAGAGCAGAAAAACCTGTGAGATTCTGGTTTTGGAAAACATAGTATTTTTATTTCCAGTTAACCAGCAAAAAAGAAAAAAATGGAAGTGGAGGTTTGCCTCAAATAATGAAGCACCAGCCCTTGAGTGAAAAAGCCAAGCAAGAATGCCAGGCCCTGAGTTCAAACCCCAGTACTGGTACATGCCCACATGTATACACACACACACACACACACACACACACACACACACACACACACACACACACACACACGAATTTAGAGAAATTCAACACAACAACAGGATGATCCTTTGCAACCTGTAGGCAACTTGCAAACACAGATATCCTCACTACCTTGTCTTAGAGGTGGGATTTCACCCGAGAAAAAACAACATTCTCTTCTTCCATTTTTAAGATTTCTTTTGCAATGGTGGGGATTGAATTTAGGGCCTCCCCCAGGTAAGATGAGCTCTTCTGCCATGGAGTATGCCTTGTTTTTGGTGCCAGAACTGGGGCTTGAACTCGGGCCTCTTAGTCTCAGATGGCTTCTTTACTCAAGAAGTGGTGTTCTACCACTTGAGCCAGAATGCTTTGTCCAGTTTTGCTGGTTAGTTGGAGATTAGGAGCCTCACAGACTTTACTATCTAGATTGCCTTCAATCCATGATCCTCACATCTCATCCTCCTGAGTAGCTAGGATTCCAGGCCTGAGCCACCAGCACTCAGGCCCTTCTTTTGTTGTTAACAAACTTAAGTTCATACACATTACCCTGAGGATGGACATAAAGGGCAGGCAGGAAGTTATGGGAAGTTGAGGACATTTTCTGTGATGGTTTTCCATATTGACCTTAGCTGTGGAGCTCTGAGTCAGTGGGTCTGGCCCTGAGCTGTCCCCTAGGCCCATCACAGTCCAGTGTTTCTCTGAGAAAAATCTATGAGCTCCTTTTTGCCCCACAGGCCACCCTAGTGGTGCACACCCCAGATACCATCACAGACAACAAGTAGACAGCATTAGAGGGCGCCACCAGCCCCATGCTAGTGGATCTGTCACCACCATAGCTGAGCATGTTATTTCAGGCTGGTCTCATGGAAAAGGGCGGAAGGGGCTGCCAGTGGGGCAAATCTAACAGCAGCAGTTTTGCTGAGTGTGGAAGCCTTGGACAGTGTGGTTTGGGCAGAGGATTTGGATACTGGCTTCAGAGAGAAACAGAATCTATAGGGGAACAAAATCCTTGCCAGGTAGGATTTTCTTTTTCTTTTCTTTTTTTGTAAGTGTTCAAAGCTCCTTAGTATTCTTTCTCCATGTTGTGTTTTGTTTCTATGTATTGAGAAGCCACACATGGTAGGGGGCACTGGGACAGATAACAGGAGCAAAGCTGACAAGAAGCCCTCTATGAGACTCACTGTTCAAAGAGGAGAAAGGTGTGTGTGTGTGTGTGTGTGTGTGTGTGTGTGTGTGTGTGTGTGTGTGTGTGTGTGTGTTGGGGATAGTAGGTAGCAGGTCCTGCAGCTTGAAGTCAGGACCTGGGTGCTTGAGCCACAGCTCCATTTCTGACTTGTTAGTGATTCATTGGCGATCAGGTCTTACAGACTTACCTGGAAAAACTAGCTTTGAACCATGATCCTCAGCTCAGCCTCCTGAGATCTGACTGAGATCTGTAGCTAGGACTACAGGTGTGAGCCACCAGCACCCAGTGAAAACTGTGGTTTTATAATCCCATTCCCCAGAGGAGAGCAGTCTGAAGAAGAAAATATGGCAGGATTCACTTCCAGGAGCTGGAGACCATGGCCAGGGGAGGAAGGGCAGTGGATCAGCTGACCCTCGTGGAGAAGCCTCTGAGCCAGGCACAGTGCTCACATGTTCTCAGCAGAGTTTTATCTTGAGCCTCCAAGAGCCAGCCTGGATGGTAGACCTTCCAGTATGACCACTCCCAGTCCTGGGCTTGGGGAGCAGTTTGCCCCCTAGGTTAATCCCCATCTGGGAGCCCCCTCATATTTGTCCCCCCTTGTACATCCACCCTTACCCTCCTCTAAGGTGTGCTGCTAGTGTTTGTGATCATGAGTCTTGTCCTTCGCCCCAGGAGGAGGGCTTGTTGCCCAAGGAAGATGACTTGATATTCTGTTGGCTGAGGCCATTTCTCAGGAGAACATTGGAAGTCAGAGAGAACCAATGGCTTTCCAAAGACACAGCAATGGAAAGACAGACCCATGGTTGAAGCCAGATCTCATGCTACTGAGTGTTCATGCTACTGAGAAGAAAATCCAAGAGTTCAACATTCCTGAGACAGGTCCAAGCCTGGTCAGGCTTCCAATGGATTCTTTTTGTTTTGTTTTGTTTTTGTTGTTGTTTTTTTTTTGGGTGGGGGGCCTGAACTTTGGGCCTGGGCACTGTCCCTCAGCTCTTCAGCTCAAGGCTAGTGCTCTACCACTTGAGCCACAGCGCCACTTCCGGCTTTTTTCTTTTTGCTTATGTGGTGCTGAGGAATCGAACCCAGGGCCTCAGGCATGCAAGGCAAGCGCTCTACCACTGAGCCACCATCCCAGCCCCTTCCAATGGGGTCTTCTCGATCCAGAACAAGGAAAAAGGACATGTCCAGGGCAGTGTTTGCACAGCTCAGACTCATTCTATAATGTGCATTTATTCTTGTGGCCCCCAGCAGGTGGTGACGGTTCCTTGAGTTTTCAAAGACAGAAAATAGGATGACTAGTGGCTCAAGGTGTCTGAGAAGAATGCAAGAAGAAATTACTTTTAGGGCTAGGGGGCGTGGCTCAAGTGGTAGAGCACCAGTCTAGCAATCATGAGGTCCTGAGTTCAAACCCGTACTGCCAATTTTACAAGAAAGAAAAAGTAAGAAAGGTAGAGATAAATTGTAGAGAATGAGAGGATTCAGTAAGTTGGCTGGATTTGTGGATGAAGTGATAGAGGGTTGGTTTACCAAGTACAAGACTCTGAATTCAAACTCCAGTTTTGCCAACAAAAGAAAGGAAGAAAAGAAGAAAGAAAGAAGGGAAGGAAATATAGTAAATTAAGTATTATTGCAAAAGAAAAATATAGCAAAAGAATATGTGTTATATGTATTATAAATATATAAAACATTTATATTATATATTTATGTTCATATAATATTCAAATATTTATATAAATTATAAATATACCAAAGGAAAAATGCACATGCAGAAGATAATTACAGACACTGAATGTCACCTGGAGTTTCAATCCTTAGTCTAGTACGCAAGCCAGACAGAACCTTTGACATGCTTCATTAGTTTATAACCTCTTGTTGGCACACGATATACATTACCATTTTACTTGAAAATGGAATGAAATGAGGAGAGGAGAGGGAGAGAATAGCCTAAGAAGATAAAAAGGGATGTTTGGACCAAGGAAGGATCATGAAAATAATGCATGGGCTTGTAGAAAAGGCAAATGGAGCTGGGCTTTGAGAAGAGGACCATTTGAAACACACAGGGACAGAGACGTCTGCATGGTCTCACAAGTGGCCACCAGGTGGTGCTGTCAACACTACGTAGTAGAGTTGCTGCTCAAAGTCCACAGAGAAGCAAGAAGGGTCCTAGAAGCCTCTTGGACACCTAGGAGACCATGGGTCCCTGCACACCCAGATCTGCAGCCCAGGAAGCCCTACTTCTGGATAAAGGACTCCTTGCTGTCTCCCTGACAGTACCGATCAAGCTGGCCAGAGACAGAGGAATCGGGGCATTCACAATAGTCTTAGTCTCTGCTTGAATATTTGGAGTGAACTCTGTGAATGGCAACAAATTGCATAAAGTCGAAATCCTCCAGAATAAAAGAAACAAGTTAAAAGAAACCACCATCAAGTTCCCTCCATGTGGAGATGAATAATTCTGTTATTTAGGATCTCTTCGAGTTTTCTGTGCACCTGTGGGTATGCCACAGTCCCCTTCCCACTGTGGCATTTCTCCTGCCTTCTACCAGGCCTATTTCCTCATAATAGACCCAAGCTGCCTTTTGAACCAATAGTAAGAGAAGCCTGGTGTGCCTGCTGCCCTCCCTCCTTGCTCACGCTTGAAGGCCTCAATCTGAACTCCTGGGGGCTCACCTCACTTCCTGGGTGGGACATGGTTCCGTTGTATACTGAAGTCCCCCAGTGGGGATTTCGGGCCCGATGGTCCTGCTTGCAAAGGCCCGGAACCATCTGGAAAGAGGTCTGTAAACACATGTGTATTTATATTCCAGAAAGGCCTTGCCCTGTGCCTCCCAGAAGTTCTTACCCCTTCCACAAGGTTCTGTTTGGATAGCTGATTCTCTTCAAACACCAGATCTTATGATTTTGTGGAATGTCCTCAAAGGGCCATAATGATTTGGTCTCTAGGTGGCTCTGTTGGGAGGTGAAGGTGTGGTCTAGTGAGGGGTGATTAAGCCTTGAGGGGGATCTAGAACTCCATTCTCTTCCTCTTATTCTTCTTCACTCTGTGTGTGTGTGTGTGTGTGTGTGCGCGTGCACGCACGCACGCGCACATGCACCAGTTCTAGGGCTTGAAATCAGGGCCTGAGCACTGACTCTGAGCTTTTATGCTCGAGGCTAGAGTTCTATCACTTGAACCACAGCTCTCTACTTCTAGCTTTTTGGTGGCTAATTGGAGATCAGAGTCTCTTGGACTTTCCTGCCTTGGCTGGCTTCAAACCATGATTCTCAGATCTCAGCCTCCTGAGTAGCTATGATAACAGGCATGAATGACCAACACTCACTTCTTCACTTCTTACCTGAGGATGTAAGTAGTCTTGACTTGCCAGAAGGTTCTACCATGAGATGCTGCCCACCAGAGGCTCAAGGCAGAGGGTCCATGCACTCTTGAATTGGATTCTTAGAATCCTTTCCCTTTTGAAGTTAATTGATTCAGGTATTTCATGATCATGGTGGAAAGTAGACTCACCAAGGCAATAGCTTCCGGAGACTGGAAGGGGGGGAGGGCAGGGGAAGGCTGCCCACCTCAGAGAGAAAATCTGCCACTGCCCTGTGAGGGCCCAGTATGGGAGGAGGTCCTGTCAGTCCTCTGGTGGTCCCTCTGCATATCAGAGACTGACCTATGGCATTGCTGTGCTCAGCCCTCACCACGCTCACCCCGCTCGCCTCCTGAGGCTGCCCCACAGCTGACCACCACCATGCTGCTGCAGGTGCTCTGGCCAGAGCCACAGCCGGGGTTGAAACACCAGCAGGCACAAGATTCACCTGGGCTCCATCTTTAGTCTATTGCCCCAGAGCTTTCTCAAGATAGAGCTCTCACAGCTGGAAACCTGTGGGGAAACCATGGTTCCCAAAACCTGGTGTTAGTGCCTCATGGGTTCTAGGGACCACTACTACTCTGATGGTCCCAGCCCTGCTCAGCATGGAGCTTCCCTATGCAGCTATGATGACCCCGCAACACTGGCATGGGCCCCTCCCCCAATGCAGTAGCTAAGAGTCAGCATGATTTGAGCAACTAGTTCAGAGCGGCAAGAGGTGAGGAGTGAAGCTGGGAAGGCAGACACAGCTCAGGAAATAAGTAAGTGACTGCTTGTACAGGAGGCTGAATTATGCCCTGATGACTAGAAGCATGATTTTAAACCTGATAGGATTGACTTGGCCGGTCTCCATTTTAGGGACTGACCTCTGGCAGTTTAGATGGCACAGGACAAGTCAGAGGTGATGGGGGAAGGGGTCATGAAAGAGGTGAGCAGAGCTGTTCCTGGGGGCAGCAGGCTGAGCTGCAGAGCTTCTGCGTCTCCTACCTCAGATCAACATGGATGCCACTGGCTGAATGAAAACTGGCTCCACCCAGTGTCCAGCACCTGACACTTTTCAATAAAAAATAGTAGCAACCAAAGGAGGACACTCTTAGGGAGGAACACAAAGGCACAATGTATATGTGTATCTGATCATATAATATTGCTCAAAATGAACTCCAGGAAATGGAAACAAGAGGTTTTTTTTTCTTTGTTGTTTTCATTTTCTTTTCTTTTTGTCTTGTTTGTTCATTTATCTGTCCTTGAGAGGGCAAGGAGGACATAGATATGGAGAGTTAAAGGGTGAACAAATGCAGCAGTGGTACTCATTAGACATGCTGTGTAAAATGAACTATACAACTTGTGGGTGGGGATGGGAGGAAAAAAACTAGGGGAACACAAGGGAAGGGGTAACATTGTCCAAAATAAAGTATTCTTATATAACTGTAACTCCTCAGTACATCCCTTAGAATAACAATAACGAAAATTTAATGAAAGCATTCCAAATCAACAGTTACAACCCTCTTAGGGCTTTGTGAAGAATTTGCTCCTTCCCTGGGGCTGAAGCAAGCATGGAGCTGAGGAGATTCTGCCCTCCTCTTGGGAGCCCCAATCCTTAGCTGAGCAAAGATTAGCCCTGAGCGAGGAGGGTACACCCAGGTGGGAAGGAGGGGCATCAGAAGTCACATACAGGTGGAGGTCACAGGGCTGGGAGTCAAGAGCCCAGAGCCCAGCAAGGCCCCAGCGAGGCCTCAGAAAAGCAGGTGCTTTCCCATTGACCCCAGCTTTATCTGGAGACCCTTCCAATCAGGCCCTGGTATCGTGTCTCTAAAATTCTTATAGATGGTGGGTTTTTAAAAGAAAACTGATCCCATGCACTCAATAATACTCCTGAATAAGGAGTTAGATGTTGGTGAATTCTTTGAGACCCACAGGTAGACCCAATGTCTAGAGTTCAACACATCCATGTAACCAGGAAGGAATCTCACCTAGTTGCCCCCACAGGCAGAAACCAGCAATAAAAGAACAGACCTCTATTTCCTTCCCCAGCAGCCACAAACCCCAGACCAGCCACTAATGAGCTTGTCTTCTGTTTGCTGATGGAAGACACTTATCATAAAATTTAATGCGGAAGAACAAGGTGTGTTTAACCCGAGATGTAAGCATCTCTAATTCTATTTAAAACTATAGGGTGCAGTACATTAAACATTTAGCCATCAGCCACTAAATTGGTGTGGAACTAATTGCACTGTGTTTCTTAGAAAGCAGACACCTCACACATTCAGTAAGAGGAGGGTCTATAGCATCTATGCCAGACGACAGAAAAAAACACAAATCACCTCAGAAAAATGCTACACGAAGTGAAGCAGACACGACCAAGAGCCAAAATCTGTTAGTCTTGTGCACTTGGAGATTATGTTTCTCTCTCAGGAAAACACCATTAAATTAAAAAAAAAAGAGATATATACTATACATTCAGAATGAGCAAAGAAAGAGCACAACTTCCTATCTAGGTGACCACCCAGAATTCACACTGCTGAGTAGTTCCCTTGAGAAAAGAAGGCAGCCTTCTCCTGGCGCGCTCAACCCATTCATTGTCCTTGGTCTCTTTTTCCAGGTTCCTCAGCAACTCTGGAGCTGCCAAGTTAGGTACATGCACTGCCCAGCCCTGGGCACCTTCTCTCCTTCCAGTGGCCTCTCCCTGAGGTTTTTGCCTACTGTCAGGGCTCCAGCTTTGACATGAAGTCTGAAGGCACCCATTTCTGGTGCCCTGTTTCCATCAGTTTATGTGCTTACTACTCAAAGTGGGGCCCAGGGGCCAGAGCATGGATATATTCCCTGGAAGCTTCTTTGAAATTCAAAATCCCAGGTCCTGTCCCAGATCTCCTGAGCCAGGATCCCCATTTTACAGAGGCCACCAAGGATTTGTCCACTTCCAGGAATGCTAGTCTTCATGCCCACACATCTGACTCTTTCCTACAACCCAAGCCCAACAAGGCTTCCCTGAATGCAGAGCCTGCTTTCCTGAAAGCAGAAATTGTTTCCTTTTCCTTCCCAGTTAATCGCTTCTGCCCCAGGTATGAGGGCTAGGGTATGCTTCTGGGTGAGTCTCATATAAATTAGGCTCACCCTCTGAGCCCAGTTTCCAAGATCAGGAGACTCGAAAGGACATCACATTCTGGATGGAAGCCATCTTACCTATACAGCCAACACAAATAGGCTCCTACCATATATATGTACCGGCCCATGGAGTCACCACCCTCTGCCTACTACTTCAGCCATGCTCGGGTCCCTGTTCTGCTCCTAAGAAGTCAATTCCTTAAGGAGAGCAGGAGTCCATTAGTGCTCCATTGAGGACATCTTCAGAGCCTGGGATGGGTCTGCTGAAAAGGTAGGGTGCAGACTGTAGTAGGGGCTTGGGATTACAATGGCTTTCCCATCCATAGGAGCTGCATCTACAGAGTCAACCAACTGTGGGCTGAAAGTATTTGAAATAGAAGTATGTTGGCATTGATCCCTATACAACAGGATAGGACAGCTCTTTGCATAACATTTGCTTTGTATCAGGTATTATAACTCATCTACAGATTGTTTACAGTACTTAGGAGGGTGTACTGGATTATGTGCAAATACTTTATAATAATTATTATTATTAATATTTTTGTGCTGATCCTGGGGCTTGAATTCAGGGCCTGGGTACTGTCCCTGAGCTTCTTTTTGCTCAAGGCTAAGGCTCTATCACTTGAGCCACAGCTTTACTTGCAACTATTTTTTTTAGTGGAGATAAGAATCTCTCAGACCTTCCTGCCTAGTCTGGTTTCAAACCAGAGTCTTCATATCTCAACCTCCTGAGTTGCTAGGATTACAGGCATGAGCCACCAGCACCCAACTTGCCCAAACTCTTTATAGATATGCTTACCAAAGTGACAAGAAGGCTGTGAATCATCAGTAAAAAGAGAGTCATTAGCCATAGGACCAACCTACTTCATTATACATTCAAATTATGATGAATGTATGTTATTTTTACACCAGTAAGATTCAAGAAGTGGTAGGTTTGGCCTTTTAGTCTTTTCCCCGAGTGCTAGGGGCTATACTAAAGCCAGCTCTCTCCTCTACCAAAGCTGCTTTAGCTCTTGGACTAGGGCTTTGTTTGACAGGGATATAAGATAACTATACTCAGGTATAATTTTGTTACCCCTCTTTGCTTACTGTGGTGATTCACCCTAGCCACATCATCACCAAATCTGAGCCAGTCTTCTCTGCCGCTGTATTGTGAGTGATGGGTCTGTTTTCTTGGACTACGGTAAACTTATAAGTAGTCCCTTTGGGAAATGATTCCTGCTGGGTGCTGGTGGCTCATGCCTGTAATCCTAGCTACTCAGGAGGCTGAGATCTGAGGATCACAGTTCAAAGCCAGCCCAGGCAGGAACGTCCATGAGACTCTTATCTCCAGTAAGCCACTAGAAAACCAGAAGTGGTGCTGTAGCTCAAGTGGTAGGGCACTTGCCTTGAGCTGAAGAGCTGAGGGACAGCGCTCAGGCCCAGAGTTCAAGCCCTACGACCAACAACAACAAAAAAAAAAAGTAAAAGAAAAAAAGAAAACAATTCTTTTGTAGTTGCCCCCAGTGATGCCTTGTAAGAACAAACTGGAAAAGTTTTCCTAATTTCTATCTAAATGGTTAGCTTTAGAAATGTCAATAATACAGAATAAGTGAGCAGACACTGTGTGTGTGTGGGGGAGGGGGTGTGGAGGTGTGTGTGCTGGTCCTGGGGCTTGAAGTCCGGACCTGGGTGCTGTCCCTGAGCTTCTTTGCTCAAGGTGAGTACTCTACCACTTGAGCCACAGCTCCACTTCTGGCTTTGAGGTGGTTAATTAGAGATAAGTGTCTCATGGGTTTTCTTGCTCCTGCTGTCCTGGAATTGCAATCCTCATATCTCAGCCTCCTGAATAACTGGGATTAAAGGCATGGGCTTCTGATACCTGGCTCAGGCACATTTTTTAAAGCTCACAATGGCAAAAATGATCACATTGATTACCTCAAACAAGCATCAGGTATAAATCCTCCACTGCCTCCAGGTCTGGGTGGAGATGACAGGCCAGTGGGGCCAAGCTCTGCACAGATGCGGTTTGAAGCTTCCATTCTCCGTTGAGAAACATCTTCAGGGAGGGATGGTCAGCAGATCTCCTATCGCACATCTTTGTGTCAATTTGTGCATATCCAGAGTTTGAGAGAAGAGGGCTGAACTGAATCTATAATGACAGGTTCAAATCAGCTTTTAAAACACGTGCTATACTTTTGCCAAGTGCTGGTGGCTCACGCCTGCAATCCTAGCTACTCGGGAAGCTGAGATCTGAGACTCTTGGTTTAAAGCTAGCCTAGGCAGGAAAGCCTGTGAGATTCTTATACCCAGTTAGCCACCAAAAGCCAGAAGTGAAGGTATGGCTTAAGTGGTAGAGTGCCAGCCTTAAGGGAAAAACAAACAAGAAAACAACAGTGAGCATGAGGCTCTGAGATCAAGCTCTAATACACACACACACACACACACACACACACACACACACACACACACACACACACACACACACACACACTAAAGCTTGTGCTATGCTTAGTGGAATGTGTTTGTTTCTAGCTCCTAGTTCTCACTGGTTATAAAGGGTACAATTGGAGACCTAAGCGTATCTGAAGATGTGGCCTGTACCTTGCCACACACCCAATTCTCCATCCCACCTGGTACTTTGGTGGTCTCACCTACCCATGTGGGTCTTTGTACATATGATAGGAATCACCATGCATCCTCAAACTGCTGTACCACCATCTGCTGGAACACTTCCAAGATAACATAGAGTGTTTCCATGACAATTTTAATATGAAGGAAGTGTCAGCCACAGTCTCCCTTCCCAAAGAGGATGACCTTGATTGTAGCAAGTTCTTTCTAACAGTCTTCCCTCCTCACACACTGTGAGACATAGCCATTACCTTTCAGATCTGGTAGAGACGGAATGAGATGTTGAGGTGTTGGGAAGAGGTTAAATTTTCATTTTGTAAAGGGAGAACTCTCTTGGTATCCATTTGATTCGTTCTGGATAATACACAAGAACGACTCCTATTACTACAGAGCTAAATTTGTGGACAAAATTTTGCCTTTATTTGGAGGACCGGGAACAGTCCTGAAGCTTGAACTTGAGGTCTGGGCTCTCCCTATGCTTTTTTGCTCAATGCCAGTGCTCTACCACCTGTACCACAGCTCCACTTAGAGGTTTTTTTGGTAGTTAATTGGAGATAAGAGTCTTACAGACTTTCTTGCCCAGGCTGGCTTTGAATCTCAATCCTCAGATCTCAGCCTTTTGAGTAGCTAGGATTACAGGTGTGAGCCACTGGTTCATGGTACATTTTGAAGCTATTTTAGAACTAGGGGTGTAGCTCAGAGATAGAGTACACATATCTAGCATATAAAAAACCCAGGGTATAATCCCCAGTGCTGGAAAAAATTACTATTGTAATGGAGGCCTCAGAGATTTTTGACAATTCAGATGGCTTTAAACTAGATCTCTAATGAGATCATGTGTATAGCAATTTACAGTTTCCAGAATCTGGGAATATCCCTTCTCCCATCTTCCCCTTAAGAATTCTATAAAAACCCAAGTCACTTTTACACACATATAGAATCTGAGACTATCAGGGGATAAGAAATTCAACCAATGTCACACAATATTGATGGACATAACTCATACACCAGCTGTGTTTAAAAGAGATGATTTATCACATGTACAAGGTCCATTACATAGCCAAGTAACTTCCATAGTGTGCCATGAATAGCCACCCAGAGTACACGCACATTATCAGAAACATCCTTAACAGTAAGCACAGAGTGACTCTTGCACAAAGAATCCACTCAGCGAGTCCAAGATTCTTATACACCATGTGTCCCACAGAACAACTTCCCCACAGATGAACATCCACACTCCTGACACCCACACAAGCCAATCAGAATTCACAGCAAAGGTGAGATGGCATGGCGCGGGTAGGAGCAGGGTGTCAGGACAGGTTTCCAGAGTGGTATGTACTTCTGCTTCTCCTGCCCTAAGGAAACCTGGCAAAAGACCCTGCTTTCCCACAAGCAGGCACTCAGCACCAGCTGACCAGAGCTCAGCACACTTTGAAGAGACTTTCTTGCCCTTTGTCCATTGGTGGCAAGCATTTCTCCTCCTCTTCTTCTCTTTCTCTTCATCCTTTCCCTTTTTTGATTTTTTTATGCCAGTACTAGGGCTTGAACTCAGAGCCTGGGTGCTGTGCCTTAGCTCTTTTGCTCAATGCTGATGCTCTACCACTTGAGCCATATCTCTCCTTGGTCATTCTGGTGGTTAACTAGAGATAAGAGTTCCATAGACGATCTTGCCTGGGATGGATTCAAGCTATGATCCTCAGTTCTCAGCCTCTCAGATAGCTAGGATTATAGGAGTGTGTCACAAGCTTATTTCTTTGGCAAAAGGCAAGATGTGAGTTTCTCTGTTGGCTCAGGCCTGTTGCAAGGCCAGGGCTTTGGAATGGCGCCTTCTGGATCTGGAACTTCAGAGAATGATGAGTGAGGAGAGAGGCACCAGGGTTCCTGGGGAGAGACCTCAGGTCTGTCACACTCCGGCTCTCAACGTTAGCAGGGTTGGTGCATCTGTTTAAAGCAACAGATATCATCCCGTGCGGCTGCCATCATGGTTTCCTGTATTCTTGGTGTCCAGGCAGTGTCATCTGCACCTTGGAAAACTGTGTGTGCCATCTTACCCTCTGCCTCTAATGGCACTTCCTGCAGCTATAATCTAAGGACTGGGTGCCACAGATACAGAAAGGGTAGAAAATGAAGGTTTTTTTTTTTTTTTAAAAAGATTTGAACCAATTAAAACCCAGGGAAAGAAGACAAGAGGGTGAAGAAGATGGCTCAGCAAAGTCCTCCGGTGCTCTCGGAGCAGAGTTCTTGGACCCCGAGGGTCAGCCTAGGGCCTGCACGTCGTGAGAGGTTTGTCCAAGGGCTGGGACCCCTCTTCCGCGGGGAAGCAGCCTCGTACCTCTTGGAAGGCACTGAAATGCAGCCGGGAAGGGGCTCCTCACTGCACAGAAGGCACGAGTGATAATACAAAAATAGGGGCTTTGTTTCTGGGGCTTCATAAATAACTGGGGGCGGAGCTACAGCTTGTTCTCCTCAAAGAGGATCTGTGCATACACGGTGCTGGTGGGCACGCCTTTAGGCACCTGGTGTGGTTTGACCAGCTCGAGCTCCGCGTAGGTCAGGTTTTCTTCAGCAATCTTTGGCTGTGGAGACAACAACACAGTTCTAATTGTGATACCACATGTCTATTCATCACACATGTGTTTTCACCGCATTTGGGGGGTTTAAAGGGAAACTAATGAATCAACATTCTGGGGTTTTGGGGGGGAGGGTGGGGTTTAGTGCTAGTCCTGGGTCATGAACACAGGGCCTAGGCATTGCTCCAGGCTAGTGCTCTACCACTTGAGCCACAGCTCACCCTACAGCTTTTTGGTAGTTAATTAGAGATAAGAGTCTCACAGACTTTCTTGCTTTGAAGCAAGATTCTCCGATTTCAGCCTCTTGAGTAGCTCGGATTACAGGCGTGAGCCACTAGAGCCCAGCCCAAAAAGTTTTAAAGCATATATGGAACCCCAAATAAAGTAAGTTTAGATCTCACTGCTGGGGATGGCTTCAAAGTGTGATCCCCAGATGCCAGCCTCCTGAGAGGCTAGGATTACATGTGTGAGCTACTGCTGCCTGGCTACAAAATGTGAATGTATTCATTAGTGTCAATGTAGAAGAGAGAATGCCATCTTGATCACATCAGGTGAGGCTCCTGACAAGATACAGCTAAGCAGCCTGCATGAATTGTCTCACCATTTTTAAGAGTCTCTGCTTGTGTTTTCACACACACACACACACACACACACACACATATACATACACACATACACACACACACATCTTTACTTGGCTCCTGGTTGTTCATATCTTACTTGCCCATAAAACCCTGCTTTGGGTTTCATCACATTTCACATTATAATGCTTCCATTTAGAAATGCCCCGTGTCTTCCCATGAACACTCAAAACCCAACTCATGTAAATTTTAGAACCAAGATTTATGAAATCATATTGTCCAGGTGTTTTTTTTATTGCATTTGCCTTGAAATTGCATTGTTTTCTAGTGTAGATTATCTATTTATTCTTAAGTTATTTCATTAGGTTTGGATATGAAAAATAACACGTTTTCTCAATACAGGTCACCAGCCTGGGCTTCTGTGTTGTTTTCATACATTTTTATGATGTTCCTATAGTACACATAATTGAATAACGCCAAAGCACACTAAATAAATAATTGCATCTAGCAAAGCAATAAAAACAAATACAATTAGTACTTTCATAAGCGGAAAAGGTACTTCAATTGCTGCTACAAACAACAACCCACTATA
The DNA here is from genome assembly GCF_019054845.1 of Dipodomys spectabilis. Classification (NCBI taxonomy): domain Eukaryota; kingdom Metazoa; phylum Chordata; class Mammalia; order Rodentia; family Heteromyidae; genus Dipodomys; species Dipodomys spectabilis. The sequence continues at coordinate 15,170,071 of NW_024870884.1, read as the reverse complement.
AAAATGTGTGTAATCAATTCCCTTATGCATATTTCTGGAATATAGTAATTTGATTGGGACAGCAGGCAGGACGTGCAGGATTGGGAAGTGCATGCGGTTTGCAGCCCCGGAATGAATGTATACTACCAGTCCTGGGCATCTTGAAAGAACCTGGAAATCAATTTCTATTGGCCAGTATATTTCTTATCAGTTTCTATATTGCCCCCCTTCTTTGGGTTGATGTTCATTAGGTAGCTGGAGTGCACCTGAGAAGTAGCTTAGCCCCCCCCACCTCTTTTGGCATATCTCTAAGTCTAGGTAAGAGTAGAGAATAGACAGGATCCAAGGGCAATGAGTAACGTTTATGGAGGAGGTGGCTTCCCAGGGAGTGGGCAGAGTCAGGGAGGGGGACCTGCTGTAGGCCTCATCTATGTTTTAGCTGAGTGAATTCACCTGCGATCCCCAGTAAACAAATGAAACTTAGCTCTAAGCCAAGGTGCCTTTGTGTGTGTGTGTGTGTGTGTGTGTGTGCATATGTGCACACGTGTGCCAGTCCTAGGGCTTGAGCTCAGGGCCTGGGTGCTTCCCTTTAGCTTTGGTTGCTCAACACTAGCACTCTACCACTTGTGCAACAGCTCTGCTTCTTGCCTTTTGCTGGTTAGAGATAAGAGTCTCATGGACTTTCCTGCCTGGACTGGCTTCAAACTGTGATCCTCAGACCTTAGGCACCTGAGAAGCTAGGATGACAGGTGTGAGTCAGCTGACAGAAGGGATGGAGAGGACCTGATGCTTTTATTGGTGAGGAACGAGGCTGGAGAGAAGAGGCCCTAGGACTCTCTCACACAATCACGCCCCTCCCAACACATGCTGCCCGCCCTCTGACTGCCCTGCCCTCCACAACCTGCGCTTGAACCTGTGCTAGCACAAGTCAAGCTGCAGAACTGGCCAGCCATGCCCAGCATCAGCTTTTAGCTAGAGGACAGCCGACACTCCAGTGTTTCCATCCCAACTGGTCAGAGGGTACTTGGCTCCAGCGTGAACAGGAAGCCAGGCTCAGGCAGCAACAGAGACCCAGGCAAGTCATCTCTGTTGGAGTCATGAGCCATTGAGTCACCCATACACAGGCAAGCCAGCCTCCGAATCCAGGAGGGGGAAGAACCGCGGATCAGCCTCAGTTTCACAACTGAGCACAGGAGGGCTCTGGTGAACAGGCATCTCAATGACAGCAGGACATTTTATCCAATCCCTGGGCTCCTGCTTTCCTGCAGCTCTACAGCTGCTCAGCCGCTTCTGCTTTGCTCTTCCTTTTCCTTCTTTTTTTGCTGGTTCTGAGGTTTGAACTCAGGGCCTGTGTTGAACTTTTTAAATGACCACTTCTTGTTCTTTTTCTTCCTCCTCCTCCTCCTTTTCTATTTCTTTTTCTTCTTCCTCCTCCTCCCTTTTTACCTTCTCCTTTTCCTCCTCCTCTACCTTTTCCTACCCCCCCTCCTCCTCTTTCCTTTCTTCTATCCTGGGCTGAGGTGTGGTGAAGAAGATGGGAAATTCTGTAAAACAGGGCTCCTTGGCTCCAGGAGGAGACCCTGCTACCTCTGCATGCTCAGACCTTCCCGAGCAAGGTCTCTTGTTTCTTCTGATGAAGAATAGTTAAACAAAGTCATAGGATCTCGGAGTACCAAGAAGCAAACACAGAGCCCAAATGTTCAGTTTGGTGGGAGAGGGACACACAGTGCATCCTGATCTCTGGGCTCCATGAACTCCCAGGCTCATGCAGGGGCACTCATGGTCTCCAGATTTTGGCAGCTGAGCATTCAAATGTACTCCCCGTTCACCTGTCCCCAGAGACATTGTGTAGAATGCAAGTTAGGGCTAAGGTCATCTGTCTATTCAGGTAACACCTAAAAAACATCAATACAAAGGTGCCATAGGTACCTATAGGGACCCTACCCTATGCTCAGATAGTCTGATCTGCCTTGTTCTAAAAGACAATGAATGCTAATAGATTTTGAGATAAAATAAAATATATAACATAGAATAAGGTTTGGGGACTCACTCTCCAGGCAATACCCAAGGGGCCAGCAGGAGGAGGAGGTGGCACTGGGTCTCTAGGGAGCTCTCAGCAATCGCAACCCCCTGCAGTCCTCCTGCAGATAAAGGGGACATGACCCCGAGGGCAGGAAGCACTGCGGGCTCTGGATGTGGTGTTAAAAGGGTGGGCACGGGGCCACAGGACTCACAGGTCCCCAGCAAGCAGACCTCCCTTGACTCTCACCTCAAGGGCCTTTCTGGTGTGTGGCTGGGACTGTCTGAGACGTCCCCTGAACAGCACCAGCTGTTGGCTGCAATGGCCAGGGAAAGGTACTATGCACTGTGGATATCCAGAGATGGTTGCGAGGGCCAGGGTCAGACCTGGGGTGCAGAGCACGCTACCTGGTCCCCTGTCCCCACCAGGTGAGGGAGCTCAGGCTTCTACTCAAACTGATGGTGTCCCGCCTGCCCCATGCACAAGGCAGCCCTTGTTCCCCTGAGCCAGCCAGGCCTCTGGCAACCTCCATGAACCACCATCTCCACTAACGCGCTCACAGCCGTGGCCCG